>NC_041380.1:429016654-429020125 GCF_002162155.2 Triticum dicoccoides
GCCATCATACGGGCCTTCACGAAGCGTTTCCACGACATCATCTTTGAAAGAAGGGGGTGCGGGAATGGGGATTGGGATTCGAGGATTCGGGGGTTGCCAGCACTGGAGCAGACGAGCCGGTGAAACTTAAGGAGGGAGACTTAAATAGACCCAGATATTTTCATCACAAACAGTTCCTAGAAAACAACTATGTGTGATGTTGTACATATTTTTATTAGCTGTGAAAGACGAATTTGGAGTAAAGTGGCAACGGATGGTGTTTTAAATGAATGAGAAATTTTGTAGTACTAATACAATTGTCATGTCAAATTTTGGAAAATTTTAGGGGTCATTTGACCTTTTAAGACATTTAAGTGATTTTCTAGCAATGAGAAATTAGGAGGAAGTATTTTTTTGGCTTGTAATAACAAGGCACCTGCTTGCATAATGCAATGACCCTGGTGGGTCCCTATTGTCAGCCTCTCCACGTACAGTCATCTCCTGATTCCTTTTGGTTGTTGAACATGTTTTTTGCGGGGAGGTTGTTGACTATGTTGACAATGCCAGATGGCGGCGGGCACAACGAGTGAACCAAGGCGGAGAACAATGACGAGGCCTCTGACGGGAACGAACAGCAGCCGTGGAAGATGCGGCAGTGTAGTGCCAGGTGGAGGGGAGTACGAGGGAAACAACATGCAACTCAAGCTTACAAACGGTACAAAAAGCACAAGGATTACTTGTTCATCAAATTTTTAGACTAAACCCAAATTGAACATGATAGTAAGATCTAACCCAACGACTCTTTTTCGTTATCACAAACAAATGGATTGGTCTGATCCATAAAATCAACATCCTGTGCAAAAAAAATTATTCCAGGATGACTACAACTTGTTGTAAATAGAAGCCGAGCACGTTTAGAAGCCCTTTTGTCCACATGAAACTTCTCTTTTTTGCTGTCCAACATGTCCGCCCGTGAGAAATCTCTTGCGGTAAAACTTAAGCCTCATGGACAATAGTAACCTCGCATTGAACAGGAAGAATGTGAAAAAGTTTCTGTTTGCCTGGTTCAATGATATCCTTCCATCGTTATTGTCCTCAAAGGAATGTCATGAGAACAAAGAAAATCCTAGTGCTTATTACGCCAGCGATTGTTTATACGTTTTTTCCATGTTGTAGCACTACCTAAGTAGACATGAAGATTGAAAACAGTTATGGTCTGAACAAAGAGTGTGTCGAAAGAGTGACAGCTGAACGATTAATTCTTGTGCAATATATACGGGCTTTCAATGTGCATGAAATCATCACCTCTATATATAAATTCTCCAAAGATGGAAAGCATTGATGCAAGCCAATAATTATGTTCGGATAAAAACTAAACATTTCGATATATAAGATCTTGACAGAATCCAGCAACATTGATAGGCTAACCATGGACGAACTCTTCCTTGAGCATATAACATAATATTAGTACCCAAAGTGTACTCGAAGATGATATTAAACTTATGCGCAGAAATGAAAAATGCAGCTTATGATTACAAATGTGTAGATGATAATATACGGTAGCTGAATAAGTGTGGAGCCAAACACCAACTTGTTGTGATCATCAAACGGATCACGAATTACACCCAAGGTCTCTAGTTTGGGCACAGAGACGACATTTATTTGCGAAGGTGTATAACAACTATCAATGAGCAACCTTTGAAGTGAAGGGGCATCTTCAATGATGAGCTGTTGTCCTTCAAAACAAATTCCAATGCTTTTAAGGTGAGGCGACTTTATTTTGAGACAACTGATAGGGATTTCTATTCCCAAAACAAACAACAAGCGCTCTGATAACCCACAAGTATAGGGGATCAATTGTAGCCTCTTTTGATAAGTAAGAGTGTCGAACCCAATGAGGAGCTAAAGGTAGAACAAATATTCCCTCAAGTTCTATCGACCACCGATACAACTCTACGCACGCTTAACGTTCGCTTTACCTAGAACAAGTATGAAACTAGAAGTACTTTGTAGGTGTTTTGGATAGGTTTGCAAGAATATAAAGAGCACGTAAATAAAAACTAGGGGCTGTTTTAGGTAAAGGAGAAATAAAGTTAGTATAGCGAGTGTGGAAAAGTGGTGGTAGGAGTTGCGAAATTGTCCCTAAGCAATTGACTACCTTACTAGACCGATAGCATGTTTTATGTGGGAGAGGCCACTGCTAGCATGTCATCCCTGACTTGGCATTCTATGCACTTATTATTGTAACTATTAGCAAGCATCCGCAACTACTAACATTCATTAAGGTAAAACCCAACCATAGCATTAAGATATATTGGTCCCCCTTCAATCCCGTATGTATCAATTTCTATGCTAGGTTGAAGCTTCTGTCACTATTGCCATCCAATACATAGTCCTATTAACATACAACTAACCCTATGGTGTGATCCACGCGCATGCTCATATGATGGGCACCAAAGGACAACAACATAACCACAAGCAAATTAAACCAATCATAGCAATTCACCAATTACTGATAGGACAATGAAAATCTACTCAGACATCATAGGATGGAAACACATCATTTGATAATATTATGAAGCATAAAGCACCATGTTCAAGTAGAGGGTACAGCGGGTTGCGGGAGAGTGGACCGCTATAGATAGATGGGGGAAGGTGATGAAGATGTTGGTGAAGATGACGGAAGTGTTGGTGTAGATCGCCATGACACGATCATGGCCCCGACGGTGTTCCGGCGTCACCGGGAGAGAGGGGGAGAGAGCCCCCCTTCTTCTTCTTCTTCTTCCTTGACCTTCTCCCTAGATGGGAGAAGGGTTTACCCTCTGGTCCTTGTCTTCCATGGCATGGGAGGGGCGAGAGCCCCTCCGAGATTGGATCTGTCACTCTGTCTCTCTCTGTTTTTGCATTCCAGATTCTGGCCTTTCATCGTTTCTTATATTCCCGGAGATCCGTAACTCCGATTGGGCTGAAATTTTAACAGGATTTCTATCTAGATATTGGCTTTCTTGCGGCCAAAGAAGGGCACCAACCGCCTTATGGGGTGGCCACGAGGGCCCAAGGTGCACCAGACCCCCTGTGGCGCCCCCTGCCTTGTGCCCCCCCAAGCATCGTCTCGCGTTGATTCTTCTTCCCAAAAATCATGGCTGTCACTTGCTCGCTCGCGCTGCTGTTTCCCGGGCTCTCGCCCGCTTGCTCGCGCTGCTGCTTCGGCTCTCGCTCGCTGGCTCGTGCTGCTGCTCTCCCCCTCGCTCGTGCTGCTGCTCTACTCCGATTTAGCTACACTTCAGTCGACTGAATCGAATTTTGGGTCAGTCGATTTTCAGGGGGTGGTGGGTCTCGCCGGAGTTAAGGAAGAACCACCCGCGGCGGGGAGCGGGGCTTGCCGAAGAGGTACCCCACTATCTATCTTAGGGTTCTGGGTGGGTTGCTGCTCGCCGACGGTGGGGGGCTGCGGTTGTGGGGCGGTGGCGTGGGGATCGCCGGAGAAAAAGC
>NC_041380.1:429020275-429046717 GCF_002162155.2 Triticum dicoccoides
GCGGACCAACGGTGGGGAGTTGTTTCGGGGTGGCGAGGCGGCGGTGGGGAGTTGTTTCGGGGCGACGAGGTTGCGTGGGGTTCGGCCGGTGGTGGCTGGCGGCTCAGGGGGCTGCAATTTGAAGATGAACTACAGGCCCTCCCTAAACTACCCCATGTGAAGTGCCTCTCTGCTACCATTGCATTCAGTTTCGACAGTAACATTCAGATTCCACAGTAAATTTCAGTTTCGACAGTTAAGTTTAGAGTCAACAGTTTTTACCTCATCTGTTGTAGTCACGTGGTTTTTGGTGATGTAAATGTTACATCTATCACTTTTTGGTAATGCATTTTACATCATCTATTGGAGATCTTATTAGAATCCCACTTGAGATTATGATGTATGTCTTGTGCTGCTTCAGCCTTGACATCTTACGGCTCACCGGAGCTGCTCCAAGGACGGAATGATCCATCACAATAGAGTACTACCCTGGACGCCGTCTACAGATTCCTCAGATCTTCCTCCACACCTCAGCCAACCACCTCTGCCTCAACTTCTTCAGTGACCAACCCAATGATGTTGAGGTCGACACAGCTACGGCAAAGAGGTTGTACACTTGTCGCATCACTTATTACTCTACATTCGTGTCGATCCATTAGGGATATTGTGGTTCAACGGAAAAACATAGCAATAGCAAATTTTCCTATTGCTCTCTACTATAGCAATAGGAATGGAGCAAAACATCCATCTGGACCTACTTTTCAAAATCCTATGCATGAAAACAAGACCAAGTGCATTAGTGACAGAATAACATTCTAACTGTACACGCTTTCATATGGTTTCACTTTATTTTGGCCATGTTTCTTTGCATTCCTCTGCTCCTCCTTTTCCTATGAACCAAACACCCAAGTTGACAGAAATCCTGTGTTCACAAATGCTCTGTTTCCCATGTGCATTCCTATCCTATTCTCGTGTTTTTCCTCCTATCCCTGCGTTTTTAGAATCATGCAAGCCAAATGATCCCTTACAGAATTACTTCAGTTATAGGTAGGTGTCTAAGAAAACTTTGTGTGGTTTGTCATGCTCCTGCCGCGATGCCGTCCACCTCACCTGAGCTGCTCCATTGACAGAAGCATCCACCAAACCAGACATCACGACTCCTGACCGTCTTTCACTGCCTCAAATCTCAATCCCTGCCGCCGGCACCCACCGCAACGGCATCGCCATCGTCGACTCAGCAGATGAACCTGAGGAGTACACAGGTCCACAACAGAGGTCACACTCTTTTGTTTCTGCTTATGTTATGCATTGCTTAATATTACCTGCTACTTTATTGTCATGTTCACCTCTTAGACTCCAAGTCAGGTCCAAATTGATGTTCAAACTTGAGTTCTAAATTAGTTGTGGGGCACATATCGATGCATCAATGAATAGTATCTCTATCTAATATCTGGTTCGCCTAGGGTATGCCTATGTTGTTCATCTTGGGTGGGAAACAAATAGTAAAGCAATTATCATCTGTTTTTTATTAAATTAAAGCAATCATCAGCCTGCTATCATTATTTTTGGATCCATCCACTGGTTGTTACCATTACTCTAGATTTCTTCATGCTCTCCATACATAATCTCAGTATATTTTTTTGTATGCATGTCAGATATTGTGCACAGTCATGCTGAACATGTAGAGAAAAAGAGAAGAGTTTTGCGCGGCAATAAAATGTCATGCAGACATCGCTCCATGGTGGGTTCAATGGCAAACTCTCCCCCCTCTCCAGATAGTAATCTAGAGGAAGATATTTGTTCTGAGGCAGATTCAGACGTAGGTGACCACTCCTATTTACCCCGAAGGTGTTTGCTCTAACTTTGCATGATGATGTTAGTCATATCATGCATATGTTGCCTTGCCATGCCTACTTTCGACATCATATATATCATATGCTTAGTTTAGACATCTTCTGTAATGCCACATGTTTAGTTTCAATATCATATATGGGAATTATGCAGTCTCATGTCTTTTAGCCAGCCATAATATATGTGAAATGTGCAATGCCATCCTGTTTAACCAGGCATCATATATTTGAATGATATCTAGCCCGTCCTTTTCTTCATTAAATTTCCATTTGTCGACAATGTTTGTACATTAAACTACTCTTCCTGTGAATCAGCCATTTGAGTGGGTGATGGAAAAATCTAGAGTGAAAACAAGGGCTTCAGAGCAGACCGTGCTACCTGCCGAAGCAGATCTCTTGCTGGTCCCGATAGCTCCTCGGAGATTGATTCAGAGATAGATGACCAGTCCTACTCCCCCACCGAGGTGTATGCTCTAACTTGGCACAGTTCTACTACTCATATCATGCATATGGTGTGTTGCATTGCATAGTTTAGACATCATATACACAATATTCAACACCATGTTCTTAATTCAGACATCATATATGCGAATGCCCTCCGCTTAGCATATAAATCACATATGTGAATTAAATCATGCAATCCTGGTTACTTAGATAACATGTATGTGAATTATGTCATGCGAATATGTTTAGTTAGTCATCATATCTTTGAATTATGTTATGCTATGCTATCCAGTTTAGATAGACATCATATATGTGAAATTATGTCATGCTATCCGTTTTAATTAAACAATATAGATTTCAATTATTTAATGCCCTCTTTTTTCCACACTATCTATTGCATATGTCTCTCATACAATGTCTGTACATTCAATTATGTTTCATGTTTATCAGCCATTTGAATTGGAGCGGGTGATGGCAGTATCTAGCGGAGTAAAAACACAGTCTTCAAATAAAACAGTGCTACCTCTTGGTGGAGATAGCACCCTGGTTGTACATGCACGAGAACCAGCCCTACCACACATAACCCAGACTCCCGCAGATTTTACCCCTACAGCGATGGACAGAGAACCAGCTTCATCCAATCTAACCCCAACACCAGCAGATAGTAACCCAGTTCCTATTGACACAACACCATCTCCACCACAGAGCTCCCAAACAAGAGCAGATAGTAAGGCAGCTCCAGTACCCAAAGCGCCAGTACTACTACGGCGATCCCCAACTCCACCAGTTAGTACACCTATTCCTATGGAGGAAGCACAACCAACCATTCATAGTTTAGCATCTATCACATTTTATGTTGTTAAATCCTATGTGCATATCTTCCCATCATGGAAATATTATACTGAAGATGACGCAAAATGCCAGTTGCAGGTGTTTGTCTAGGAGTTATGTGTAAGTAATGATATTCATGGCAATTACTTTGCTTTGTCCCATACATTCTACCTCCATGATGGTTATAATACAACAAATTTCCCATTTTTCTCTATAGAGAAGGACCGATTTGGAAACTCAGGATGAGGTAACATGTGCTAATACCTCTACTATCTTCAAGAATGCTTGGTGGCAATATCAGAATTACCTGAAGAAAACATACTTCACTGGAAAAGAAACTCATAAAATTCCCTTATGTTCTCCAGAGACACATTTACTGGACGATGACTGGGAACGCCTTGTTCTTTAGTGGTCCCAAACCAAGAATGTGGTAAGGTCTATGAGCTCATTTTAGTTTAAGTACTATATGCTTGTGTGCTACCTCTTGAGCACTGCGTTGGTTTTCCCTTGAAGAGGAAAGGGTGATGCAGCAAAGCAGCGTAAGTATTTCCCTTGGTTTTTGAGAACCAAGGTATCAATCCAGTAGGAGACCACGCGCGAGTCACCTCGTACCTACACAAACAAATAAGAACCTCACAACCAACGCGATAAAGGGGTTGTCAATCCCTTCACGACCACTTGCAAGAGTGAGATCTGATAGAGATGATAATAATAAGATAAATATTTTTGGTATTTTTATGATCTAGATTGAAAGTAAAGATTTCAAAATAAAATAGATTGGAAACTTTTATGGTGGTAAATAGACCCGTGGGCCATAGGTTTCACTAGTGGCTTCTCTCAGGATAGCATAAGTATTACGGTGGGTGAACAAATTACTGTCGAGCAATTGTTAGAAAAGCGAATACTTATGAGAATATCTAGGCATCATCATGTATATAGGCATCACGTCCAAGACAAGTAGACTGACTCCTACCTGCATCTACTACTTTTACTCCACACATCGACCGCTATCCAGCATGCATCTAGAGTATTAAGTTCATAAGAACATAGTAACGCCTTAAGCAAGATGACATGATGTAGAGGGATAAACTCATGCAATATGATATAAACCCCATATTTTTATCCTCAATGGCAACAATACAATACATGTCGTTTCCCTTTCTGTCACTGGGATCGAGCACCGCAAGATTGAACCCAAAGCTAAGCACTTCTCCCATTGGAAGAAAGATCAATCTAGTAGGCCAAACCAAACTGATAATTCGAAGAGACTTGCAAAGATAAACCAATCATACATAAAAGAATTCAGAGAAGATTCAAATATTGTTCATAGATAAACTTGATCATAAACCCACAATTCATCGGATCTCGACAAACACACCGCAAAAGAAGATTACATCGAATAGATCTCCAAGAGAATCGAGGAGAACTTTGTATTGAGATCCAAAGAGAGAGAAGAAGCCATCTAGAAACCAGCTATGGACCCGAAGGTCTAAGGTAAACTACTCACACATCATCGGAGGGGCCATGGAGTTGATGTAGAGGCCCTCCGTGATCAATGCCACCTCCGGCGGAGCTTCGGAAAAGGCCCCAAGATGGGATCTCTTGGGTACAGAAGGTTTCGGTGGTCGAATTAGGTTTTCGTGGTGCCCCTGGATGTTTGTGGGGTACGTAGATATATATAGGAGGAAGAAGTAGGTCGGTGGAGCAACAAGGGGCCCACGAGGGTGGAGGGCGCGCCCAGGGGGGTAGGCGCTCCCCCTGCCTCGTGGTCTCCTTGATTGTTTCTTGATGTCCACTCCAAGTCCCCCGCATCACGTTTGTTCCAAAAATTACGCTCCCGAAGGTTTCATTCCGTTTGGACTCCGTTTGATATTCCTTTTCTATGAAACTCTGAAATAGGCAAAAAAACATCAATTTGGGCTGGGCCTTCGGTTAATAAGTTAGTCCCAAAATAATATAAAAGTGTAAAATAAAGCCCATTCACATCCAAAACAGAATATATAATAGCATCCCCAAGCTTAATTCCTGCTCGTCCTCGAGTAGGTAAATGATAAAACAAATTTTTTGATGTGGAATGCTTCCTAACATATTTCTCAAAATAATTTTCTTTATTGTAGCATGAATGTTCAGATCTGAAAGATTTGAGATAAAAGTTTAATATTGACATAAAAAATAATAATACTTCAAGCATACTAACTAAGCAATTATGTCTTCTCAAAATAACATGGCCAAAGAAAGTTCATCCCTACAAAATCATATAGTTTGGTCATGCCCCATTTTCGTCACACAAGAATGCTCTCATCATGCACAACCCCGATGACAAGCCAAGCAATTGTTTCATACTTTAGTAATCTCAAACTTTTTTCAACCTTCACGCAGTACATGAGCGTGAGCCATGGATATAGCACTATGGGTGGAATAGAATATAATGAAGGTGGTTATGTGGAGAAGACAAAAAGGAGAAAGTCTCACATTGATGCGGCTAGTCAATGGGCTAGGGAGATACCCATCAATTGATGTCAATGCAAGGAGTAGGGATTGCCATGCAACGGATGCACTAGAGCTATAAATGTATGAAAGATCAACAAAATAAACTAAGTGGGTGTGCATCCAACTTGCTTGCTCACGAAGACGTAGGGCACTTAAGGAGGACGATTATTGGAATATACAAGCCAAGTTCTATAATGAAAGATTCCCACTAGTATTTGAAAATGACAAAACAAGAAACTCTCTATCATAAAGATCATGGTGCTACTTTGAAGCACAAGTGTGGAAAAAAGGATAGTAGCATAGCCCCTTTTTATTTTATTTATTTTTGGGCCTTTTTTGGTCTTTATCTTTTTTTAGGGACAATGCTCTATTAATGATGATCATCACACTTCGATTTATTTACAACTCAATGATTACAACTCGATACTAGAACAAGATATGACTCTATATGAATGCCTTCGGTGGTGTACCGGGATGTGCAATGACTCATGAGTGACATGTATGAAAGAATTATGGACGGTGGCTTTGCCACCAACTACATGATCATGCAAGGCAATATGACAATGATGATGCGTGCCAGAATTAACAGAACGGTGGAAAGTTGCATGGAAATATATCTCGGAATGGCTATGGAAATGCCATAATAGGTAGGTATGGTGGCTGTTTTTAGGAAGATACAAGGAGGTTTATGTGTGATAGGGCGTATCATATCACGGGGTTTGGATGCACCGACGAAGTTTGCACCAACTCTCAAGGTGAGAAAGGGCAATGCACGGTACCGAAGAGGCTAGCAATGATGGAAGGATGAGAGTGCGTATAATCCATGGACTCAATATTAGTCATAAAGAACTCACATACTTATTGCAAAAATCTACAAGTCATCAAAAACCAAGTATTACGCGCATGCTCCTAGGCGGATAGATTGGTAGGAAAAGACCATCGCTCATCCCCGACCGCCACTCATAAGGAAGACAATCAAATAACACCTCATTTTTCAAATTTGTTACACAATGTTTACCATACATGCATGCTACGGGACTTGCAAACTCCAACACAAGTATTTCTCAAATTCACAACTACTCAACAAGCAAAACTTTAATATCACTATCTCCATATCTAAAAACAATCATCAAGTATCAAACTTCTCTTAGTATTCAATGCACTTATATGAAAGCTTTTTATTATGCCTAAAAGAAAATTGCCATGTTGCTCTAAAGGAGTCTCAAAATAATATATGTGAATCATGAGGGATCAATTATTTCTATAAAATAAAACCACCACCGTGCTCTAAAAGATATAAGTGAAGCACTAGAGCAAAAACTATATAGCTCAAAAGATATAAGTGAAGCACATAGAGTATTCTAATAAATCCCAATTCATGTGTGTATCTCTCAAAAGGTGTGTACAGCAAGGATGATTGTGTTAAACTAAAAAGCAAAGACTCAAAACATACAAGACGCTCCAAGCAAAACACATATCGTGTGGCGAATAAAAATATAGCTCCAAGTAAAGTTACCAATGAACGAAGACAAAAGAGGGATGCCTTCCGGGGCATCCCCAAGATTAGGATTTTTGGTGTCCTTGGATTACCTTGGGGTGCCTTGGGAATCCCCAAACTTAGGCTCTTGCCACTCCTTGTTCCATAATCCATCAAATCTTTACCCAAAACATGAAAACTTCACAACACAAAACTTAACAGAAAATCTCGTGAGCTCCGTTAGCGAAAGAAAAGAAAACACCACTTCAAGGTACTGTAATGAACTCATTATTTATTTATATTGGTGTCAAACCTACTGTATTCCAACTTCTCTGTGGTTTATAAACTCTTTTACTAGCCATGGATTCATCAAAATGAGCAAACAACACACGAAAAACAGAATCTGTCAAAAACAGAACAGTCTGTAGTAATCTGTAACTAACACAAACTTCTGGAACCCCAAAAATTCTAAAATACATTTCTGGACGTGAGCAATTTATCTATTAATCATTTTCAAAAAGAATTAAGTAAATATCACTCTCCAATAAAAAATGGCAGCAATTCTCGTGAGCGCTAAAGTTTCTATTTTTTACAGCAAGATCAAAAAGACTTTACCCAAGTCTTCCCAATGGTTCTACTTGGCACAAACACTAATTAAACACAAAAAACACAACCAAAACAGAGGCTAGATAAATTATTTATTTAATAACAGCAAGGAAAAATATTGGGTTGTCCCCCAACAAGCGCTTTTCTTTAAAGCCTTATAGCTAGGCATAAGATTTCAACGATGCTCACATGAAAGACAAGAATTGAAGCATAAAGAGAGCATCATAAAACACGTGACAAACACATCTAAGTCTAGCATACTTACTATGCATAGGCATTTTATAAGCAATCAAGTTATCATAGCAAGCAAAAATTAGCATACGCAAGGAAGAAGAAAGAGACGATAGCTATCTCAACATGACGAGAGGTAATTTAGTAAGATGAAAATTTCTACAACCATATTTTACCCTCTCATAATAATTGCATTGTGGGATAATAAGCAAATTCAACAAAATAGCTATCACATAAAATATTTTCAACACGATCCACATGCGTGCAAAGTTGACACTCTTCCAAAATAGTGGGATAACATTAACTAAAGTCATGACCTCTCCAAACCCACTTTTATAAAAAAAAATCATAAGATTGAACATTCTCCAAATATGCGGGATCTAAAGTTGACACTCTTCCAAACCCACTTTCAATAATATTGCAAACACTATTATCAATCTCATATTCATCATGGGGCTCAAATAAATTTTCAAGATCATAAGAGGAATCACCCCAATCATGATCATTGCAACAAGTAGTGGACATAGCAAAACTAGCATCCCCAACCTTGAGGTTTTGCATATCATTGACACAATTGACATTAAGAGAATTTATGATAACATCATGGCAATCATGCTTTTCATCGAAGGAACTATCAAGTATGGGTGCAATAGCAATGATCTCATGTTTAACATAAGGAATTATAGCAAATTCATCTTCATAAATATTGGCATCAGGGCCACAAGAATAGCAAGCATCATGTTCATCAAGGGATATTTCAATAAAATCATCGGAATCATAATTATCTATAGATTCATACATATCATTATTTTCTTACGAAGCAACGGTCATTCTTTCAATAAATTCTTTGGCATAGACATTATGAGCATAGTTTTCATAGAAATATTTAAGTATGTCAAAATTTTCAGATTCGTAGAGAGTAATATCATACTTTTCAATCAAAGAAGCAACTTCATTAGCACCCTTAAAAGAAACAAATTCTTTGATTTGTTCGATGTCGTAGTAACTATAAACACCCTTTTCATAAGAAGATAAGATTTCATTATCATTAAACTCACATAGGTAGGGGAGGTGTTTTTTAGGGTTCTTAGAGCAACAAGTAAGATCAAAAATTTCACAAAGATTACAAGAATAACATAGCAATTCGTTTATTTGATCCCATAAGAGTCTGCCCTTTTCAGACAAACGGTGACGCACAAAATGAGCATGCTCATCTAAAGATTTCTCATCAACTAGGCTAGTTGGGGTTTCAGCACGAGTGCATAAGGATCGAAGATGATCCAAGTAGAACACTTTAAGTGGATCCATATCAATAGATTTTTAGCAAGCAAAGACACAAGCAAATAGAAGGCACATGGAAACACAAAGAATGATACATACGGGAAGAAGGAGAACGGAAAAAGGGCGAATAAAATGTCACATGTGAAGTGGGGGAGAGGAAAACGAGAGGCAAATGGCAAATAATGTAATGCGAAGGATAAGAGTTGTGATGGGTACTTGGTATGTCTTGACTTGAAGTAGATCACCCCGGCAACGGCGCCAGAAATCCTTCTTGCTACCGCTTGAGCACTGCGTTGTTTTTCCCTTGAAGAGAAAGGGTGATGCAGCAAAGCAGAGTAAGTGTTTCCCTCAGTTTTTGAGAACCAATGTATCAATCCAGTAGGAGACCACGCACGATTCACCTCGTACCTACACAAACAAATAAGAACCTCGCAACCAACGCGATAAAGGGGTTGTCAATCCCTTCACGACCACTTGCAAGAGGATATCTGATAGAGATGATAATAATAAGATAAATATTTTTGGTATTTTTATGATGTAGATTGAAAATAAAGATTGCAAAATAAAATAAATTGGAAACTTTCATGATGGAAAAAAGACCCGGGGGGCATAGGTTTCACTAGTGGCTTCTCTCAAGATAGCATAAGTATTATGGTGGGTGAACAAATTACTATCGAGCAATTGATAGAAAAGCGAATAATTATGAGAATATCTAGGCATGATCATGTATATAGGCATCACGTCCATGACAAGTAGACCGACTCCTGCCTGCATCTACTACTATTACTCCACACATCGACCGCTATCCAGCATGCATCTAGAGTATTAAGTTCATAAGAACGGAGTAATGCTTTAAGCAAGATGACATGATGTAGTGGGATAAACTCATGCAATATGATATAAACCCCATCTTTTTATCCTCGATGGCAACAATACAATACGTGTCGTTTCCCCTACAGTCACTGGGATCGAGCACCGCAAGATTGAACCCAAAGATAAGCATTTCTCCCATTGCAAGAAAGATCAATCTAGTAGGCCAAACCAAACTAATAATTCAAAGAGACTTGCAAAGATAACCAATCATGCATAAAATAATTCAGAGAAGATTCAAATATTGTTCATAGATAAACTTGATCATAAACCCACAATACATCCGATCTTGACAAACACACCACAAAAGAAGATTACATCGAATAGATCTCCAAGAGAATCGAGGAGAACTTTGTATTGAGAACTTTGTATTGAGAAGAAGCCATCTATCTACTAGCTATGGACCCGAAGGTCTGAGGTAAACTACTCACACATCATCGGAGGGGCCATCGAGTTGATGTAGAGGCCCTCCATGATTAATGCCCCCTTCGGCGGAGCTCCGGAGAAGGCCCCAAGATGGGATCTCTTGGGTACAGAAGGTTGCGGCGGTGGAATTATGTTTTCGTGGTGCTCCTCGATGTTTTCAGGGTACGTAGGTATATATAGGAGGAGGAAGTAGGTCGGTGGAGCCACGAGGGTGGAGGGTGCGCCGAGGTTAGTCCCAAAAAAGGTTTCACTCCATTTGGACTCCGTTTGATATTCCTTTTCTACGAAACACTGGAATAGGCAAAAAAACAACAATTTGGGCCGGGCCTCCGATTAATAGGTTAGTCCCAAAAATAATATAAAAGTGTAAAATAAAGCCCATTAACATCCAAAATAGAATATATAATAGCATGTAACAATCAAAAATTATAGATACATTGGAGACGTATCATTGCATCTTACTGTACTCTGCTCATGTAGACAAGTGCTTAAACCTGAAGAACAACTGTTCTCATTTAAGATTCCATTTCTATCGTGCATACTTCTTTGCTCTTGTATCACTGTATTTACTCATACAAACTTATTTTTAAAATGAACTATCCAATGGAAACTCCAATGGCACAACAGGTATGTTTACGCATGTTTCTTTAACTGGTTTGCTCTTATAAATAGCTCTATTGATTTCAATTTAAATTGTGTATATGGTTGACTTCTCGTATGACGCACATTACTAGCATCATAATAGGGCCCATAGTGTTGTTATACATGTAGACCCGTGGTACCCATCTAAAATCTTGTTATGCCATTTAGTTTCCCACACTTTGTATTCTTTTAGTGTTGCTTTCTCTT
This sequence comes from Triticum dicoccoides, assembly GCF_002162155.2. Taxonomy (NCBI): domain Eukaryota; kingdom Viridiplantae; phylum Streptophyta; class Magnoliopsida; order Poales; family Poaceae; genus Triticum; species Triticum dicoccoides. The sequence continues at coordinate 429,031,610 of NC_041380.1, forward strand.
GAACTGATATGATTTGAACTGTGTCTCTATTTTGATTTGGCAAGACAATGAAGTGACCATAGGACATAGATATATGTTTGTTTGATGCTTTTATATTGTACTACTTGGCAATAGAAGACTTGGTAGTTTAATCTTGTCCACCTTACTAATGAACTGGTTCACCGAAATGAGTTTCATATACTAGTACATGCTAAACCTATTATGTGTCTGCTTGTTTCTTCTTTTAGAATGCTGACAGAATATTGGGAAAGAGTGCCTTATTAAGCAATGATAAAGGAACTAATGCAGATACGGTTCAGGATCGTGAGACATCCTTGTTGGTCTCTAACAAAGCTGATAAAACAGCTAAGGAAAACTATCTTGAAGACAGTGAGGCAACCCCAAAGTCCTGTTTTGGTTTACTGTTTGACTTACTGGCCACGACCGCTTGCACAAGCTATTCAAAATCACTGTCTGAATCAGTTCAGTTTCTTGAGTCTCAACTACAAGCTGAAAGACATCGATCAGCTATGCTGCGACAAGAAGCGGAAGGACTGTGGAAGTCCCTGGAGCATTCAGATGCATACTTTCTGGTGCAATAGCAAGCGTTGGAGGATTTTAGCGCCAAACAGGACAAAGCTAATAAGCTTGCTAAGCTTATTGCAAGCATGGTGGATACCCAGGATAACGTTTCTTGAGCTCTTCTGAAGTTGTTTCAGTTATGGACTTGTTTTGCTGCTGCGTTTATTTGTACTGGTGGCCAATTCTGACGGCCCGTGTATGTAATATGCTGCTTTGTTCCCTATATTTGCACTGGTGGCAAATTTTGATTCCTAGTGGAATTAATATGTGTAATAGCTGTAATAGGCTAGTGTTAGTTGCTTGCTTATTTATTTCCTTATTGCCTGTTTAGTTGTTTTCTTGTAGTCACTGCAGTTCTTTTTCTGTGTTTTTTAGTGGCCACAATAACCTAGTTTTGGTAACTAGGCCACAATAATCATGGTAACACACAGACTGTTGTAACCATGGACCTCCTGCGGGCCGTAGGATCCGTGGGCCTTCTACGGGCCGTAGGATCCATCGACTTTCTACAGGCCGTAAGATCCATTTGTGTTCTACGGGCTGTAGGATCCATGGGCCTTCTACGGGGCGTATAATCATTTCGCCAAACATGGGCCATACTATTCGTGGACCATAACGGACCGTTAATAGGTCGTATTTGATAACACTATGAAAATAGCCCAACGGGTTAACGGTCCACAGACGGGCTGAATGTAACCACGAGCAGTATTTGACCCATAAACGGAATAGGCCGGTAACGGACCGTATCTAACTAAATTCTAGAAATGAGCCCAAGAATAAATGGGCCCTTAGGAGGTCTGTCGGAGTAATTAGCCACGGGTAGCCTCATCTTCCCCCCATGGCATTTCAAGACATCAGGGCCGGCTTCACCCCTCAAGACCCGAAGATCAATTAGCCGCCTTCTTACGGCCGGCAGGTCCTAATGGCCAGCTGGCAGAAGACGGCAAGGCCCAGAGGGAGGCCTCGAAGCAGGCCAACTCCTAGTGGGCGGCCTCTAGAGAGGCCGGCTGAGGGAGTCCTGGATTAGGGGGTGTCCGGATGGCCGGACTATACCTTCAGCCGGACTCCTGGACTATGAAGATACAAGATTGAAGACTTTGTCCTATGTCCGGAGGGGACTTTCCTTGGCGTAGAAGGCAAGCTTGGCGATACGGATATGTAGATCTCCTACCATTGTAACCGACTGTGTGTAACCCTAACCCTCTCCGGTGTCTATATAAACCGGAGGGTTTTAGTCTGTAGGACAACATACAGAACAACAATCATACCATAGGCTAGCTTCTAGGGTTTAGCCTCTCCGATCTCGTGGTAGATCTACTCTTGTACTACCCATATCATCAATATTAATCAAGCAGGACATAGGGTTTTACCTCCATCAAGAGGGCCCGAACCTGGGTAAAACTTCGTGTCCCTTGCCTCCTGTTACCATCCGGCCTAGACGCACAGTTCGGGACCCCCTACCCGAGATCCGCCGATTTTGACACCGACATTGGTGCTTTCATTGAGAGTTCCTCTGTGTCATCACCGTCAGGCTTGATGGCTCCTACTATCATCAATAGCGATGCAGTCTAGGGAGAGACCTTCCTCCCCGGACAGATCTTCGTCTTCGGCGGCTTCGCACTACGGGCCAATTCACTTGGCCATCTGGAGCAGATCGAAAGCTATGCTCCTGGCCGTCAGGTCAGATTTGGAAGTTTAAACTACACGGCTGACATCCACGGGGACTTGATCATCGACGGATTCGAGCCACTGCCGAGCGCGCCGCACTGTCACGATGAGCATGTTCCAGCTCTGCCGCTGAACAGTGCCCTGGAGGTCACACCCGCATCGGCTTCGACCCTTAATTCGCAGCCAACTTCGCCGATCGAGGATGGGTGGTTGGACGCCGCCTCGGGGGCTGCGATCCCAACGGCGATCGAGCCGAACACCAGCCCCGCACTCCGCGAGACTCGTGACTCCAAGGAGCCGGACTCCTCTCCGGACTCCGAACCCTCCGCGCCCCTGCTGATCGAATCCGATTGGGCGCCGATCATGGAGTTTATTGCCACAGACATCTTTCAGCACTCGCCTTTCGGTGATATTCTGAAGACACTAAAGTCTCTCTCTTTATCAGGAGAGCCCTGGCCAGACTATGGTCAGCAAGGTGGGATATGGACGATGAAGAACCAGCGCCTATTGGGCCCTGGAAAGCCACCTCGTCATATGACATATACATGGTGGACACCCCAAAAGAAGGAGATGGTGATGGAACAGTGGAGGATGACCCCTCCAAGAAACAGCCTAAGCACCGGCGTCAGCGGCGCCGCTCAAAATCCCGCCAATGCAAATGTGGTGATTCCAGCATGGGAGATAATAATACTCCGGAGAGTGCCGAAGAAAACCCCCTCCATCAAGATTCAGCACAGGACGATGGAGAGGCCAGCCCTCATGAGAGAGCGGCAAACAGAGAGGTCGAGGACGATAATTATATGCCTCCCTCCGAAGAGGAGGCAAGCCTCGACGACGACGAATTCATTGTGCCAGAGGATCCCGTCGAAGAGCGTTTTCAAAGCAGGCTTATGGCCGCGGCAAGAAGCCTCAAGAAAAAACAACAATTGCTTAGAGCTGATCAGGATTTGCTAGCCAACAGATGGACTGAAGTCCTTGCGGCCGAAGAGCGTAAACTTGAACGCCCCTCCAAGAGCTACCCAAAGCGCAGGTTGCTACCCCGATTAGAGGAGGAAGCACTTAAACCTACATCACCAGCACTTGTTACGGCCGACCGGCCACCTCGTGGCCGCGACAGAGAGGCCTCTCGGCCCTCCACTCAAGCCGCACCCCGTACCAAGGCACGGGAAAATGCGCCAGACCTGCGAGATATGTTGGAGGACAAGGCAAGGCAAACAAGATCTACGGATCGCGTGGGCGACCCATGACTCGAGATGATAACCGTCACGCCGGACACAAATCCGGTAGGGCCGAACACAGTAGACAAAGCTTATTGGAGCTACGTCGTGATATAGCCCAATACAGAGGCGCCACACACCCACTATGCTTCACAGACGAAGTAATGGATCATCAAATCCCCGAGGGTTTCAAACCCGTAAACATCGAATCATATGATGGCACAACAGATCCTGTGGTATGGATCGAGGATTATCTCCTTCATATCCACATGGCCCACGGCGATGATCTCCACGCCATCAAATACCTCCCACTCAAGCTTAAAGGACCAGCTCAGCATTGGCTTAACAGCTTGCCAGCAGGATTAATCGGCTGTTGGGAGGACCTGGAAGCCGCATTCCTCGACAATTTCTAGGGCACTTATGTGTGACCACCAGACGCCGATGACCTAAGCCACGTAATTCAGCAGCCAGAGGAATCGGCCAGGCAATTCTGGACACGGTTCCTAACAAAGAAATATCAAATAGTCGACTGTCCGGACGCAGAGGCCCTAGCAGCCTTCAAGCACAATATCCGTGACGAGTGGCTTGCCCGGCACCTTGGACAGGAAAAGCCGAAATCTATGGCAGCACTCATGACACTAATGACCCGCTTTTGCGCGGGAGAAGACAGCTGGCTTGCTCGTAGCAACAATATGACTAAGAGCCCTGGTAATTCGGATACCAAGGACAGTAGTGGCAGGTCGTGTTGCAACAAGCAGAAGCGCCGCATTAACAGCGACAATGCTGAGGATACGGCAGTTAATGCCGGATTCAGAGGCTATAAATCCGGTCAGCGGAAAAAGCCATTCAAAAGAAATCCTAGGGGCCCGTCCAGTTTGGACCGAATACTCGACCGCTTGTGCCAGATACATGGCACCCCCAAAAAGCCGGTCAATCACACCAACAGGGATTGTTGGGTGTTCAAACAGGCAGGCAAGTTAAATGTCGAAAATACGGACAAGGGGCTGCATAGCGATGACGAGAAGAGCCATGGCCGCCGAACAATAGTGGACAGAAGGGTTTTCCCCACAAGTGCGGACGGTGAACATGATATACGCAACCCACATCGCCAAGAGGGAGTGGAAGAGCGCGTTAAGGGACGTATACGCGGTAGAGCCAGTCGCCCCAAAGTTCAACCCATAGTCCTCCTACCCGATCACCTTTGATCGAAGGGACCATCCCACTAGCACCCATCATGGCGGATTCGCTGCATTGGTTCTAGACCCAATCATTGATGGATTTCATCTCACTAGAGTCCTTATGGACGGCGGCAGCAGCCTGAACCTGCTTTACCAGGATACAGTGCGGAAAATGGGCATAGATCCCTCAAGGATTAAGCCCACCAAAACGACCTTTAAAGGCGTAATACCAGGTGTAGAAGCCAACTGTACAGGCTCAGTCACACTTGAAGTGGTCTTCGGATCTCCGGATAATTTCCGAAGCGAGGAGTTAATCTTCGACATAGTCCCATTCTGCAGTGGCTATCATGCACTGCTCGGGCGAACCGCATTCCCCAAGTTCAATGCGGTACCGCACTACGCATACCTTAAGCTCAAGATGCCAGGCCCTCGAGGAGTAATTACGGTCAATGGAAACACCAAACGCTCTCTCTGAACGGAGGAGCACACGGCGGCCCTTGCAGCGGAAGTACAAAGCAGCCTCTCTAGGCAGTTCTCCAGTCTGGCCATTAAACGTCCGGACACCGTCAAGCGCGCCTGGAGTAACCTACAACAAGACCGCCTGGCACGTTCCGAGCAGGCGTAGCAATGCGGCCCCAACCCTAGCCCTCGCAAAAATGCGACACCAGTACTTTGCGTACATAACTACGCCCTAGAAATACAATGGGTATAGGGGGAGGGGCACCATCATGGCACTCCCGAAACACGGCTTAAACCGCACCAGGGGCTGCCTATTTTTTAATTTTTTCTTACTTTCAGGACTCCACTCTTCGGAAGGCCTGTTCAGCAGTTCAACTACCACACAAACGATGCAAGAACCAGGGAAGCAGAGAAGCCATGCCGCATTACGGAACTCCCAGGTGGTCTCTATCACGAGCAGTATACCTGTTTCACATACCATTCCGCAGCCTGCCCCTGGAACGGACATGTTAAATAGTCCAACCTTTTGCTTATCGCATTATTTGTATCATTCTGCTTTGATCGCAACCCTTTTTAATAAACAATGCATAGCTTTTGTCTATTTTTGCATAACTCGTTTTTTACAAATATATGTTCCTTAACGACATGTTGCACCCGTACACTTTGGTACGGCCAAAATACGCTAGGGGATTTAGTACCCCTCAATATGGTGTGAGAAGTCCGAACACTTTAACAAGTGCGGCACCCCGAACTTATAGCATTATATGCATTGGCTCCGAATCATGTCTTGGGTCAATAGTTGGGTTTGCCCGGCTCCTATGTTTTGGTGCCTTACGTTCCGCTGTGTCGGCTAAGGTAGCACTAGGAGAACTACTACGATTGTGCCCGAGTTGAGCTGGATCGAGCACCTCAGTAGAGAAAGCTAAAACTGACTATCATGATGAAGCGAGAGTTGGTCGCTATTCGAGAGGTTTTTCGAGTCCCTAAAGACTTATGCCGCTTAGAGCGAGTAGTCGGCTCTGTCCGGCCAAGGCGTGGATAGCGCCCCGAACTCGATCTTCCGAGTACCAGGGGCTTCGCTGAAATTTAAAATTATAGAATTCTATGGCTAAGTGAGAGTGTTCACGCATTATAGTCCGATTGCCTTGTTCGTTGTGCTGAGTGCCTCCCTTGAAGGACCCAAACATGGGAAAAAGAGCGCTTAGGTTTATCCCCGAACACCCTAGCACTAGCGGCACGGGGGCAGAAGCCGACGACTCGCCATCTCTCAGAATTGATAAACAGCCGCACAGAAGGTAATATTTTAAATTCCAAAAGCATTGCTTAGCGCATATGAACAAGTTTTCAGCGCATAGGACAAAACGAGCGAGTTTTACTCAAAAATTACATCCCTGGAACATTCATCCACCACAAGGCGGGCACCCTTTAGAACATCCGTATGATAATTCTCGGGCTTGCGATGCTCTTTCCCCGGCGGTGGCCCGTACTTCACAAGCTTCTCAGCATCCAGCTTGCCCCAGTGCACCTTAGCACGGGCAAGGGCCCTACGGGCACCTTCAATGCAGACGGAGCGCTTGATGACTTTGAGCCTTGGACAGGCCCCCACCAGCCGCCGCACCAGCCCGAAATAGCTCCGAGGCAGAGCCTCTCTAGGCCACAGCCGAACTATGAGGCCCTTCATGGCCTGTTCGGCCGCCTTGTGGAGCTCGACCAGTTGCTTCAGCTGGTCGCTCAGGGGCACGGGGTGTCTGGCCTCAGCATACTGAGACCAGAACACCTTCTCTGTCGAGCTGCCCTCCTCGGCTCGATAGAATGCGGCGGCATCGGACACGCTACGGGGAAGATCTGCAAATGCTCCTGGAGAACTCCGGATCCGGGTAAGTAACAAGTAACTCACATTTATGTGTTTGCTTTGCATAAAGAATGCCTTACCCGCCGCTATCTTTTTCACTGCATCCAACTCCTGGAGGGTCTTCTGGGATTCGGCCTTGGCAGACTTGGCATTTTCAATAGCCATCGCGAGCTCGGACGCTCGCGTCTTTGAGTCAAGCTCCAAACTCTCATGTTTTTTCATGAGAGCCTGGAGCTCTTGCCGGACCTTGCCAACCTGGGCCTCATACTTCTCCCGCTCGGTGCGCTCCATGGCCGCCCTCTTCTCGGCCTCGACCAGCGCTTGCTTAAGGGTCGCCACCTCAGATGTGGCCCCTACAATAGCCACGATAATTCTGTCATTTTTTGCAATTGCACTTTTTATATATATATTTAAACAAGGTATTTCTTACCTTCCTTGTCCTCGAGCTGCTTCTTGGCACGCCCGAGCTCTTGCTCGGACTGCTCGAGGTTCTGATTTAGCGTGTCCACTTCCGCAGTCAGTGCGGCGGACGCCAGCAGAGAAGCCTGCATACGCATATTGACTCCTTTTTGTTAGACTCCTGCGAATTTTATTTGATCCTCTATTCGGCTTTTCTTACCTCAAAGCCTGTTAAAAGGCTAGCACAAGCTTGAGTCAGTCCGCTCTTGGCAGACTGAACCTTCTGGACCACCACACTCATAATGGTGCGGTGCTCCTCGTCGATGGAGGCGCCTTTGAGCACCTCCAACAGATTGTCCGGCGCCTCCGGTTGGACGGGGGTCACCGGCACGGTGGGCTTGGTCCTCTTGGAAGGAGGTCGCCCACCAGACTGTGGAACCTTTGAAGGTTCCGGAGCGGTGTCTGGCCTAGGGCCAGACTTGGAGCCCTGGGGTTTTTATCCCTTTTACTCCTGGAGTCCGGGAGGTCGCCTTGCGGCGCCTCCAGGACCACCTCCTCTTGACTTGGAACCTGTTGGGACAATACTTCGGCGTCGTCCGTAGGGCGGGGGGAGGTGGCCGTCGGAAGCGAATTCACATCCGACGAGTCCAGCGAACCGCTCGACAACGTGTCGAGCCGGTCTTTGGATAGGCTGCATAATCATATTCAACATAAGGGAAAGCTGTGCAATAAAGGAATACTATGAATTACTCTGGTATCCGGACACTTACAATTTCGCTAGGGGCTTGGCCCTGAGTGTCCACTCCTCTCCGCCGTCGTCGGTGTCGGTGGAGTAGTCTGGAGGAAGGGTTTTCCCCTTCTTGGACCCTTCGGCCTCCCCAGTGAGGGCGGCCTTCCTTTTCTTCTCTCCCCCGCTGGAGGGGGAGAGGTCTCTTCTTCCTCCTCCTCGTCTTCACGGGAGGAATGCTCCTTGGAGCCGTCGGATGATGAACCTAACACCTCCGGCGCCGGGCACTTTTTCGAGTCCCCATGGCCTTCTTCTCCGGCACCACATAGGGTGCCGGAACCAGCAGCTTCGCCAAGCGGGCATCGGCTGGGTCTTCGGGCGACGGAGCCGGACAGTCGATCTGTCCGGACTTCACCTGCCAAACCTGTCAAAGGTAAGGGAGCTTCGATCTCGCATAGAGTTAAACTATGAAAAACAAATACCCTGTAAAAGGTACAAACAACTTACCGCGCTAGCGTGACACTATATGCTGAATCCGCGATCCTCGGTAGCGGATGCGGGAGCCTCGGCGCCCTTGAAAAGCACCTTCCAGGCATCTTCGTACATCGTGTCGAAGAGCCTGCTCAGAGTTCGGTGCTGCGTCGGGTTGAACTCCCACAGATTGAAGGCCCGTTGTTGACACGGGAGGATCCGGCGGATGAGCATGACCTGGACTACATTGACAAGCTTGAGCTGCTTGTCCACCAGGGTTTGGATGCATGTTTGCAGTCCAGTCACCTCTCCTTTGCTGCCCCACGACAGGCCCGTCTCTTTCCAGGACGTCAGCCGCGTTGGGGTCTGGATCGGAACTCGGGGGCTGCGACCCACTCAGGGTCGCGCGGCTCGGTGATGTAAAACCACCCCGATTGCCACCCCTTTAGGGTCTCCACAAAGGAGCCCTCGAACCATAAGACGTTGGGCATCTTGCCCACTTTGGCGCCTCCGCACTCCGCCTGGTTGCCGCGCACCACCTTCGGCTTGACATTGAAAGTCTTGAGCCATAGGCCGAAATGGGGGTGGATGCAGAGGAAAGCCTCGCACACGATGATAAACGCCGAGATGTTGAGGATGAAGTTCGGGGCCAGATCATGGAAATCCAGGCCATAGTAGAACATGAGTCCCCGGACGAATGGGTGGATAGGAAAGCCCAGTCCACGGAGGAAGTGGGGAAGGAACACTACCCTCTAATGGGGCCTTGGGGTGGGGAGGAGCTTCCCCTCTTCGGGAAGCCGATACGCGATGTCGTTAGCCAAGTGACGAAGGAGACCATCCACTTGCCTCCCGCTCCGGACATGGCTGGAGAAGGTTGAGGTGGGGAGTGCGGATTTGGGTGCTGGAGCTCAAGTGCACGAAAATGGATGGGCAAAGGAGGAAGAAGGCATAGGTGAAAAGGTGGATCCTTATCCCCTTATATGGGTGGACGCAACTACGTGTCCCCACCAGCCTGGTAAAACTCGCTTATCTCCAAGCGCCGTAATCAATGGCGCAGTTGGGTTACCCACGCCCGTATTGATGAGAATCCCGGAATAAGGGGACACGATCTCTGCTTTAACAAGACGTGCCAAGGAAACTGCCTCGCATGACGCGCTGAGGTGGGATAATAAAATGATTCGAATAAAGGCTTGGCTGTGGTGCGTCACACTACGGAATATGTCAGCAGATTAGATTTGTGTAAATATTATTCTCTCTATGGCAATATGTGGAAACTTATTTTGCAGAGCCGGACACTATCTTTGTGTTCAAAATCTTCTATGAAGTACTTGGAGGAGGAACCCGCCTTGCAATGCTGAAGACAATCTGCGCGCTGGACTCGTCGTCATTGAAGCCTGGTTCAGGGGCTACTGAGGGAGTCCTGGATTAGGGGGTGTCCAGATGGCCGGACTATACCTTCAGCCGGACTCTTGGACTATGAAGATACAAGATTGAAGACTTCGTCCCGTGTCCGTAAGGGACTTTCCTTGGCGTAGAAGGCAAGCTTGGCGATACAGATCTGTAGATCTCCTACCATTGTAACCGACTTTGTGTAACCCTAACCCTCTCCGGTGTCTATATAAACTGGAGGGTTTTAGTCTGTAGGACAACATACAGAACAACAATCATACCATAGGCTAGCCTTTAGGGTTTAGCCTCTCCGATATCGCGGTAGATCTACTCTTGTACTACCCATATCATCAATATTAATCAAGCAGGACGTAGGGTTTTACCTCCATCAAGAGGGCCCGAACCCGGGTAAAACTTCGTGTCCCTTGCATCCTGTTACCATCCGACCTAGACGCACAGTTCGGGACCCCCTACCCGAGATCCGCCGGTTTTGACACCGACATCGGCCCTTAGCAGGCGGCCCCAAGCACCCTCAAAGTTTGCACCACATTATTACGACGAGACGGGGCGTGGCTATAGTGTTGTCAGCGACCCCCGAATCCAGGGCCAAGCATGGCCACAGTGCATCATACGGGGCGGACACCCCCCGCCGGCGTGGCACTATTGATGTGCGGCACATGACATCACCCATGGCAGAGAAGGCTATGTCCCCACTACGGGCTATCGGTACGGCCCACGAGGGGTTAGCCCTACCTGTTCGCAAGGATCCAGAGGGCGGTGAACCCGGACCAGTTGGCTTGAGGAGAGGCCGGCCCTGACCGGGCGGTCCTCCTCTCTGTAAATTATGTGTGCCATTAATCAGAAGAGATGGGGGGTGGATACGGTGATCACCCGCCAGGCGGCGGTACTGTAGCCATGCCTCCCCGACAAAGCATGCATCATTACCAACATCGATATAGTGCTGAGCAGCCGGCCATACCCGCAAGTGGTGGGAACGGGCTGTCGACCAAGTACGAGATAGCCAACCGGGCCCACCTTTGTACCCCTGGGGGGTACACCTATATAAACCTTCCACGGCACCCATGCAAAGGGTTCAGATCTTAGTTCATTTCACGCACACATATAGAGAGAGGGAGCTAGGGCTAGCCTTGTTCTTCTTCCACCTCTAGAGAAACAACTTTAGGAGCAATCTTGTAGCCACTCTTGTTGCTATAGTGATCATGCGGAGATCCCGCAGAGCAGGACTAGGGGTGTTATCTCCTAGGAGAGCCCCAAACCTGGGTAAGATTCGCCGGTGTGCATGTCTTCGCCTCATCCCATTTCCAGGAACCGGCGACGTATTATTAGCCCCCTCCATGATAAGCCACCCTTTGGCATATGTCGCATGACACCCCCGACAAGGCCGAAAGTTAACATGGGCTAGAAACGGACGACGAAATAATGGGCCGTTAATGGGTATAAAGCGATACACTGTTCATTATGGGCCAGTTTCATCTCGGCCCTTTAATGGGCCGAGACTTACAAAGGGCCTCATATCACTAGTAGAAAAGGGGGCAACGTTCCAGGCCGGGTCAGCCCATTAGTCCCGGTTCAGTCTAGAACTGGGACCCATGGGGGCATTGGACCCGGTTTGTGAGCCCAAGGGGCCGGCCGGGCCACGTGGGCCATTGGTCCCAGTTCATCTGGAGCTTTTGGTCCCGGTTGGTGGGACGAACCGGGACCAATGGCCTTGCTCTTGGCCCACCACCATTGGTCCCGGTTGGTGGCATGAACCGGGTCCAAAGGCTCCCCTTTAGTCCCGGTTCATGCCACCAACCGGGACCAATGAGGTTCCTATATATACCCCCTCGCGGAAGAGTAGAGCACACTGCTCTGTTTTTTTCTGGCCGAGGGGGAGAGGACTTGGTGGTGCTCTAGCTCTCCTCCTATGCACACAAGGTGTTCGATGGAATGCCCGAGCCACACTACTTAAGCTTTCTCCTCTCCAAGCTCGACCTTCAAGCTCCATTTTCCTCAATATTTGTCTAGGTTTAGCGGTCCGTCACGCCCCGTCCCCGTCTTCACCACCATCGATCACCCGCGCTGAGCTCATCGCTGGCAACACCATGGTGAGCCTCTTGTTCTTATCTTCTTTTTGAAAGGAAAAAAACATTTTTACTTGTATGTTTACATAGATACTTGTATTATTTTCTTACTTTTATTATTGCATCTTATATAGTGCGATGGTTTTGGTATCCGCCCCGTCGGCCCTTGTCCTGTCTATGATTCGGATGTGGTATATATATTATCTTTATAACTATTGGTTCATTTATTATTTATGAATATTATGCCGACCAACCTGACATAGATTTTATTTATGTAGGATGTATGTGAATCGGAAATTCCAACTGACCCTATTTTTGAGAGGTTAAATTTAGTTGAAGAAGAAAACAATTTGTTGAAGGAAAAAATAAAAAAAATTGAGGAGGAGAAGATGATATTGGAGTTGCATGTTGCGGATGTGGTCGATGATCACAAGATCAAGATGGATGCAATGCGCTTGAAGGATAGAAAGATTAGAAAATATGCCATTCATATCGAGGCTTGGTATCATTATGCCGTTGGATCAATTGTTACCTTGGTTGCGGTTATGATCGCATTAGTTTTCGCATTGAAATGTTTTACATAGTTTCAATGTATGGTTTAATTAATTAGATGCTCTGGAGAGTTATATGTTGTTAGATGAGAACTATGTATGTACTTTGGTTTTAATGTGATGATGAACTTCTATTAATTTGGACACTTAATTATATATAACGCTCGCAGATGAACCAGCAATGGATGTACGGTGACAGACACACCTCCGAGTACATTAAGGGCGTGCATGAGTTTCTCGATGCGGCTGAGGCAAACAAGCAGAATGGTTTTATGTGTTGTCCATGCACTGAATGTGGGAATACGAGGTCTTACTCTAACCGGAAAATCCTTCACTCTCACCTGCTTTACAAGGGTTTCATGCCACACTATAATGTTTGGACGAGGCATGGAGAAATAGGGGTTATGATGGAAGACGGCAAAGAAGAAGAGTACGATGACAACTATGTGCCCCCTGAATACGGTGATGCTGCAACGGGGGGAGCTGGTTGGTTGGAAACACGTCTCAGAGGTGACAACACTGTTTGTGATGAGCTGTACTTGTTGTCCATGGGACCATCTTTGACTGTATTGACTTACAAAGGATACGAGATAAATGGGAATACATTTTACACGATCGCCCAAGATCAAAAGAGCACCAACCAAAACAACGGTGTCCGCTTTGATGCAGCAACCGAGAGCGGAAAGGACACATATTATGGTTACATAGTGGACATATGGGAACTTGACTACGGACATGATTTTAGGGTCCCTTTGTTTAAGTGCAAATGGGTCAATCTGTCAGGAGGCGGGGTACAGGTAGACCCATAGTACGGAATGACAACAGTGGATCTGAAAAATCTTGGGTACACTGACGAACCGTTCGTCCTAGCCAATGATGTGGCACTGGTTATCTATGTGAAGGACATGTCTACCAAACCGAGAAAAAGAAAAGATAAGGAAGCGAATACATCATACGATGAGCCAAAGTGCCACATAGTTCTTTCAGGAAAAAGGGATATCCTGGGAGTGGAGGGCAAGACAGACATGTCTGAAGAATATGAAAAGTTTCATGAAATTCCTCCCTTCAATGTCAAGGCTGACCCAAGCATCGTGATAAACGATGAAGATTATCCATGGTTACGGCGCAATAAGCAAATGACACAAGCGAAGAAAAAGTGAAGACTTTCTCCCGCAACTATTATGATGATACCATGCCAACTTTGTAACACACGAGTATGCTATGCCAACTTTTTCAGAGTTCATTTGAAAACTATGAATTTAAGTCGAATTTTCTCTCTAAGTGCATCTATGTTCATTTTTTTAGTAAAGTTAACCACAAACTTGTGATTCACACAAATTTCAAAGAATTCAAATTTTAACTATTCAAATTTGAAAACTAATGGCACCGACAGAAAGTTTATAATTTTTCTAAAACTAAAAGCAAAAAGAATTAAAAAATAAAGCAAAAAACAAAAGAAAATAAATAATGCAGAAAACAAAACAAGAAAACTGGAGAAAAATAGGCATTAAAAGCAAAAAAACTAAAAAAGCGTTTTCAAATTTGAAAACTAATGGCACTAATAGAAAGTTTATACTTTTTGTGACCTAAAAGAAAAAAGAAATCACTAAAAAACTATAAGTATTTTGTTCTAAGTAGAAATGAAAAAATAAATAGCAAAAAAGAAAAAAAATGCCTATAATATTTGTTATGACTAACTAAAATTACCAAATTGAGTATAATGATAAAACACAGTAATATTAAATAGCAGGAAAAAGAATGACTCAAAAATCAATTTTTATAGTAAAGTTATTCATAAACTAGTGATTCACACAAATTTTAAAAAATTCAAATTTAAACTATTCAAATTTTAAAACTAATGGCACTAACAGAAAGTTTATAATTTTTGTGACCTAAAAGAAAAAAATCACTAAAAAACTATAAGTATTTAGTTCTAAGTAGAAATGAAAAAATAAATAGTAAAAAAATGCCACCTACTGGGCCACCACAGCGTGAATATGACTAGAAGCCCATCCATGGGCCAGGATTCAGGCCCGCAGAAGGCCCAGCAGGCCCACGGGCATAGCGGTATGAGATTAGGCCCAAAGGCCTGCAGTTATGAGGAGTTCGATGGAGATGATGGGGCAGCGCTTATAAACAGGTGCGGCCGCTCCTCACCTAGCGAGGTGGGACTAAACATCCCACCACACCGCGGCTTTGGCAGGCGCAGGCCATTGGTCCCGGTTGGTGGCACCAACCGGGACTAAAGGGGGCATTGGTCACGGTTCGTGCCACGAACGGTGACCAATGCCTCGTCTATATAAGCCACACTTGTGAAAAAATTGGTTCAGTTCGATCCCGCCCCGACGACGTCGCCAGGCTGCCCTTCTGCGCCTCGCCGTCGTCGCCCCTGCCTCCGACGCTGTCCCACGCCGCCCAAACGCCGTCGCCACCCCGCGCCGCCCCGACTTCGTCGCCGCGCGCCACCCCGCGCCATCGCGGTCACCTCCCCGCGCCGCCCCGACGCCGTCGCCGCCCCGCGTCACGCCCCGACGCCGTTGCCGCCCCGCGTC
>NC_041380.1:429047105-429076174 GCF_002162155.2 Triticum dicoccoides
CCTCTTGCTTTGGTCAGGGCCGGCACCGCCCCCCTCTTCCCCCCCTTTTTATGCAAATACATATATGTTTTTTCTTGATTATATGTAGATGTATAGTATATGTATGTGTGTATATGTATGCAAAAGATAGATTAACGAAAAAAATAGTATTTTTTCTGTTCATAGATTTTTTTGGTGATATTGATTATTGTAAATATGCAAATGTTTGTATATTCATATGAATAATGAACACGAGGGGGGTCGATATATATACCCCCTCCCCGATAATATTATTTTCCCGCATGTACGTATGTCATGTCGATATAAACTCCTGATAACTTCAACACGTGAGGTGGGGTCGATATACCCCCTCCCGATAACTTCAACACGTGGGGGGGTCGATATACCCCCTCCCGATAACTTCAACACGAGGGGGGGGGTCGAACATGAGAGGAAGAAGAGGATAAAGAAAGAAGAGGAAGAAGAAAAAAAAGAGGAGAAGAAAGAATATAGGAGACTTCTCCTCTGTTCTTTCTTCTCCTCTTTTTTTTCTTCTTCTTCCTCTTTTTTTATCGGGAAGGAGGGTTGAGAGAGGGTCTAGGGTCGCCGAGGGGTCGAGGGTCGTCGAACATGAGAGGAAGAAGAGGATAAAAAAAGAAGAGGAAGATGAAAAAAAGAGGAGAAGAAAGAATAGAGGAGTTCTTCTCCTCTATTCTTTCTTCTCCTCTTTTTCTTCTTCTTCTTCCTCTTTTTTTATCGGGACGAGGGTCATCCAGGGTCGCCGAGCGGTAGAGGAAACCCTAAATAGCAAGTATCATCGATGTGAGATACAAGTGGCCGTCGGTGTCGGACACTACATCTACGTCCCACAAGTGACGCGGGCTTTGATGCCCAGGTCACTTGTGGGACGTGGATGTAGTGTCCGACACCGACGGCCACATGTATCTCACACCCACGATACTTGCTATTTAGTGTTTCCTCTACCGCTCGGTAACCCTCGACGACCCTCGTTCCCGATAAAAAAAAGATGAAGAAGAAGAAAAAAAAGAGGAGAAGAAAGAATAGAGGAGTTACGCCTCTATTCTTTCTTCTCCTCTTTTTTTCTTCTTCCTCTTATTTTTTTATCCTTGAAGCGTTGTCGAGGCCACCCCAAACCCTAGAGAAGCAGCGTCGAGGCCACTAATTAATATTAGTTCTATGTTTGCCACTAATATATCCATCTGTCATGTTTGAATAATAATTGCCATGTTGTAAATATTTGTAGAAACTATGGACACCGCCCGAGACGAAGTACCAAAAGAGTTGTTGGGGGACATAATCGCACGAGGAAGTGATGCTGTCTGCTCGTTGTTTCTCAACGACACCGATGGTCTGGAAGCTGCTGGCTATGATTATGATGGCTCCGGTGAGCTAATGCCAGTGCAAGAAGGAGACCGTGAGGACGGCTCCGGTGACCCAATGCCGGTGCAATAAGGAGACCGTGATGACGTCTCCGGTGACCGAACCAATTCCGGCCAGGTATATATATTAGTTAAGCTTCTGCTGACTAGCTAATTGATGCATTCATTGTTTTGGTATGTACACATATTAATTAAGTATTTGTTCTTTTTTCAAGCCCTCCGAATCGAGCACAACTTCGGTAAAGAGACGAGGCCTGAAGAAAAAGTTGAGCTCGGATGAAAAGTTTGAGATCATAGCAATCGCGCCCGATGGCCAACCGATTGAACCCCTCCGGACAAAGAGTGCATTTGTTGCTCAGTGCGGGGTTTTGGTTAGGGACAAGATCCCGATCAGCATCCAGCAATGGTTAAAGCCGGCTACAGAAGGCCCTGAGGTGTCTTATGTCAATGATATGCAGAAAAATGACCTTTGGACTGAGCTGAAGTCAAATTTCACCCTACCTCCAGAGGATGATCCGGAGAAGCCAGTTAAAGAGCAATTAATCAAGTCTTTTGCTCTTAAGAGGATGGCAGAACTATTCAGGAGGTGGAAGAAAGAGATGAATAAGTTTGTCGAAAATAAAGAGACACCAGAAATCAACGGCAGATATGAGAAGATCAGAGATCACTGGCCCGCATTTGTGGCCCACAAGACATCGGAAAAGAGTAAGAAGATGTCGGCGACAAACAAGCAAAATGCTGCGAAGAAGAAGCATCACCATCGCACGGGGTCAGGTGGCTACCTCGTAGCCCTGCCTAAGTGGGCCAAGACTGAGAATGATCTGGTTGATAAAGGGATCGAACCAGAGACAATTAACTGGCTAGACCGTTGCCGGACTTGGTTCTTCGAGGCTGGCGGAACCTTGGACCCTGTATCAGGGAAGTGCATTTGGATGAACGATCAAATGGACATACCAGTCAAGAAGCTTCAGTAGTATATCGAAGCAGCGCAGCAAGGGACGTTCGTTGCAGACAGAGAGAACGACGAGATCACAATGGCCCTCGGGAATCCTGAGCACCCTGGATGGACACAAGGCACGCCAGCCTCCATTCCGTGGAAGGTTGGGTTTCCGAACGCAGGCAGTTACAAATGCCACGAGAGGAGGAAGAAAGTGGAGCAGACCCAACTGCAGGCGCTGCATGCTAGGGTACAAGCGGTAGAGGAACGAGAAGCAAATTGCAGCAAACGAACTGCCGAAGCTTCCCCTGAAGCTACCCCGCCATCTCAGCGGAGAAGCAACGTGGCTTCCACCGAGCTGCTTCAGCCGGAGCATGTCTGGACGGCTCCTGCCAGCTATTCCGTGGATGCTATCATGGAGTCTCAAAATTGTCACCTTATGACGCAATGGATTAATATGAAGGTCAAGGCGGCTGTTGGCTCTGTTTTTCCTACTGAACCCAGCGCAACTTTTCACTGCCGGCCGATTCCAGAAGGATATGCTAGGGTGATGGTGGATGAAATAACGGAGGGATTTGAGGACCTCCAGCTTGACCACCCTACCGGTGAAGGGGAGACTCGGCTGGGTTCTGCTCTGAAGACTCCATGCCTATGGCGGAAGGAGCTCATCAACCTTCTGAACTAGATGCCTCCGCCTCCTCCTCCTCCTCCAGCGAGTCAGGGCACTCCGCCTCCTCCACTGCCTCCTCCTCCGGCGAGTGACGATCAGGGCACTCGGCCGGATCCTTCTACGGTGCATGGCAGCACTCCGCCTCCTTCTCCGCCTGCGCCGGCGCGCCCGAGCAGCCAGCCTCCTCCTTCTCCGCCTCGTCAGCAAGGGTGGAAGAGACCTGCCGCCGCTCCGGCTGCTCCGGCGCGTCGTAGTCCTTCTCCTCTGCCTCGTAAGCAAGTAAAGAAGACAACCGCTTCATCTACTCTGCCGGCGTCTAGCAGTACAGCCAGAGGCGGGAGGACATACAGATTCGGTCCTTCTCTGAAGACTCCAGAGAAGTTACCATGCGAGAGGACCCCGGAGGAGAACGCCGAGATCGCGCGAGAAGAACTGAGGAACTTCTTTGAAGGGGTGAAAGCAAAGAAACATCCACCTCCGGAGGAGAAGGTAGATCTGGTGAAAGCGAAGCGCACTCTGGCTGCCCTGACAAAACCACCCAAGTCTCCGCCGAAAGGAAACTATGAGCGCATTATTGGAAAGGAATTTGCCGAAGCGGAGTGGTCGGGAAGTACTATCAGTGATCAAAGGCTGAAAGAACGACCAGCTGGGAAACAAATTGCCCAGCTCGGCGAACAAGCGAAGCAATCATGCCCCCCGCTCAAGGTGCCTACCGACATTGTCACTAATAATCCGAGGATGGTGCCCGGTTATAGCAATCTTGGAGATTACCTGCTCGACGATGTACATTATGATTTCATGGAGGTGCAGATACAAAGATACGAGTACGGGACGCCTCTCGTCAAAGATGAAAGATCTCTATCAACGATGATGCGAAGATTGCATGATTGGTACTTGAAAATCTGCAGAGAGTCTGGGGGGAGGAGTACTTTGTATGTGAGAGTTAAAAAGGAGCATGACCTCGTTGGAATTGAACTGTTGCTTGTTCCATTTGAGGAGTTCTTTCAGTTTTTCAATCAATTGGCCCTCGATAAAGCAACGGTCACCTGCTACTGTCTGTAAGTAGTACTACTTCTGTCATTAAGTCTCTCTATATAGCTCAGCTCTTTCATTGCATGTATTTATAATTATCCTCACTATATTATGCAGATTGAAGATCGTCGAATTGAAGAAAAGACAAATCGGTGATATTGGGTTCATTAACACAAATCTCATAGATGCAACTCAGGTTAAATTTCATGCCGCAGATACCGAGGCCAACTTGCTACGATCGTTGGTAATAAATGAAAACAAAGATATAATACTCTTTCCTTAGAACTTCAAGTGAGTGTTACTGTCTTGTGCATATTCGGTTTCCCTTATATTTTAGTCAAGGTTATAGTAATGTAATTGATGAGTTATCCATGCGTGTGCAGTTTCCACTATATTCTCCTAGAGATTAAGCTTGAGCAGGGACTAGTAACCGTCTTAGACTCAAGACGAAAAGATCCCCAGGACTATGCGGACATGACTCAAATGCTCGAGAAATAAGTTAAATCGATCATTATCCACCATATCAACAACTTTGTTCATTTTATGATATATCAAGTAATTGTTTTCTTTGTCTGGCAGGGTTTGGAAAAAATTCACCAAAAAAGCTCCGGGACTCCCGAAGAAGCTGCAATTTAGACACCCGAAAGTAAGTACTATAGTAGCATGTTCCGCGCATGTCCTCTTGATTCAAGCGCTAGTTTCATCAATACCATTTGGCATTCTTGCTTATCAGTTTGATTGACCTCTATTTCTTGTAAAGTGGTTGTGGCAGGAACAAGGGAATGATTTCTATGGATACTATGTTTGCGAGTCCATCCGCCACACGACCTGTGAGCGGGGCTACTCTGACGAACAATATGAAGTGCGTAAATAACAACATTCACAATTCTATTTTATTACCATCATTTGTGTTGAGTTTCATTCATTCATATATATATGTATTGACCCCCTTCTTCAAATTAGATGTTTCGGAAGCGGGATGAACTCCTAGCACCAGCTCGCATGCGAGCAATTCAAGAGGAATTGGCAGCATTCTTTCTTGACCACGTGATCGCTGAAGACGAAGAATACTATGTGTACCATGAGTCCGTATGTTAGGAGATTATATTTGTAAGAGATAATTATTGTATATATGTAGTCGGTAGTGTCGGATAGATATACGAGAACTTGTTGTTCGACAAATCTCTCGGAGAAGGAGAGGTGGTCGATATCACTTCTCTCTGTATGCATATATGTTCATGACGATCTTCTGTTTCCTTCGTTTGCTTACTAGCTAGCTAGCGTGTCTAGTCCTCTCTATACGTATGTATAATACGTAGCGTCGACCAAGCACGGACATAAGAGAGGACACTTCTCTCTATTAATTATAGCTAGCTAACACAATATATGAAACACCTAAATTAACCCCCCAAAACCCCCAAACCCCCCCTTTCAAAAAAAACAAAAACCCCAGCCATAGAAATGCTGACGCGTGGATGCCGATTGGTCCCGGTTGGTGCCACCAACCGGGACCAAAGGCCCTCCTGCCTGGGCTCCGCGCACAGGCCACGTGGAGGCCCATCTTTCCTGGTTCTGGATTGAACCGGGACTAAAGGGACAGGGCATTAGTACCGACCCTTTAGTCTTGGTCCAGGAACCGGGACAAAAGGCCCTTACGAACCGGGACAATAGGCCGTTTTTCTACTAGTGTACGGGCCGAAAGACATCATGGGCCTTACATGGACCGGAAGTTACAATGGGCTAGAATCATATTGGGTGGCCCAGATGAAGCTACTAGGCTTAATTCTGATAGGCCGTAATGGGCCGGTAGTATGTGGGCCGTAAATGGGCTATATACGAACATGCCATTAACGGGCTTTCCATGGGCTGGCCCGTTACCTTTTGACCACGTCAAACGGGCCGGCCTTTTCACTGGAATGGGTCTCTGTTGGGATGTGACATGTGTCGACGTATCATAGGTGCCTCCTGTCCAATGAGTGGATGACATCCGTCCGAACGTTGAGCCGACATGTGTTTCCTCCGGCCAATGAGAATTTTACACGTGGAAAATTCCCATTGGTTCGGGCTATTAACGGGTTATAGGATCCAAAAACGGACCTGATAGCTTAACGGCATCCCGTTACGGTGGATGACATGTGTCGGTCACCCTTGACGAAAGCACTTCTATGGCACGCGATTTATCGTCATGGAAGTGGACACTTCCGTGATGATAATTTTTGTAATGTCATGGAACACTTCTACGACAGCACAGGTATGACTATCTTGATTCTGTCAGAAATTTGTCATGGATGTACATGCATGACAAAAAATGTGACCTACTGTGACAAACATGTATCATCACGGAAGTGTCTTTTTCATAGTGTAACAACTGGCACTGGGCACTGGGTCAATAGGTTAGACCCAAAAAATGATATAAAGTTGCTATAAATGTTGGCGAACATAGTAATTCAAAAAAATTCCTACGATCATGCAAGATCTATCTAGGAGATGTATAGCAATGAGAGAGGAGAGTGTGTCTACGTACCCTCGTAGAGCTAATGCGGAAGCGTTATGTTAACGCGGTTGATGTAGTCAAATGTCTTTATGATCCAACCAATCCAAGTATCGAACGCACGGCACCTCCGTGTTCAGCACACATTCAGCACGATGGCGTCCCTCGAGCTCTTGATCCAGTTGAGGGTCAAGGGAGAGTTTTGTCAGCACGACGGCGTGGCGACGGTGTTGGTGTTGTGATCCACGTAGGGTTTCGCCTAAGAACTATGACAGTATGACTGAGGTGGAAACTGTGGAGGGGGGAACCACACACGGCTAAAGAACAATTGATATGTCTTTGGGGTGCCCCATGCCCCTGTATATAAAGGAGGAGGGGAGGAGGCGACCGGCCTAGGGGTGCACCAAAGGGGGGAGTCCAACTAGGACTCCCAATCCTAGTTGGACTCCCTTTCCTTTTCCGGAGGGGGGAAAGAGGGAAGGGAGAGGAAGAGGACAAGGAAAGGGGGGCGCCCTCTCCCTAGTCCAATTCAGACTCCACATAGGGAGGGGCCGTGACTACCCCTTGTGGGCTACCTCCCCTCTCCCCTATGGCCCATCTAGGCCCAATATTCTCCCAGGGGGTACTCTGGAAAAATACCCGAATCACTCGGAACCATCCTGATGTCCGAATACAACCTTCCAATATATGAATCTTTACCTCTCGACCATTCTGAGACTCCTCTTCATGTCCGTGATCTCATCCAGGACATCGAACAAACTTTGGTCACCAAAACACTTAACTCATAATACAAATCGTCATCGAATGTTAAGCATGAGGACCCTACAGGTTCGAGAACTATGTAGACATGACCAAGACACATCTCCGGTCAATAACCAATAGCGGAACCTAGATGCTCATATTGGTTCCTACATATTCTACGAAGATCTTTATCGGTCAAACCGCATAACAACATACATTATTCCATTTGTCATCGGTATGTTACTTGCCGGAGATTCAATCGTCGGTATCATCATACCTAGTTCAATCTCGTTACCGGCAAGTCTCTTTACTCGTTCTGTAATGCACCATCCCAGAACTAACTCATTAGTTACATTTCTTCCCAGGCTTATAGTGATATGCATTATCGAGAGGGCCCAGGGATACCTATCCTATACACGGAGTGACAAATCCTAATCTCGATCTATGCCAACTCAACAAACACCTTCGGAGACACCTGTAGAGCATCTTTATAATCACCTAGTTACATTGTGACGTTTGATAGCACATAAGGTGTTCCTCCGGTATTCAGGAGTTGCATAATCTCATAGTGAGAGGAATATGTATAAGTCATGAAGAAAGCAATAGCAACAAAACTAAACGATCATAATGCTAAGCTAACGGATGGGTCTTGTCCATCAGATCATTCTCTAATGATGTGATCATGTTCATCAAATGACAACACATGTCTATGGTCAGGAAATTTAACCATCTTTGATTAACAAGCTAGTCAAGTAGAGGCATACTAGGGACACTCTGTTTGTCTATGTATTCACACATGTACTAAGTTTCCGGTTAATACAATTCTAGGATGAATATTAAACATTTATAATGATATAAGGAAACATAAATAACAACTTTATTATTGCCTCTAGGGCATATTTCCTTCAGTCTCCCACTTGCACTAGAGTCAATAATCTAGATTACATAGTAATGATTCTAACGCCCATGGAGTCTTGGTGCTGATCATGTTTTTCTTATGAGAGAGGCTTAGTCAATGGATCTGCAACATTCAGATCCATATGTATCTTGCAAATCTCTACATCTCCCTCCTTGACTTGATCGCAGATGGAATTGAAGGGTCTGTTGATGTGTTTGGTTCTCTTGTGAAATCTGGATTCCTTCACCAAGGCAATTGCTCCAGTTTTGTCACAAAAGATTTTCATTGGACCCGATGCACTAGATATTACACCTAGATCGGATATGAACTCCTTCATCCAGACTCCTTCATTTGTTGTTTCCGAAGCAATTATGTACTCTGCTTCACACGTAGATCCCGCCACGACGCTCTGCTTGGAAAAACACCAACTGACAGCTCCACCATTCAATATAAATACATATCCGGTTCGTTACTTAGAGTCATCCGGATCAGTGTCAAAGCTTGCATCGACGTAACCATTTATGACGATCTCTTTGTCACCTCCATAAACGAGAAAAATATCCTTAGTACTTTTCAGGTATTTTAGGATGTTCTTGACCGCTATCCAATGATCCACTCCTGGATTACTTTGGTACCTCCCTACTAAACTTAGAGCAAGGCACACATCAGGTGTGGTACACAACATTGCATACATGATAGAACCTATGGCTGAGGCATAGGGAATGACCTTCATTTTCTCTCGATCATCTGTAGTGGTCGAGC
The DNA here is from genome assembly GCF_002162155.2 of Triticum dicoccoides. Lineage (NCBI taxonomy): Eukaryota > Viridiplantae > Streptophyta > Magnoliopsida > Poales > Poaceae > Triticum > Triticum dicoccoides. The sequence goes on from NC_041380.1 coordinate 429,056,016, forward strand.
ATTGAGTCTGACTCAACTTCACACCTTGTAACACAGGCAAGAACCCTTTCTTTGACTTATCCATTTTGAACTTCTTCAAAACTTTATCAAGGTATGTGCTTTGTGAAAGTCCAATTAAGCATCTTGATCTATCTCTATAGATCTTGATGCCCAATATATAAGCAGCTTCATGGAGGTCTTTCATTGAAAAATTATTATTCAAGTATCCTTTTATGCAATCTAGAAATTATGTATCATTTCCAATCAACAATATGTCATCCACATATAATATTAGAAATGCTACAGAGCTCCCACACACTTTCTTGTAAATACAGGCTTCTCCAAAAGTTTTTATAAATCCATATGCTTTGATCACACTATCAAAGCGTATATTCCAACTCCGAGAGGCTTGCACTAGTCCATAAATGGATCACTTGAGCTTGCACACATTGTTAGCACCTTTAGGATCGACAAAACCTTCTGGTTGCATCATATACAACTCTACTTTAAGATATCCATTAAGGAATGCAGTTTTGATATCCATTTTCCAAATTTCATAATCATAAAATGCAGCAATTGCTAACATGATTCGGACAGACTTAAGAATCACTACGGGTGAGAAGGTCTCATCGTAGTCAACTCCTTGAACTTGTCGAAAACCTCTCTCAACAAGTCGAGCTTTGTAGATAGTAACATTACCGTCTGTGTCAGTCTTCTTCTTGAAGATCCATTTATTCTCTATGGCTTGCCGATCATCGGGCAAGTCAACCAAAGTCCACACTTTGCTCTCATACGTGCATCCCATCTCATATTTCATGGCCTCAAGCCATTTCACGGAATTTGGGCTCATCATCGCTTCCTCATACTTCATAGGTTCATCATGGTCAAGTAACATGACCTCCAGAACAGGATTACCCTACCACTCTGGTGCGGATCATACTCTGGTTGACCTACGAGGTTCAGTAGTAACTTGATCCGAAGTTTCATGACCATCATCATTAGCTTACTCACTAATTGGTGTAGGAATCACTGGAACTAATTTTTGTGATGAACTACTTTCCAATTCGGGAGAAGGTACAATTACCTCATCAAGTTCTACTTTCCTCCAACTCACTTCTTTCAAGAGAAACTCCTTCTCTAGAAAGGATCCATTTTAGCAAAAAATATCTTGCCTTTGGATCTGTGATAGAAGGTGTACCCAACAGTCTCCTTTGGGTATCCTATGAAGACACATTTCTCCGATTTGGGTTAGAGCTTAATAGGTTGAAGCTTTTTCACATAAGCATCGCAGCCCCAAACTTTAAGACACGACAACTTATGTTTCTTGCTAAACCACAGTTCATATCGTGTCATCTCAACGGATTTAGATGGTGCCCTATTTAATGTGAATGCAGCCATCTCTAAAGCATAACCCCAAAACAATAGCGGTAAATTGGTAGGAGACATCATAGATCGCACCATATCTAATAAAGTACGGTTACGACGTTCGGACACACCATTACGCTATGGTGTTCAAGGTGGCGTGAGTTGTGAAACTATTCCACATTGTTTCAAATGAAGACCAAAATCATAACTCAAATATTCTCCTCCATGATCAGATCGTATAAACTTTATGTCAGGACCGTGATCCTAAGTCACACCAATGTAGCATGTAACACATCATATCACTTTGCGGCCTCACGCACAGTATCCCCACGGGTGCCACCTTACCTGGCCTGAGACCGTTTGCGCCTTTTGGCTCACGTATATGATAGTGTCGCTAGCATCCATATGATAGAGAACCCGGGTTGACATGGCTAGTCGTGAATCCAAAGTGTCACTGGTGCAACAACGTCCTAAACAAATGGTTTAAAACCCCTTTCCGTGACGGCATTTGGAACCGTCGCCAAGTGAGTGTGGGTGATAGGGGGGTCCTTCCCACACGACCTAGAAATCTTCGAGGATAGACCCTCCTAGGACCTAGGCTAGGGCCGTGTGCGATCGGGCGAGGCATGGAAACCCGATCATTTCCGTAGGTATGTACATCCCACACCTTGAATCCCAGAAATCATTTTTGTAGGTATGTATATAACACACGGTGAATCCAAGAAATCATTTCCGTAGGTATGTACATCCCAGACGGTGAATCCCAGAAATCATTTCCGTAGGTATGTACATCCCACACGGTGATTCCTAGAAAATCATTTCCGTAGGTATGTACATCCCACACAGTTCTTTGTGTGGAAACGTTTGTGCAAGGTGGCCTAACGCAAACAGTTCACTGCCGGAAGCCGTGTGTGATTGTTAGTTGATCGAACATGCCTACTTTATAGAAACCATGCGGGTTGTTTGATTTCATCGCCCATGGTGCTCTCTGAGTAACCGTTTGCAATAGAAAACCCCAATAAGCAGGGTAATTAGCCTATTATTGATAATCCATGTACTAATCAAACTGATTTTTGTTATAAAACACACCAGATATTTCATATCTGTAAAAAGCAACCATGATTTCATAATCAAATAACATCATATAGCTTCGGCACTCAGTTACGCCATTACACAACAGTACCAAGTTTGACATGCGGCATCAAAAACCTTCGTAAAGTAGTATCATACACGGTAAATGGACAAATGAATCTCATCTAGGAAACTACATAAGCGGAAGGCAAATATTGAGCCTTCGGTGATGTTGAATGACCTTGCAACTTTAGGCCAGTGGCTATGGATAATTGCCCGCCCAACCTTCGTCCTCTTCAGCAAGACTTCAATATTGTACTGTGGGTGTTGAATGAATACCTTCCTCGCCTCTTGACCATGCAGGTGGTTTGAGAGGTAATCATCGGTGAACTGCTTTGAAAAGTACTGAAAACAAAGCTATGCATAAATCGCTGTTGTACATTTTGAAATGGTGCAAGGGTTAAAAACAAGGTAAAAGAGTTGGTACCATCCTATAGTTGACTGGTGTCTTCTTCATTGTGCAAACAAAGATCTTGCTATTATTCTTCTCAAGTTTCTTCATCCTAACAATATTTCTGAGTTTCTTGACCTGACTAATATTCACAGACATCTCATTTCCCCATATGCAAAATGGGTCGAACAGTGGGTCTAAGCCTCTAACAGCAGGACTTACATGTGCAAGACCAAATTGTAAGAAACCTAAATATTAGAATGATTCCTACAACTACACAATAATGTGCTATTAGCCAAAGGACCCTGCTTGAACAAACCTCGATGGTAAACCATAGTGTCTCCCATTGTTTCCCTGCAACACACATAAGGAAGATCTTGATCAGGTTAACTAAGAGTTGCCATACTATCAGTAGAATATGTATTGAGTACAGCCAAATTCGATTGGTGTCACATGCATAACAATACAAAATTGTACCCACAGCAAATGCAAATAAATTGCAGAACTGAACCAAATAGTTAAATGGGTAGCAGACCAAATGAATCAAAATAGTTAACTGAGCACGACATTGCAGAATAGAAACATGTACTAGAAGATAAGACAGTTAACAAAACAAAGAATGCTTGAGAACAATACTATGAAATGTAGCAATTGTTGGACCAAAGTGTTAACTGAACATTACATTTTAGAGGATCAAACTGTTAACTGAACATCAGATTGCATATTAACATTACAGAGGAAAATCACTAGAAGGCACTGGTGGTGGCCTCGAGAAAACATCACGAACTGTATTTTAAAGTACACAAATGCGTGGTGGTGTCGATGGTGGCCTAGAAGACGAGGTGCTCCTCCAAAATCTGGCGGTTGACACACATGCTCCAATGCACCAAAGTTTACTAAAAAATCACATGTGTGTCTTTGCGTGAATTTATAGGTCCCATGCAAGAAATGGGAATAAAATTCAAACATATGGGTGTCGTGGATCGGCTGGAATTATTGAGAAATCTGGTTTTTTAATTCCTGTAAATCCAAAACATGGCTGAAAATTCATGAAACTTTGAATGGTGTCATGACATGGCACCAACATGTTGTAGTAAATTTTTTGGCCAAATTGGGACAAGCTTTGGTGTAAGCTTCTTGCAAACCGGAGCTTCCCTCAAAAAGGCTCCTGGTTCCGAGAGGGAACGTGTCACCTCCGTGTGCGAAACGACATACGTACACAGCCTTCTTCCGCCTTAATTTTTGTACACTGGCAGATTAGACCAAATAGAAGTATCATGCTAAATTTTGGATTTATTCCGTGTTCGTTTGGCCTTTCTTATACATTAATTGAGTTTTTGGGCATTTAATGTGCATAATTCAAATTTGAACTACAAGCACATGCTCCACTGCACCAAAGTTGTCTGAAAAATCACATGTGTGTCCTTGGGTGAATTTCTAGGTCCCATGCAAGAGATGGGAGTGAAATTCAAACATCTGGGTGTCATGGCTCAGCCCGAAAGATTGAGAAACTTGGTTTTTTAATTCCTGTAAATCCAAAACACGCCTAAAAATCATGAAACTTGGCAAGCTGTCATGACATGGCACCAACATGGTGCGGTAATTTCTTTGGCCTAATTGGAACAAGCTTTGGTGTAGGCTTATTGCAGACCGGAGCTTCCCTTAAGAAGGCTCCTGGTTCCGAGAGGGAACGTGTCACCATCGTGTGCGAAACAACATACATACACTGCCTTCTTCCGCCTTAATTTGTGTACACTGGTAGATTAGACCAAATAGAAGTATCGTGCTAAATTTTGGAACTATTTCGTGTTCGTATGGCCTTTTTTATACATTAATTGAGTTTGTGGGCATTCAATGTGCATAATTCAAATATGAACTACAAGCACATGCTCCAGTGCACCAAAGTTGTTTGAAAAATCACATGTGTGTCCTTGGGAGAATTTCTAGGTCTCATGCAAGACATGGGGTGAAATTCAAACATGTGGGCATCGTGGCTCGGCCCGAAAGATTGAGAAACTTGGGTTTTCTAATTCCTATGAATCCAAAACACGCCTGAAAATCATGAAACTTGTCATGGTGTCATGACAACGCACCAACATGGTGCGGTAATTTCTTTGGCCGAATTGGGACAAGCTTTGGTGTATGCTTATTGCAAACCAGAGCTTCCCTCAAGAAGGCTCCTGCTTCCGAGAGGGAACGTGTCACCTTAAATTTTTACACTGCCTTCTCCCGCCTTAAATTTTTTACACAGGCAGATTAGACCACATAGAAGTATCATGCTAAAATTTGGAATTATTCCGTGTTCGTTTGGCCTTTTTATACATTAATTGAGTTTCTGCGCATTTAATGTGTATAATTCAAATTTGAGCAAGCATGTGCTCCTGTGCACCAAAGTTGTTTGAAAAATCACATGTGTGTCCTTGGGTGAATTTCTGGGTCCCATGCAAGATATGGGAGAGAAATTCAAACATCTGGGCATCATGGCTCGGCCGGAAAGATTGAGAAACTTGGTTTTTTAATTCATGTAAATCCAAAACAAGCCTGAAAATCATGAAACTTGGCATGGTCTCATGACATGGCACCAACATGCTACGGCAATTTTTTTGGCCGAATTGGGACAAGCTTTGGTGTAAGCTTCTTGCAAACCAGATCTTCCCTCAAGAAGGCTCGTGGTTCCGAGAGGGAACGTGTCACCTCCCTGTGCGAAATGACATACGTACACTGCCTTCTCCCGCCTTAATATTCTACACAGCCAGATTAGAACAATAGAAGTATCGTGCTGAATTTTGGAATTATTATGGGTTCGTTTGGCCTTTTTTATAGATTAATTGAGTTTCTGGGCATTTACAGTGCATAATTCAAATTTGAACTACAAGCTCAGGCTCCAGTGCACCAAACTTGTTTGAAAAATCACATGTGTGTCCTTGGGTGAATTTCTAGGTCCCATGGAAGAGATGGGAGTGAAATTCAAACATCTGGGCGTCGTGGCTCGGCCGGAAAGATTGAGAAACTTGGTTCTTAGTTCCTGTAATTCCAAACAAGCCTAAAAATCAGGAAACTTGGCATGGTCTCATGACATGGCACCAACATGCTGCGGTAATTTTTTTGGCCGAATTGGGACAAGCTTTGGTGTAAGCTTCTTGCAAACTGGAGCTTCCCTCAAGAAGGCTCGTGGTTCCGAAAGGGAACATGTCACCTCCCTGTGCGAAATGACATACGTACACTGCCTTCTCCCGCCTTAATTTTTTACACAGCCAGATTAGACCAAATATAAGTACCGTGCTAAATTTTGGAATTATTCCGGGTTCGTTTGGCCTTTTTATACATTAATTGAGTTTTTGGGCATTTAATGGGCATAATTCAAGTTTGAACTACAAGCACAGGCTCCAGTGCACCAAAGTTGTTTGAAAAATCACATGTGTGTCCTTGGGTGAATTTCTAGGTCCCATGGAAGAGATGGGAGTGAAATTCAAACATCTGAGCGTCGTGGCTCGGCCGGAAAAATTGAGAAACTTGGTTTTTTAGTTCCTGTAACTCCAAAACATGCATGAAAATCATGAAACTTGGCATGGTCTCATGACATAGCACCAACATGTTGTGGTAACTTTTTTGGACGAATTGGGACAAACTTTGGTGTAAACTTCTTGAAAACCGGAGCTTCCCTCAAGAAGGCTCGTGGTCTGAGAGGGAACGTGTCACCTCCGTGTGCGAAACGACATATGTACACTGCCTTCTCCCGCCTTAATTTTTTTACACAGCCAGATTAGACGAAATAGAAGTACGGTGCTAAATTTTGGAATTATTCTGGGTTTGTTTCGCCTTTTTTTACATTAATTGAGTTTCTTGGCATTTAATGTGGTTAATTCAAATTTGAACTACAAGCACAGGCTCCAGTGCACCAAAGTTGTTTGAAAATCACATGTGTGTCCTTGGGTGAATTTCTAGGTCCCATGCAAGAGATGGGAGTGAAATTCAAACATCTGGGTGTCATGGCTCGGCTGGAAAGATTGAGAAACTTGGTTTTTTAATTCCTGTAATTCCAAAACATGCGCTGAAAATCATGAAACTTGGCATGGTGTCATGACATGGCACGGACATGCCGCGGTAATTTTTTTGGCCGAATTGGGACAAGCTTTGGTGTAAGCTTCTTGCAAACCGGAGCTTCCCTCAAGAAGGCTCGTGGTTCCTAGAGGGAACGTGTCACCTCCATGTGCGAAACGACATACGTACACTGCCTTCTCTCGCCTTAATTTTTTTACACAGCTAGATTAGACCAAATAGAAGTACCATGCTAAATTTTGGAATTATCCAGGGTTCGTTTGGCCTTTTCTATACATGAACTGAGTTTTTGGGCATTTAGTGTGCGTAATTAAAATTTGAACTACAAGCACATGCTCCAGTGGACCAAAGTTGTTTCAAAAATCACATGTGTGTCCTTGGGTGAATTTGTTGGTCCCATGCAAGAGATGCGAGTGAAATTCAAACATCTGGCGTCGTGGCTCGGCCAAAAAGATTGAGCAACTTGGTTTTCTAATTCCTATAAATCCAAAACACGCCTGAAAATCATAAAACTTGGCATGGTCTCATGACATGGCACCAACATGCTGTGGTAATTTTTTCCTCCGATTTGTGAAGGCGCACACATTAACAATCAACAAAGTCATTTAGGAACAAGTGCTGTCACGTTACAAATCGGAAACACAAGTATTATTGAAACCATGGGCGTTCGACTTACCAATTATGTGCGGCCACGCGTCCCCTTTTTTTATTGGCTAGGTTATGTTGTGCGGGGTATCTATTTGAGTACGGGAGGCGTGCGATCAGACCCCTACGCGTGCTCATCAGGAGGAGAGCCCTTTTGACCGCTACCCACCGCGCACGGCCCTCCCAACGTGTCCATTAATGGTGCCCGAGCACCTGTTCTACGACGTGGATATATGTCTCACTGGACTGAGATTTAAGAGAGAAAAATGAAAATCTGAAAAGAAAGTTTTGCACGGATCTTGATGTAAGATCTGACGGACCTATATAGCGTCGACTGCGACTCATAGCAAGCATGATGAATATAAGGATGATGACATTGGATAATAATTGTCTTACATATTTATAAACAAAATTGAAAAAAGCCACATGCAGCAACGCCCGATATACATAAGGGAAAAAGAAGAAGGAAGACAATGATCTGGCTCGCTGATCTCTACTTTCTTGATGCGTTGCTACAGGCCGCGGGAACTGGTCTCCGCAGCGGGCGGCGACGAGATCTTTCTTGTCCTCAAGATGCTGGTTGAGAGCATCCATAGATTCCTCTACCAGCCTTCTGCGCTCGATGCGCAGCATGGCATTCTCGTCCATAAGTTTCTTGATGATGACGCCAGTCCTCTTCAACAAGGCAGTGGTCTACTCCTGCTGTTCCACACTTCCGACGATCTTCGCCCTCTGCAGGTCGAGCTCGGCCCGGAGCTTCACATTGCTCTCATTTAGTTGCCGGATGACGTCGGTAGACTGTTCAAATGAGGCTTTTAGTTCATCCTGCAACCTCGCCCACCTTGAGATCTGATCCAACAGCCTAAGGACGAGGGCACGCATGCTCCTGTAAGAGTCCTCGCTTGCCCGTGAGGCATTTTCCCAGGCCGCCGCAGCACGAGAGGGCATCTCTGCTGCATTCACGGCGCGGCAGGACATCTCTTCTGTTTCCGCGGCACGGCCAGACCAGTCTGCTGCATCGACGGTGTGGCGGGTCCTCTGTGTTGCTTCGGCAGCACAACGGGACATCTCTGCTACTACAACCATGCGACAGGACTTGTTGGATGCTTTCGCGGCGAGGCAGGACATCTCTCGTGCTCCCGCTTCCAGGCTCTCCTCTCCCGGGTGGTAATCTCTCGACCCAGAACTCACGCTGGCCATGGCGGACTCAAGGGAACGATGATGAATGACTAGTTTGTTTTTGACTTCTTGTAGATGCGGAGTTGAGGAGGAATGTGCAGTCATCTTGGAGTAGTAGTATTTATAACCGCGTAGTAATACGCTCCTAGGTGGGAAACCGTTTAGGTTTTGATCTGTGTGAATAGGTATGAAGTTTGGAATGTAATGGGACGCATGCTCATAATTTACTGACGGTTATAAGTGTGGCACTATTCCCAGAAGGCGTAACATGGGCACGTACGCCTTCTCAGCCGCGTACGTGGCGTTTGCACCATAGGGTGCACCGCAATGGGCAATGTCAGCACACATCTTGTTCCAACAACCATGCGCGCTCGTTATTACCATCGCGCATGCTTCTTTTAATTAGAATGGGTGTGCCCATCTAGCGGACACACATTGATCTATCTAACTATTTCAGTTTGTTGTGGCTAATCGCAAATAGTTCATCCATGTGAAGTGTATGCCATCAATCACAGACACTTTGATCTGGCTTACCCGTTTCTGTTCTGTTGCCTAATCACAAACAATTAATCCTTCTGAAGCGTATGCCCTCAATCACACACACCTTGATCTGGCTGACCATTTCTTTTGTGTTGCCTAATCACAAATAGTTCATCCGAGTGAACCATATGTTGTATATCGCACACACCTTCATCTGGATGCCCGTTTCTTTTATGTTGCCTAATCAAAAACAGTTCATCCGAGTGAACCGTATGCTCTATATCGCACATGCCTTCATCAGGCTGCCCGTTTCTTTTGTTCCGCCTCATCGCAAGCAGTTCATTGGACTGAACCATATGCCCTGGATCGCACACGCAACTAAAATCTGAACCGTGTTTGATGCATCCTCCATTGCAAACGTTTTGCACCTTTTTTGAAGGTTTTTTACATCCCCGTTTGTGATTAATGAATTGCACGCAGTTTCGTGAAGGGGTCTCTGATCGTAGTGTCGCGTTAGCAGCATCCTGCAGTAGTGTGTCACTAACTTACAGGGACAGGCATACATGAACCAGCAACAAACGTGTCGATCATCAACATATGAACCCAAGTCGTAGTAGGCTACAAGGACTTAAAGGAACAACGCGTGACATTTCCCCGAAGGGACATACACAGGAACGGAGAAGGACACATGCCGGCCAGCCTAAGTGGCCCAGAGCAGTAGCAAGCTACCATGGCTCAGTGGAAGCACTAGGAGACATTTCCCCATAAGAGAGGCTACCAAGAATAAACAACTAGGTTGTCGGATCCCACACATACCAAGCATTTCCAAACCATACACACAATATGCTCGATATGTGCAAATACAACATGGCATCACAATGAAACTCTACGGCTCAAAGTATTTATTCATAAGGCTTCGAAGAGTCATACATAGTAAGAATTACAATCATGGGTCACATGACCCAACATACAGAGCATACATGCAATGGAAGCATAACATGTCTGAGTACAGACAACTACAAATGAAAAAGGCTAAGAAGCCTCACTATCTACATGACCCTCCCAAGGGTACAAGATCATAGCCGAGGTAACAAGCTAAACGTCGAAGTCCACACGGAACTACATGTGAAACTGAAGTCTCGCTGCAAAAACATAAATTAAGAAAACGTGAGTACAAATGTACCCTGCAAGACTTACATGAGAACTATCTACATATGCATCAGTATCAACAAAGGGGGTGGTGGGGTTTAACTACAGCAAGCCAGCTTTGACTCTGTGGCTATCCTGTACTACGTCTATTGGTAACTCTTTTGAGGTGGCGAACAGGAGTCCACATATTTACCATATGAATACACCACCATGGATCCGCTCCCATCTCCCTATGAGAAGGCCATCCATAGCACTCACGCTTATCTTGCACATTTTAGAGTATCCACTTTCACTTGTCTATGAACTGTATAAGCAGCCCAGTAGTCCTTTACCGCGGACGCGGCTATTCGAATAGATCATGTCAACCCTACAGGGGTGTACTTCTTCACACATGCTCTTGCCACTTACCACCATGTAGACGTCATGTATCTCAGCAACCTTCAAGCGGAAGCCTGGTGAGGTTGTCGGCCACGACCTGACTAACCACACAAGTCTCTAGTATAGGTTTATGGCATATTCGGGTTCCATCCGCAAGGAGATCCAGCCGGGGTGTCACTCACGGCCCCAAACGATGTGTATAGGGTTCCCAAGCCCACCAAATGGGCGTCGCTTGGTACACCCGGCCACGGTGCCTAGTCTGTCCCAACCCACCTGTACCGGGTGCCACTTGGTAGACTACTAACACAACCTACAAACACCAGAAACTAGTTGCAACTCCTGGACAGAGATCATGTTAATTAATAAGTCAAGAGATCTTGGAGTGCCCAAAGCCCAATGTGTGGTAGTAACTGTCTTGGATCACAAACACATAACTTAGCTCTTGAGGATGGTTTCATTGAGACAACCCACCATGTACTCCTACATGGCCTCTCACCGCTACCTTTAGCAAATCGTGTTCACACACTTAGCTCTCAATAGTAGGACATGTTCATTGCATTCCAATTCATCCCCGATGAATCAGACTTGACACAACTCTAAGCAATAGCAGGAATGACAAACAAGCATGAATGAGTAGGCACATCATGGCTCAAACAACTCCTACTTATACTAGTGGGTTTCAACTATTTACTATGGCAAAGACAGGTCATGCAGAGGAAAGGGGTTCAGCTACTGCAGCATGTAACAGTTGAATCATTTTTGTCCTAATGCAGTAAAAGAGATCAGGAGTGAGAGAGTGGGATTGTATCGGAATGAACAAGGGGGTTTGCTTGCCTGGCACTTATGAAGATAGTAATAGCTCTTCATCGGTGTCAACGATCACAACGTTGGAATAACATCCACTGAGAGGGAACAACACCGGCAAACAGAGAAGGAACACAATCAATGAAATGCAACAATATGATGCATGATCGTGACATGGAAACATGCTGTGATTTGAGCTAATGCAACTAAACCAGAAGGGTTTGAGTCAATTTGAACCAAGGTTCAAATTCAAACCCAAACTCTGAATTTACAAAGTGCATTATCATGTTTTGATATAAAACAGCAAGGTTAAGTTGCTTTGTCATGAATGAAACCAGTACCAATGGATAGATTGGATTTTCCTAATCATTTTTCATATATAAATTATTTCAGTTGGACTTACAGATTATTTTCTATGATTTTTATAAGTTTAAGTCATTTTCTGGAATTTCCTGAATTAGTTTTAATCCAGAAAATCCTTTACTGCGTCAGCATGATGTCGGTGTGACGTCCGCAGGGCCGGTACAGGTCAAACCTGACCTATAGGGCCCACTGGTCAGTGACAGAGCTGCTAATCCCATGTTGACTCGTGCTTTGACTCGCTGCAGGGCCCACTGGTCAGTGATAGAGGTGCTAATCCCGTGTTGACTCGCGCTTTGACTCACTGCGGGGCCCACTGCCAGTGTGTGAGGGCGGTTTAGCTGTGCGGGATTAGCGCTAATGATCACGACACATCAGCTCTCACTGGAGTTCCGCCGGCGACGACCAAAACCGAGATCGAAGACGTCGTGTGAAGGCGCTACAGGGGACGGTTTCAGACGCGGTTTGCGGCTACAAGTAGCTGGGAGTGCGGCGCATCCAGAGGTGGCAGCGGCTGGAGCTGGGGTGGCCGGAGCTCACCGGAATGGAGCTTGCAGTAGTGGCCGGAGTTCAGACCTCGGCGAAAACACCGTAGTGTAGGACGGGCGGGCAAAGTGAAGCACTGAGCAGCCTCCTGGGGTCACCAGGAGCTCGGTGCGGTGCACGGGCGCGACCCGTTCGAGCTCAGGCCACGACGGCGACGAGGGAAGGCGGCGGTGAGCTCTCGGGTTTGGCTGTGGAGCTAGCTAGAGGACGAGTTAGACTGCGGGGAGAGAGGGGAAAGACGCAGGTGTTGGGTTTCGTAGTAATTTCAAAAAATTTCCTACGCACACACAAGATCATGTGATGCATAGCAACAAGAGGGGGGAGTGTTGTCTATGTACCCACGCAGACCTACTGCGGAAGCGTTGACGCAACGTAGAGGAAGTAGTCGTACGTCTTCACGATCCAACCGATCAAGCACCGAAACTACGGCACCTCCGAGTTCGAGCACACGTTCAGCTCGATGACAATCCCCGGACTCCGAACCAGCAAAGTGTCGGGGAAGAGTTCCGTCAGCACGACGGCGTGGTGACGATCTTGATGTACTACAGCAGCAGGGCTTCGCCTAAACTCCGCTACAGTATTATCGAGGACTATGGTGGCTGGGGGCACCGCACACGGCTAAGGAATAGATCACGTGGATCAACTTGTGTGTTCTAGGGTGCGTCTACCTCAGTATATTAAGGACCAAAGGGGGAGGCTGGCCGGCCACAAGGGGCACGCCAGGAGAGTCCTACTCCCTCCGGGAGTAGGATTCCCCCCCAATCCTAGTTGGAATAGGATTCCTCGGGGGGGGGGGGGAAGAGAGAGAGGGGGCCGACCACCTCTCCTAGTCCTAATAGGACTAGGGGAGGGGGGAGGTGCGTAGCCCACCTTGGCTGCCCCTTTATCCTTTCCACTAAAGCCCACTAAGGCTCATATGGTTCCCGGGGGGTTCCGGTAACCTCCCGGTACTCCGGTAAAATCCCGATTTCACCCGGAACACTTCCGATATCCAAATATAGGCTTCCAATATATCAATCTTTATGTCTCGACCATTTCGAGACTCCTCGTCATGTCCGTGATCACATCCGGGACTCCGAACTAACTTCGGTACATCAAAATGCATAAACTCATAATATAACTGTCATCGTAACCTTAAGCGTGCGGACCCTACGGGTTCGAGAACAATGTAGACATGACCGAGACATGTCTCCGGTCAATAACCAATAGCGGGACCTGGATGCCCAAATTGGCTCCTACATATTCTACGAAGATCTTTATCGGTCAGACCGCATAACAACATACGTTGTTCCCTTTGTCATCGGTATGTTACTTGCCCGAGATTCGATCGTCGGTATCCAATACCTAGTTCAATCTCGTTACTGGCAAGTCTCTTTACTCGTTCCGTAATACATCATCCCGCAACTAACTCATTTAGTTGCAATGCTTGAAAGGCTTAAGTGATGTGCATTACCGAGAGGGCCCAGAGATACCTCTCCGACAATCGGAGTGACAAAACCTAATCTTGAAATACGCCAACCCAACATGCACCTTTGGAGACACCTGTAGTACTCCTTTATAATCACCCAGTTATGTTGTGACGTTTGGTAGTACCCAAAGTGTTCCTCTGGTAAACGGGAGTTGCATAATCTCATAGTTATAGGAACATGTATAAGTCATGAAGAAAGCAATAGCAACATACTAAACGATCGGGTGCTAAGCTAATGGAATGGGTCATGTCAATCAGATCATTCAACTAATGATGTGACCTTGTTAATCAAATAACAACTCTTTGTTCATGGTTAGGAAACATAACCATCTTTGATTAACGAGCTAGTCAAGTAGAGGCATACTAGTGACACTCTGTTTGTCTATGTATTCACACATGTATTATGTTTCCGGTTAATACAATTCTAGCATGAATAATAAACATTTATCATGATATAAGGAAATAAATAATAACTTTATTATTGCCTCTAGGGCATATTTCCTTCAGTCTACCACTTGCACTAGAGTCAATAATCTAGATTACACTGTAATGATTCTAACACCCATGGAGCTTTGGTGCTGATCATGTTTTGCTCGTGGAAGAGGCTTAGTCAACGGGTCTGCAACATTCAGATCCGTATGTATCTTGGAAATCTCTATGTCCCCCACCTGGACTAGATCCCGGATGGAATTGACGCGTCTCTTGATGTGCTTGGTCCTTTTGTGAAATCTGGATTCCTTTGCCAAGCCAATTGCACCAGTATTGTCACAAAAGATTTTCATTGGACCAGATGCACTAGGTATGACACCTAGATCGGATATGAACTCCTTCATCCAGACTCCTTCGTTTGCTGCTTCCGAAGCAGCTATGTACTCCGCTTCACATGTAGATCCCGCTACGACGCTTTGTTTAGAACTGCACCAACTAACAGCTCCACCGTTTAATGTAAACACGTATCCAGTTTGCGATTTAGAATCGTCCGGATCAGTGTCAAAGCTTGCATCAACGTAACCTTTTACGGTGAGCTCTTTGTCACCTCCATATACGAGAAACATATCCTTAGTCCTTTTCAGGTATTTCAGGATGTTCTTGACCGCTGTCCAGTGATCCACTCCTAGATTACTTTGGTACCTCCCTGCTAAACTTATAGCAAGGCACACATCAGGTCTGGTACACAGCATTGCATACATGATAGAGCCTATGGCTGAAGCATAGGGAACATCTTTCATTTTCTCTCTATCTTCTGCAGTGGTCGGGCATTGAGTCTGACTCAACTTCACACCTTGTAGCACAGGCAAGAACCCTTTCTTTGCTTGATCCATTTTGAACTTCTTCAAAATTTTGTCAAGGTATGTTGTTTGTGAAAGTCCAATTAAGCGTCTTGATCTATCTCTATAGATCTTAATGCCTAATATGTAAGCAGCTTCACCGAGGTCTTTCATTGAAAAACTCTTATTCAAGTATCCCTTTATGCTATCCAGAAATTCTATATCATTTCCAATCAGCAATATGTCATCCACATATAATATCAGAAATGCTACAGAGCTCCGACTCACTTTCTTGTAAATACAGGCTTCTCCGAAAGTCTGTATAAAACCAAATGCTTTGATCACATTATCGAAATGTTTATTCCAACTCCGAGAGGCTTGGACCAGTCCATAAATGGATCGCTAGAGCTTGCACACTTTGTTAGCTCCCTTTGGATCGACAAAACCTTCCGGTTGCATCATATACAACTCTTCTTCCAGAAATCCATTCAGGAATGCAGTTTTGAGATCCATCTACCAAATTTCATAATCATAAAATGCGGCAATTGCTAACATGATTCGGACAGACTTAAGCATCGCTACGGGTGAGAAGGTCTCATCGTAGTCAACCCCTTGAACTTGTCGAAAACCTTTTGCAACAAGTCGAGCTTTGTAGACAGTAACATTACCATCTGCGTCAGTCTTCTTCTTGAAGATCCATTTATTCTCAATTGCTTGCCGATCATCGGGCAAGTCAACCAAAGTCCATACTTTGTTCTCATACATGGATCCCATCTCAGATTTCATGGCTTCAAGCCACTTTGCGGAATCTGGGCTCACCATCGCTTCTTCATAGTTCGTAGGTTCATCATGATCTAGTAGCATGACTTCCAGAACAGGATTACTGTACCACTCTGGTGTGGATCTCGCTCTGGTCGATCTACGAGGTTCAGTAGTATCTTGACATGAAGTTTCATGATCAACATCATTAGCTTCCTCACTAATTGGTATAGATGTCGCAAAAATAGTTTTCTGTGATGTACTATTTTCCAATAAGGGAGCAGGTACAGTTACCTCGTCAAGTTCTACTTTCCTCCCACTCACTTCTTTCGAGAGAAACTCCTTTTCTAGAAAGGATCCATTTTTAGCAACGAATGTCTTGCCTTCGGATCTGTGATAGAAGGTGTACCCAATAGTCTCCTTTGGGTATCCTATGAAGACACATTTCTCCGATTTGGGTTCGAGCTTATCAGGTTGAAGCTTTTTCACATAAGCATCACAGCCCCAAACTTTAAGAAACGACAACATTGGTTTCTTGCCAAACCATAGTTCATAAGGCGTCATCTCAACGGATTTTGATGGTGCCCTATTTAACGTGAATGCGGCCGTCTCTAAAGCATAACCCCAAAACGATAGCGGTAAATCAGTAAGAGACATCATAGATCGCACCATATCTAGTAAAGTACGATTACGACGTTCGTACACACCATTACGCTGTGGTGTTCCGGGTGGCGTGAGTTGCGAAACTATTCCACAATTTTTCAAATGTACACCAAACTCGTAACTCAAATATTCTCCTCCACGATCAGATCGTAGAAACTTTATTTTCTTGTTACGATGATTTTCCACTTCACTCTGAAATTCTTTGAACTTTTCAAATGTTTCACACTTATGTTTCATTAAGTAGATATATCCATGTCTGCTTAAGTCATCTGTGAAGGTGAGAAAATAACGATATCCGCCACGAGCCTCAATATTCATCGAACCACATACATCGGTATGTATGATTTCCAACAAATCTGTTGCTCTCTCCATAGTACCGGAGAACGGTGTTTTGGTCATCTTGCACATGAGGCACGGTTCGCAAGTACCAAGTGATTCATAATCAAGTGGTCCCAAAAGTCCATCAGTATGGAGTTTCTTCATGCGCTTTACACCGATATGACCTAAACGACAGTGCCACAAATAAGTTGCACTTTCATTATCAACTCTGCATCTTTTGGCTTCAACATTATGAATATGTGTATCACTACTATCGAGATTCATCAAAAATAGACCACTCTTCAAAGGTGCATGACCATAAAAGATATTACTCATATAAATAGAACAACCATTATTCTCTGATTTAAATGAATAACCGTCTCGTATTAAACAAGATCCAGATATAATGTTCATGCTCAACGCTGGCACCAAATAACAATTATTTAGGTCTAATATTAATCCCGAAGGTAGAGGTAGCGTGCCGACCGCGATCACATCGACTTTGGAACCGTTTCCCACGCGCATCGTCACCTCGTCCTTTGCCAGTGCCCGCTTATTCCGTAGTCCCTGTTTCAAGTTGCAAATATTAGCAACAGAACCAGTATCAAATATCCAGGTGCTACTGCGAGCTCTAGTAAGGTACACATCAATAACATGTATATCACATATACCTTTGTTCACCTTGCCATCCTTCTTATCCGCCAAATACTTGGGGCAGTTCCGCTTCCAGTGACCAGTCTGCTTGCAGTAGAAGCACTCAGTTTCAGGCTTAGGTCCAGACTTGGGTTTCTTCTCCTGAGTAGCAACTTGCTTGATGTTCTTCTTGAAGTTCCCCTTCTTCTTCCCTTTGCCATTTTTCTTGAAACTAGTGGTCTTGTTAACCATCAACACTTGATGCTCCTTCTTGATTTCTACCTCCGCAGCTTTCAGCATCGCGAAGAGCTCGGGAATAGTCTTGTTCATCCCTTGCATATTATAGTTCATCACGAAGCTCTTGTAGCTTGGTGGCAGTGATTGGAGAATTCTTACAATGACACAATCATCTGGAAGATTAACTCCCATCTAAATCAAGTGATTATTATACCCAGACATTTTGAGTATATGCTCACTGACAGAACTGTTCTCCTCCATCTTGCATCTATAGAACTTATTGGAGACTTCATATCTCTCAATCCGGGCATTTGCTTGAAATATTAACTTCAACTCCTGGAACATCTCATATGCTCCCTGACGTTCAAAACGTCGTTGAAGTCCCGATTCTAAGTCGTAAAGCATGGCACACTGAACTATCGAGTAGTCATCAGCTTTGCTCTGCCAGACGTTCATAACATCTGGTGTTGCTCCAGCAGCAGGCCTGGCACCCAGCGGTGCTTCCAGGACGTAATTCTTCTGTGCAGCAATGAGGATAATCCTCAAGTTACGGACCTAGTACGTGTAATTGCTACCATCATCTTTCAACTTTGCTTTCTCAAGGAACGCATTAAAATTCAATGGAACAACAACACAAGCCATCTATCTACAATCAACATAAACAAGCAAGATACTATCAGGTACTAAGTTCATGATAAGTTTAAGTTCAATTAATCAAATTACTTAAGAACTCCCACTTAGATAGATATCCCTCTAATCCTCTAAGTGATCACGTGATCCAAATCAACTAAACCATAACCGATCATCACGTGAGATGGAGTAGTTTTCAATGGTGAACATCGTTATGTTGATCATATCTACTATATGATTCACGCTCGACCTTTCGGTCTCCGTGTTCTGAGGCCATATCTGCATATGCTAGGCTCGTCAAGTTTAACCTGAGTATTCTGCATGTGCAAAACTGGCTTGCACCCGTTGTAGATGGACATAGAGCTTATCACACCCGATCATCAAGTGGTGTCTGGGCACGACGAACTTTGGCAACGGTGCATACTGTCAATCAAAGCAAGATACTGTCAATCAAAGCAAGATAAGATGCATAAAAGGATAAACATCACATGCAATCAATATAAGTGATATGATATGGCCATCATCATCTTGTGCTTGTGATCTCCATCTCCGAAGCACCGTCATGATCACCATCGTCACCGGCGCGACACCTTGATCTCCATCGCAGCATCGTTGTCGTCTCGCCAATCTTATGCTTCCACGACTATCACTACCGCTTAGTAATAAAGTAAAGCATTACATCGCGATTTCATTGCATACAATAAAGCGACAACCATATGGTTCCTGCCAGTTGCCGATAACTCGGTTACAAAACATGATTATCTCATACAATAAAATTCAGCATCATGTCTTGACCATATCACATCACAACATGCCCTGCAAAAACAAGTTAGACGTCCTCTACTTTGTTGTTGCAAGTTTTACGTGGCTGCTACGGGCTTAAGTAAGAACCAATCTCACCTACGCATCAAAACCACAATGATAGTTTGTCAAATAGACTCCGTTTTAACCTTCGCAAGGACCGGGTGTAGCCATACTTGGTTCAACTAAAGTTGGAGAGACAGTTGCCCGCAAGCCACCTGTGTGCAAAGCACGTCGGGGGAACCGGTCTCGCGTAAGCGTACGCGTAAGGTTGGTCCGGGTCGTCTCGTCCAACAATACCGCCGAACCAAAGTATGACATGCTGGTAGGCAGTATGACTTATATCGCCCACAACTCACTTGTCTTCTACTCGTGCATATAACATCAACATAAATAACCTAGGCTCGGATGCCACTGTTGGGTTTCGTAGTAATTTCAAAAAATTTCCTACGCACACGCAAGATCATGTGATGCATAGAAACGAGAGGGGAGAGTGTTGTCTACGTACCCACGCAGACCGACTGTGGAAGCGTTGATGCAACATAGAGGAAGTAGTCGTACGGCTTCACGATCCAACCGATCAAGCACCAAAACTACGGCACCTCCGAGTTCGAGCACACGTTCAGCTCGATGACGATCCCCGGACTCCGAACCAGCAAAGTGTCGGGGAAGAGTTCCGTCAGCACGACGACGTGGTGATGATCTTGATGTACTACAGCAGCAGGGCTTCGCCTAAACTCTGCTACAGTATTATCGAGGACTATGGTGGCTGGGGGCACCGCACACAGCTAAGGAATAGATCACGTGGATCAACTTGTGTGTTCTAGGGTGCCTCTACCTCAATATATTAAGGACCAAAGGGGGGAGGCTGGCCGGCCACAAGGGGCGCGGCAGGAGGGTCCTACTCCCTCCGGGA
>NC_041380.1:429076379-429141031 GCF_002162155.2 Triticum dicoccoides
CTCCTAGTCCTAATAGGACTAGGGGAGGGGGGAGGTGCGCACCCCACCTTGGGCTGCCCCTTTCTCCTTTCCACTAAAGCCCACTAAGGCCCATATGGTTCCCGGGGGGTTCCGGTAACCTCCCGGTACTCCGGTAAAATCCCGATTTCACCCGGAACACTTCCGATATATCAATCTTTATGTCTCGACCATTTCGAGACTCCTCGTCATGTCCGTGATCACATCCGGAACTCCGAACTAACTTCGGTACATAAAAATGCATAAACTCGTAATATAACTGTCATCGTAACCTTAAGCGTGCGGACCCTACGGGTTCGAGAACAATGTAGACATGACTGAGACATGTCTCCGGTCAATAACCAATAGCGGGACCTGGATGCCCAAATTGGCTCCTACATATTCTACGAAGATCTTTATCGGTCAGACCGCATAACAACATACGTTGTTCCCTTTATCATCGGTATGTTACTTGCCCGAGATTCGATCGTCGGTATCCAATACCTAGTTCAATCTCGTTACCGGCAAGTCTCTTTACTCATTCCGTAATACATCATCCCGCAACTAACTCATTTAGTTGCAATGCTTGCAAGGCTTAAGTGATGTGCATTACCGAGAGGGCCCAGAGATACCTCTCCGACAATCGGAGTGACAAAACCTAATCACGAAATACGCCAACCCAACATGCACCTTTGGAGACACCTGTAGTACTCCTTTATAATCACCCAGTTATGTTGTGACGTTTGGTAGTACCCAAAGTGTTCCTCTGGTAAACGGGAGTTGCATAATCTCATAGTTATAGGAACATGTATAAGTCATGAAGAAAGCAATATCAACATACTAAATGATCGGGTGCTAAGCTAATGGAATGGGTCATGTCAATCAGATCATTCAACTAATGATGTGACCTCGTTAATCAAATAACAACTCTTTGTTCATGGTTAGGAAACATAACCATCTTTGATTAACGAGCTAGTCAAGTAGAGGCATACTAGTGACACTCTGTTTGTCTATGTATTCACACATGTATTATGTTTCCGGTTAATACAATTCTAGCATGAATAATAAACATTTATCATGATATAAGGAAATAAATAATAACTTTATTATTGCCTCTAGGGCATATTTCCTTCAGCAGGTGCTCACGACACATGCAGGGGGGCGTCGAAGCAGGCTCGAGGACGGCTCGGCCGGAGCGAATCGACGGCGACGAACGATGGCACCTGAGGTTGGAGATTGCGATGATGGTGTCGTTTTAGGCGTCCGTCGGGTGCGTGCTTCGTCTTGGTCCTGCACAACGTCGATGCGGACCCGTTGGAAAAAGCTGAGGGGCGAGGAGAGCTTGGTGGACGCGGTGGCAGTGAACGACGGTGACAAGCGCCGCTCGGTGGTGCTTGGGGGGGGGCGGCCGGAGGGCCGGACAAGGGAGAGACACGGGAGAGAGGGGAGAGTGACCAGGGGGTTGCATGGCGCTCGTAGGCGCATCGAGGCAGCCCCGTCAAGAAGGAGGTGGGTTGGGCATGTGCCGGCACGCGGCGACCACGCGCGCGGCGTCCGATTGGCGGTAGCTTGACGACGACTGCCAGCACCAAGTGGTGGGCTGGGCCGGCTACAGGGACGGGCCAGGTAAGCGCAGGTAAGTCCTTTCCTCTCTGTTTTTTATTTCGTTTATGTTTTCTATTTTGCAATTTGTTTGTGATTTAGCTTTAAAATAGCAAATCACTTTTATAAATCCTGAAAATAATTGCGGGTCTTAACTGAATTATTATAGCAACCCACATTTAGTTTCAGAATTATTTGAGCATTTAAAATAATTATAACAGTTAAAAGCCCAAATTCAAATACATAATGATTTAATTCAGTGCCCAAAATATTCCTAAGATACATTATTTTTGGTTTGGTGCAAAATCCTTGCCAAAAAATATCAAACAATTAATAAGAACATTTGGGAGAACATTGAATGCAATTTTTTAACTGGACCTATTTGAATTTTAAAGTGCTAGGGCTTGATCACCCCGTTTCAAGTTTAAATAAAATTTAGACATGATGCACAACCAAGCTAGTCCAAGTGCAAGGTAAAGCTAGGAATGTGACAACTCACCCCCACTAAATGAGAATCTCGTCCCGAGAATCAAGACGCGAGGTCAGAAGATAGAGGGGACGCAAAGCTAACACAAACTTCATAACCCATTGCACTTCAGAAGAACGTTGATTCGATCATCATCTTCGTCTCAACGTCTTGCTCCGAGAAATCCATCCAACATGACAACGGGAAGAGAGGGAAAACTCTAGACGAATCGATCTTCTTGAAAATCAAGTAACTGATGATCAACTCACGGAATGAGACATAGAAACATCTCTTGAACTGGGACACAAAACTTACATCAAGAGGAATGGATAGTAACAGATGATGAAAGTTCGATTTGGTAGGCAATAATTCCACATTTAAGAAGATGGTGCACGAGTTTCAAAGTAGCGAGGAGTTAAATTTCCCTTAATACCAAACAGGGCACCTTGGTGAAGGTGACTCCTAGAATATTCTTTGAAGTGGCAAAAAGAATTACTTTTGATTCAAAGATCATTGAAACTCTTTATACCAGCCTAAGGCAAATCACAATCAATCATTTGAAGGAGTTCGGAAGAAAGGCATACTCAGACTAGAATGGATGATGTGGACTACCTAGTTGAAGACAATGCAATGGATGATTTATGCTTACCATTGGGAAAGGATAGGGCCAAGGGTAAGCCCACTTTTGAAGATGTAACATCCCAAAATTTTCAATTTGGAATGTTATACATAGGTCGTCATATGCATATCATATTTTTTGTTCATTTTGGTTTTGGATCCTAGAAATTCTAAGCAACTCAAGGACCTACAGAGAGAGTTGGGGATTTTATTATTTTCATATTTGAATGTCTCAAATATTGAAAAGAGGATCCTTTTGGTTTTAATTATTTTTCTCTCTGAAATATTTCAATATAAAAATAAAAGAGAGGAGATAATATTCCAAAATAAAAGAAATATTGGAGGGAAAATATTAAAATCAAATAAATAATTTTATTTGGATTTTATTGCTATTTTATTTGAATTAGAAAAATATGCATTTTTCAAAATCGCATTTTTATGCCAAGAAAATGTTCACTTTGTTCTAAATATTTCATTTAGACGGTGAAAATTGTTTTTGGCATTTTTAGATTTTTTATTTAGGATTTTCTTTAGATGGAATTATTTTTTTATTTTTAAAAGTCTCCTAGACCGAATGGGCTGAAGCCCGGCCGACACGTCGCACGCCACCGCCTTCCCCGCGTGCTCGAGCCGGACTCCGGCTGGAGTCCGGGATGCCCCCGCAGCCGCGGCTTGCCTCCTCCACCAAGTCGGACCCCCTTCCCCTTTATATACCAGCCGCCGCTGTGACACCCCAAAAATTTGGCCTTGTTTTATTAAATTAAAATTTTGCCAGGATTTAAAACTTTGAAATTTTTGAGCTCCACTTTGATTTTTTTAAGTCATTTCCTTCCCTGTTATGATGAGTTTCTCCAGAAAGAAAACTTTTCAAAAATGTTGTTGGATTTATTTAACCTCTCAATAAAAACTTTCCTTTTATCAGTATAACTAATTAAATAATTAAGTTGCTTGATCTTTATTTTCTTGAAAATAGTTTTTTCAAGGTTAAATGGCCATTTTTGAACTACAACCATTTGATAGATTCACTTAAAATTTCCACAAAAATTTGGAGATGTCATGTGATGTTTTTAAATCACTTTTATGCAAAAATATATTTCATTCATGAAATATTTTGAGCCCTACTCTCAATTTTTCTTCTCTGGTCCAGAGTGCATTTTGCACTACAACCTATTTAAGTATTCATTTAAAACTTCTACCAAAATTAAGGGAGGTCAGTAGGAGCCTGTTATCCCTCTTTGTGCAAAAACCTAATTATGTTCTTTGAAAATATTGAGTGAATCAACCTCATTTCCATTCAGGACCAACTTGAGGATTTGTACAGCAACCACCATTTTAGTTGCTCCTATACCCTTAACTATTTCTCCTACTTGTAGTCCCCCATGTTAAACCCTTAAGTCCAGGAGCATGCACCTTTTAGATCATTTTTGGTTCATGGAATAATGTCATTTATTTCCTGTCCAGAATTGAAGTTTTGTAAAACTTGCACTAACAAGTTTCTCCTTTTGTCCAACTAACATCACCACTCTCTCTTTCATCCACAGAGACACTGATCTGGAGATTTTAGCCACTCCAAGAAATGCCTAAGTGCCCTTGGCATTTTGTCAAACACCTGGTGTGCATGGCCAGTTTTGACATGTTTTTGTCCTTGCACTGTGAACTTGCACCTCTGATCAAACCAGCATGTCCACTAGACTCCCCGTTGCTCCTAACCTCGATCTGGTAAATCCCATCCTCACCTGCGACCTATAGCATGCCTCGGCATTGTGTCGAACATCTGGTGTGCATGCACTGGACGCGCCCAGAGCGCGCGTATTGCAGCCACGCGGCCGAGCCGACACACTGGCCCCCACGGCTTTGGCCCGCTCTGCAGCACCACGCCACGCGCTCCCCTCCTCGCAGCAACGTGCCAAGCAGCCCCCGCCGCGCCCGGCAGGCCAAGAGCTAGCCGCCACCGCCGCCCGACAGCCCCTGCTCCGTTCAGCACCGCCCAAGCCACCCCGGCTCGCCACCTGGCCCCGGCACAGCCCGAGCTCATCCACACGGGTGTCCGCTAGCGTTCGTCGCCGCCACGTCGCCCTAGCTACAGAGAGGCGGTTCGCCGGAAAGCTTATCCCCACCGCCGCGGAACCGACCTCGGCATGCTATAAATGGACACCCCGAGCCCCTCTGAGCACGCACGCGACCTCATTCTACCCCCATGGCGCTCCCCTGCCTCGCATTCGACCCGGGGAGGTCTCCTTCCTCGTCTCCGGCAACTCCTGCCGCCGCCACCGCCCCGGCCAATCAGGCACCTCCAACACCTCTCCCTCTCTGTTCTCTTCGCCAGGAACTTCCTCATCCTCCTGTGAACCCAACCCCCTAATTAATTTTGATCGGGAGCCATCGCTGCCAACTAATCACTTTGCCACCGAAGCGTTCCTCCGCCGCGGAGCTCGCCGCCGGCAGCTCCCTCCACCTCCAGCTACCCTGCGACCACCGGGAGAACCGCCCCAGCCGTGCGGATCCATCCCCTCCCTCGGGGCCCCGCTAGGAGCCGCCAACCGCCGGCGACGATCGCCGGAGCCCCGCTCCGCTCGGGCAGAGGAGGGAGACGACGCGCGGCGACTGGTCAAACATGACCAGTGGGCCAGGCGGGCCCACTGTCAGCGACACCCCGCGCTGTCCACGTCAGATTAAGTGAAGACGTATTATCCCTAGTACGCTTTCCCCGCTCCGAAAGCGTATTCCCCTCCGAAACGTTTTCTTTTTCTGTTTTATTTAAAAACAGATTTTGACCAAATCTTTGACTGGCTATAACTTTTTAAATATAAGTCCAAATGAGTTGATTCTTTTTCCTACCTTCCTCATATTTGATCTAGTTTATTTTAAGATTTATTTGAAAAATTTTCAAACAACTTTTTGGTTCTGTTTTTGAAATGTGTGTTAATTCAAATATATTTTCAAATAGGATTTTTGGGAGAGAGAAGAAACTTTCAAAAATTTGGAGAGCACCCTGCCTTTCCACACATTGAAGGCAAGCATTCTGAACCCCGGCATAATAATTTTGGAGTGATCGTTGATGCATTTATAATACCACCGCATTTCGAAGGACTTGTTATTTCATGTGATATGATCATATGCATGGGTGCATGTTACTGATTTCCATGTTGTTGGTAATGGACACACTTGTGATGATAATTACCCTCATGAGCTTTACATGCATACCGGCAGGAAACCGAGAAGACCTCTGCCTTGGGTAGGTATGAGTTTGTCGCCGGTCTCCGTCGGGACGGTTCTGTCTGGTATGGCATGGTAAGGTGATATGAGTGGTGACTCTGTTTGATGAAATATATTTGTTATACTAATCATGCAGGGAATACTTGAACCTCCTGAGTCGACCGTAGATCGAGTCTTATTCCAGTAACCCCCATACTTGTTTCGTACTACCACTCGTCTCTACAGCAAGTAGATTACGGTTCAGTAAGTTGTCAACCTCTTTCTAGCACACACCGTACAGAGAGGCCATGGTGGAAGATACTGGTTGTAACTGGTAGGAAGGCCACCTGGTCCGGGAGCATGGGTGTTTCCGGTTGGGACCGAGAGGGGAGGCCACCCCTTAGAGCGCGCGATATAAATTTGATCCCATGCTACGCGAGGTTGTAGCCTCCCCACTTAGAGTTTGCTTAACAGGTGTCGTGGGTGATTCCAGACACATGTGTGATAAGCTGGTGTGTGCAAGTTAGGTGTGTTTTCAACGAAAAGACCGTAGATGGAATTAGTCCTGATGGACTAAAGAAATCTGTTACTCGTGGGTAAAGAGTACACCCTCTGCAGAGAATAAACTTATTCGAATAGCCGTGTCCATGGTTAAGAATTACAGTCTGGGATGGGTCAAGTATCGGTCTTAGTGTCGGTCTTCGGAGGTGAAACTATTAATCCAGGAATGGAATTTACTACTTGTGACTGGTGATAACTATGATTATTATTATTTGACTAACCCATGATATTGTTGTTATTATCGTGTATCTCTGGATAGTTCTACCTCCGGGATATTCATTATGATTGTTTCTTTTAAAGCCCCTTTATGCGGCGTTGCTCAGACGCCCGACTGTGGCATTTCTTTTAAAGCCCTTTATGCGGCGTCGCTCAGACGCCCGACTGTGGCATTTCTTTTAAAGCCCTTTATGTGGCGTCGCTCAGACGCCCGACTGTGGCATTTCTTTTAAAGCCCTTTATGTGGCGTCGCTCAGACGCCCGACTGTGGCATTACTTGTTATTTGTTTCATAAGTTTTTATACTACCATGTTATTGCAGTTTTATAAATAACTTGCTTGCACGCATCAGAGTTTCATTCATCTATTGTGACTGACGTCGTGAGCATAAAATATTTTCAGCACATCATTGTTATATTATACCTGTGTTCATAATGTTTGCGAGTACATTCAAAGTACTCACTGGCTTGTCCCTGGCTATTGTCTTGGCCAGATCTTCCTGCACGGAGAGGAGCGACGCGATGCCAGCCCCGGAACCCACGCAATGGAGATAGCAGCCTCGCGAAGATAGGAATTTAACCTGGTCAGCTGTTCCCGTGGGGAATGGAGTCCCATAGACACAGATGTTTCACAACCCGCTTCCGCCATCAATCACTAGAAACCATTGGTTGTACCCACAAGCCAGGATGGCCTTGTACTACATATTCTGTATTTGGCTTGGAATTTCTGTATCAAGTTGGAGCCTCATCAGCTAACAGTAATCCTGGGGCTGATGAGAACGACAGTCTTTTCTGGAAATTTATTACCCAGAAAACCCGGTCGTGACAGGCTTGGTATCAGAGCCAGGATGACCATTGGCTAATCCTATCCTAGCCAGGTCAATAAACTTAGGCAAACCAACCCACTAGACCTTAACCAAACCCTAGCCAAGCTTCTCGTGTAAGATAGCCACACAGTGACCCAACACTTTTGGCAGTCGGTGCCCAACCTATCAACCTAACCTGTCACTCATGCGCCAGTGACCGGCCCCTAAATAATCTTTTCTCACAAGCGTGCGAAGGAAGATTCCGTCCCCTTTTCCCTATAAAAAGGGGGCGTGCTAGCCCCAAACTAGCACACATAGTCACTACCCCAAACCGAGCCACAATGCCTGGACCTATAGTGCACAACGAAACCACAGCAACCAACCTTGGAGGTTTTGTGACCATCCTCGCAAACCTCACCCGTCGTGCCTACGCGTTAGAGGAGCCACCAGAATATGTTGTGTATCAAGGACCCATGAGCGGTGAAGACCGCCAATTCTGGGCCACTGTGCACATTTACGGTAGGGGTCTAGCACCCGAGCGCCCCTACCGGTTCACCGGAAGAACAACTTCCTTTGAGCCACAAGCCATCCAGCTAGCCGCTCGAGAGGCTATAGTTCATCTCTGGCACTTGTCACCCAGAGTTAACTGTCGCTCGTTCCACTACTACCCCAGACGAGAAGGGTATGGTAGACCACCCCAAGTTGCCAATGAAGATCACGAGACGGACCCTGCATTGTTGCACCTAGTGCGCTATGTAAGTGCACTAGAGGCACTGTTCGACCAGATCACTATTGATCTAATTGCAGCTCGTGGAGAGCTGGTTCGTCGAGCCCCGGCGAGAGAAGAAAACGAGCTCAACACCGACAACCCAGTCGTGCTGTTTGGACAACCGATCGAGACCCCGAGATCTGCCCCAGCCATCGGCCAAGGTGCTGCGATAACCCCAGAGGTGCTTCGTCGCATTTTGGGAGCACACTCCAACGGGGTTGTGGCCAACAATCCCCGTGATGGTCATTCTCACTACCCCGACCCTGCAGTTCCTCCGCCATCTCCGACTAATCCCGGCAGAGAGACACGTGGAGAAGCCTCGACATCCACCAGGCATGCCCGTTTAGACATAAACGAAGTAGACTAAGCCGTATGAGTAGCACCAAGTTTCAATGTATCCTCGTTTTGTAATCATGCAACCGCGTATATTAACGCAGCCTGTCTTTGTGCCTCTGTTTTAATAATAGCCTTGCATATTTGGTCAGCGCATAGCTGCATATTTTTTTCCGGGCACAACTACCCAAAACCAACCCGACGGCAACCACAGTAACACATCTCTTTATGAGATATGTGTATCTCTGACACTGACCCGACCTTTGGAGCCAAACTGGCAAATTTATTACCATTCACCACGGTAAAACGATCCGACTCCATTGCTATATAAAGGCCACCTTGTGACCTTACCCAGCAACCCTCACTTTGTGCACAACACTCACGCTTCTTCCTGTCATGCCGAACCCCAGCATTCATCTGAGAACCCCAGATGCAACCCCAGGTAGCTTTGTCAAATTATTGTGGGATTTTACCCGCAGTACCATGGGTTCTACCCAGCCACCCCAGTACGAGCTGTTCAAATCAAGGATCACCCCATCCACCTCGGAATATTGGGCAGCAGTACACATTCCTCCTGTAGACCCCAACCAAGATCCAATAGAAGTTTCCTTCGTGGGGAAATCTATGCCAACCCCACACTTGGCCATAGAGGCTGCTGCGAAAGAAGTGATTGCTCGTCTTCGATCCGCAGTACCCTATGCCCGCAAACGAGGATATTATTACTTTCCGAGTCGTGCAGCACCCGGAGAAGTAACGTCTTTTCCCGGTGGGCGTATTGAGAGAGACCCAGTTCTGGCCAACCTTATCCAGTACATCATTGCTCAAGAGCATTTAAACCAGCGAGTGATGGATTATCTCCAGAGCCTCGCAGATTTAAATCCTCAGATTGCCATCGGCATACCACTGAGACCCGACATGGAGAGACGCATACATCGACTGGTCAATCCACTTCCTCCAATAGAAGAGGAGTGTATTCCTTTACCAGAGACATTTTATCAGGACCCCGTCCAGTTACCGTTTTCATTTTAGACGTCACTATTGTATTTGTTCCTTGCAGCATTTATTTATGTATGTGACTTATGCGTGATACCCTGAGTTTGTACGGCGAGTCAATTGTTTGGCTTCTGCTTATGTGTGTAGTTTTTGTTGTGGTTTATGCTCCTTTAAATTAACTGTTTTTCCCTCGCAAAACCCTGGAGTGGGATTTTCTTTTCTCTGAGTTGCTACATCTACACTTTCTCACGGCGTGGATTATTTAATTTCACTCAGCACCACGAGCAGACTCACAGCCATAATCATACGGACACATACACTGTTTGCAAAACTTTGCAACGGTGTTACATCCAGCTAATCACCCCCTAACAACAGTAAGCACCCGGCATACTCCATCTACTCCTCATGATCACCATCACGGAGAGCCAACACCCGAGCCGCAGCATCGCGATACTCGTCGAAGATCATCGCGCACAGGAGCACAGAGAGCCCCAGCAGTGTCGCCAGCCCTCCGCATATCAGGATCACAAACCAGTCCGGCATCGCCTCCGCCATTAGAGCCTCGACCGAGCTTCTGTAAGCAGTAGCGGAGAAATAAGGAGGAGGAGAAGTGAGGCCAGGTGTAAGGAGGAAGAGAGAGGCACCCCGGCCATTTTTATAGCTCGAGCTCGGTGTACGGTGGGCGAAGTCCACCAACGCCGCTCGTCGCCGATCGCCGGTGTTCGGAGTCGAATCCACGAGCAGTGCCGATAGCGCACTGGCCCGCGAGGTGAGTGCACGCTGCACCAGCAGCTAGCACGCCGTGCACTACCACGGTACGGCCTAGATGCCCTACACACTAGGCGTCGCCGATGGAGAAAGCGCGCGGGAGAGAGGAGGAAGATAGGTCCAGAGGGAGAAGAAGAGGAGACTGACAGTGGACCCCGGGTCCACCTATCAGCCAGAGAGAGCACTATGCTCTCGGGTGCGATCAGCGTATATCTAAATTTAGGAGTTATCCTAAATTTATATCCAGCGTAGAAATCGCCCGTTTTTGTCTCGGACCGTAGACTTTTCCGCACAGCACCAGTTTTCACACGGTGGTTTTTCACCACTTATTGCCCTCTCACTGTAGCTACATCTTTATTGCGTAAATATTCTCTTAACACCGCTTTCAGCAAATCTCGAGGACGAGATTTTTCTTAAGGGGGATAGTATTGTGACACCCCAAAAATTTGGCCTTGTTTTATTAAATTAAAATTTTGCCAGGATTTAAAACTTTGAAATTTTTGAGCTCCACTTTGATTTTTTTTAAGTCATTTCCTTCCCTGTTATGATGAGTTTCTCCAAAAAGAAAACTTTTCAAAAATGTTGTTGGACTTATTTAACCTCTCAATAAAAACTTTCCTTTTATCAGTATAACTAATTAAATAATTAAGTTGCTTGATCTTTATTTTCTTGAAAATAGTTTTTTCAAGGTTAAATGGCCATTTTTGAACTACAACCATTTGATAGATTCACTTAAAATTTCCACAAAAATTTGGAGATGTCATGTGATGTTTTTAAATCACTTTTATGCAAAAATATATTTCATTCATGAAATATTTTGAGCCCTACTCTCAATTTTTTGTTCTCTGGTCCAGAGTGCATTTTGCACTACAACCTATTTAAGTATTCATTTAAAACTTCTACCAAAATTAAGGGAGGTCACTAGGAGCCTGTTATCCCTCTTTGTGCAAAAACCTAATTATGTTCTTTGAAAATATTGAGTGAATCAACCTCATTTCCATTCAGGACCAACTTGAGGATTTGTACAGCAACCACCATTTTAGTTGCTCCTATACCCTTAACTATTTCTCCTACTTGTAGTCCCCCATGTTAAACCCTTAAGTCCAGGAGCATGCACCTTTTAGATCATTTTTGGTTCATGGAATAATGTCATTTATTTCCTGTCCAGAATTGAAGTTTTGTAAAACTTGCACTAACAAGTTTCTCCTTTTGTCCAACTAACATCACCACTCTCTCTTTCATCCACAGAGACACTGATCTGGAGATTTTAGCCACTCCAAGAAATGCCTAAGTGCCCTTGGCATTTTGTCAAACACCTGGTGTGCATGGCCAGTTTTGACATGTTTTTTTCCTTGCACTGTGAACTTGCACCTCTGATCAAACCAGCATGTCCACTAGACTCCCCGTTGCTCCTAACCTCGATCTGGTAAATCCCATCCTCACCTGCGACCTATAGCATGCCTCGGCATTGTGTCGAACATCTGGTGTGCATGCACTGGACGCGCCCAGAGCGCGCGTATTGCAGCCACGCGGCCGAGCCGACACACTGGCCCCCACGGCTTTGGCCCGCTCTGCAGAACCACGCCACGCGCTCCCCTCCTCGCAGCAACGCGCCAAGCAGCCCCCGCCGCGCCCGGCAGGCCA
Source organism: Triticum dicoccoides (assembly GCF_002162155.2). Lineage (NCBI taxonomy): Eukaryota > Viridiplantae > Streptophyta > Magnoliopsida > Poales > Poaceae > Triticum > Triticum dicoccoides. The sequence goes on from NC_041380.1 coordinate 429,088,346, forward strand.
AGAGCTAGCCGCCGCCGCCGCCCGACAGCCCCTGCTCCGTTCAGCACCGCCCAAGCCACCCCGGCTCGCCACCTGGCCCCGGCATAGCCCGAGCTCATCCACACGGGTGTCCGCTAGCGTTCGTCGCCGCCACGTCGCCCTAGCTACAGAGAGGCGGTTCGCCGGAGAGCTTATCCCCACCGCCGCGGAACCGACCTCGGCGTGCTATAAATGGACACCCCGAGCCCCTCTGAGCATGCACGTGACCTCATGCTACCCCCATGGCGCTCCCCTGCCTCGCATTCGACCCGGGGAGGTCTCCTTCCTCGTCTCCGGCAACTCCTGCCGCCGCCACCGCCCCGGCCAATCAGGCACCTCCAGCACCTCTCCCTCTCCGTTCTCTTCGCCAGGAACTTCCTCATCCTCCTGTGAACCCAACCCCCTACTTAATTTTGATCGGGAGCCATCGCCGCCAACTAATCACTTTGCCACCGAAGCGTTCCTCCGCCGCGGAGCTCGACGCCGGCAGCTCCCTCCACCTCCAGCTACCCTGCGACCACCGGGAGAACCGCCCCAGCCGTGCGGATCCATCCCCGCCCTCGGGGCCCCGCTAGGAGCCGCCAACCGCCGGCGACGATCGCCAGAGCCCCGCTCCGCTCGGGCAAAGGAGGGAGACGACGCGCGGCGACTGGTCAAACATGACCAGTGGGCCAGGCGGGCCCACTGTCAGCGACACCCCGCGCTGTCCACGTCAGATTAAGTGAAGACGTATTATCCCTAGTACGCTTTCCCCGCTCCGAAAGCGTATTCCCCTCCGAAACGTTTTCTTTTTCTGTTTTATTTAAAAACAGATTTTGACCAAATCTTTGACTGGCTATAACTTTTTAAATATAAGTCCAAATGAGTTGATTCTTTTTCCTACCTTCCTCATATTTGATCTAGTTTATTTTAAGATTTATTTGAAAAATTTTCAACCAACTTTTTGGTTCTGTTTTTGAAATGTGTGTTAATTCAAATATATTTTCAAATAGGATTTTTGGGAGAGAGAAGAAACTTTCAAAAATTTGGAGAGCACCCTGCCTTTCCACACATTGAAGGCAAGCATTCTGAACCCCGGCATAATAATTTTGGAGTGATCGTTGATGCATTTATAATACCACCGCATTTCGAAGGACTTGTTATTTCATGTGATATGATCATATGCATGGGTGCATGTTACTGATTTCCATGCTGTTGGTAATGGACACACTTGTGATGATAATTACCCTCATGAGCTTTACATGCATACCGGCAGGAAACCGGGAAGACCTCTGCCTTGGGTAGGTATGAGTTTGTCGCCGGTCTCCGTCGGGACGGTTCTGTCTGGTATGGCATGGTAAGGTGATATGAGTGGTGACTCTGTTTGATGAAATATATTTGTTATACTAATCATGCAGGGAATACTTGAACCTCCTGAGTCGACCGTAGATCGAGTCTTATTCCAGTAACCCCCATACTTGTTTCGTACTACCACTCGTCTCTACAGCAAGTAGATTACGGTTCAGTAAGTTGTCAACCTCTTTCTAGCACACACCGTATAGAGAGGCCATGGTGGAAGATACTGGTTGTAACTGGTAGGCAGGCCACCTGGTCCGGGAGCATGGGTGTTTCCGGTTGGGACCGAGAGGGGAGGCCACCCCTTAGAGCGCGCGATATAAATTTGATCTCATGCTAGGCGAGGTTGTAGCCTCCCCACTTAGAGTTTGCTTAACTGGTGTCGTGGGTGATTCCAGACACGTGTGTGATAAGCTGGTGTGTGCAAGTTAGGTGTGTTTTCAACAAAAAGACCGTAGATGGAATTAGTCCCGATGGACTAAAGAAATCCGTTACTCGTGGGTAAAGAGTACACCCTCTGCAGAGAATAAACTTATTCGAATAGCCGTGTCCATGGTTAAGAATTACAGTCTGGGATGGGTCAAGTATCGGTCTTAGTGTCGGTCTTCGGAGGTGAAACTATTAATCCAGGAATGGAATTTACTACTTGTGACTGGTGATAACTATGATTATTATTATTTGACTAACCCATGATATTGTTGTTATTATCGTGTATCTCTGGATAGTTCTACCTCCGGGATATTCATTATGATTGTTTCTTTTAAAGCCCCTTTATGCGGCGTCGCTCAGATGCCCGACTGTGGCATTTCTTTTAAAGCCCTTTATGTGGCGTCGCTCAGACGCCCGACTGTGGCATTTCTTTTAAAGCCCTTTATGTGGCGTCGCTCAGACGCCCAACTGTGGCATTTCTTTTAAAGCCCTTTATGTGGCGTCGCTCAGACGCCCGACTGTGGCATTACTTGTTATTTGTTTCATAAGTTTTTATACTACCATGTTATTGCAGTTTTATAAATAACTTGCTTGCACGCATCAGAGTTTCATTCATCAGCACATCATTGTTATATTATACCTGTGTTCATAATGTTTGCGAGTACATTCAAAGTACTCACTGGCTTGTCCCTGGCTATTGTCTTGGCCAGATCTTCCTACACGGAGAGGAGCGACGTGATGCCAGCCCCGGAACCCACGCAATGGAGATAGCAGCCTCGCGAAGATAGGAATTTAACCTGGTCAGCTGTTCCCGTGGCAATGGAGTCCCATAGACACAAATGTTTCACAACCCACTTCCGCCATCAATCACTAGAAACCATTGGTTGTACCCACAGGCCAGGATGGCCTTGTACTACATATTCTGTATTTGGCTTGGAATTTCTGTATCAAGTTGGAGCCTCATCAGCTAACAGTAATCCTGGGGCTGATGAGAACGACAGTCTTTTCTGGAAATTTATTACCCAGAAAACCCGGTCGTGACAGCCGCCGCCCCTCCTCACCTCGTCCCACTCCATCGCCGCACCCCGCCACCGAGCCTGTGCTGCGTCGTGCCGCAAGTCGCTGTCGCCGCTGCTCCGCCGTCGCCGCTGCTGCGCCGCTTTCCGCCCCGCCCCGCGCCGCGCGCCAACGTCCAACGCAGTCGCGCCGCCGCCCGCGAAGCCCGCTGCCTTGCCGGAAATCCCGTCGCCACCGTCGGATCCGCCACCGCCGGTTTTATTTCTCGGTTTAGGTAATAAAAACATCTCGATTTTTTTAAAGCCCTAGTTCGGTTTTTTATTAGATCGGTTTGGTTTTTCTTCGGTTTCGTTATTTAGCAAGCGTCTGCTTGTTAGTTCATTTTAAACGAACGTGTTCGCCCATTCATCTCTGTTAGCGGACGTTCGTCCGATAGATTTTTCTTTTTCTGTTTATTTTCGGCCAGGGACCTATCTGCGATTATTTTTATCGCAGATTGGCCCCTGATCTTCAAACCCTCGCCATTTCTAAACCGTTTGTCCAAATCCAGTGAAACCAATGCCAAAATCTTCATCTCAAGCCCCTGTTCCTGTTTAATCAACTTGAAAAAGGTTTTGACAATTTAAAATTTGGTTTCAAGCAGTTTTGATTTCGAAGTTATTTTGACCGTAGTTTCAGTTCTATAGCTCCGATTTGACCGATTCTTTTTGCAAATCGAATCTCTTTAGTTGAACTGTCAGATTGGATCTTCTTATTAGAGTTTTACCCTTGCATCTATGCTTGAGTGCTTATGTATGCTATTGTTTGTTTGCGATAGAATACCCGGAGTGCGCAGCGTGCTACTACGAGTCTCTAGTGTTTGCGGATCATCATCAAGGCAAGTAACACATTGATCATACTCTTTTCATACCCAGTTGTTATGCATTAGTTACGACCCTCAAACACTGCATGAATAAGATGTGATTAACATGTGGGTACTGGGAAGTAGATGATGAGGTAGAATCTATTGCCCTTCTACGTTATGCTTATATTGCCATGCTATGCTCGTAGACGTGGATTGGGTTTGAGTGTATCCACGACAGGTGTGAGATTGTTAATTAATGGTTAACTTAAGGTGGCTACTTAAATACGCATCTGGGTGGATTGGTTGCGGGCACCTGGAGAATCCAGTGTTGTCCTAGGATATCCCGGAGTACCCGTGTGATCATCCTATGGTTCGCCACCTACGCTCAAAGGGATCATAAGATTATTCATGCTAGAAACTTCTGTATGCGGACACAAGCTATTAAGGGCTCTAGCATAGTTGAGTAGGTTGCATGACCTCTTCCAGTGGTAGGCTAGCATATGTAGGGGATGTAGGTGGTACTGTCTACCCAGGGTTAGAGTTAATGCCTATGAAAGATTGTGTCTCGGTCATCCGTTTCTCAAACACCATGTAGTGCAAGAAATCCAATGGAGGAGATCGAGTCTTGTGGGGAAACCTCTGTAGAGTGTACAAACTAATCATGGTTATCCATGTCCCCGGTTATGGACGTCTTGAGTATCTAGTTCTTGGATTATCATGTTGATCTCATCACTCTAAATTAATTTTGTTGGGTTTTTAATACTGCTTAATTGGGATTGAGTAGGAGGAACCTTCTCAATGTTTAACAACTACCATGATAGTTAAACAAAACATATTCCTTTGTTGTAGGAAAAAATTGGCTTTTCGCAAAACATTGTAACCATAGAGCCTCCACTAGCCATATATGCATATAGTGATAGCATTTATTCTGTTCATTGCTCTACTGTGTTACATTGCCAGCATATTCCATATGCTGGTCTGTTAAGAGCTGCAACATATCATGTTGCACACTTTTCAGACGAAGAGTAAGGTGCCCTAGGTCGTTGTCGTGCACTCAGCTATGCCGTTGGAGTTGATGGACTCACTTTACCTTCCAAGCCTTCCGCCATTATCTTATTTAGATGGCCTTAAGCCATATTTATTGTAATAAATTCTATTTTTAGACATTCGTTGTAATAAGTGTGTGACTGAACTCTGTTATAAAATCCTTCAAGTACTGTGTGTGTCAGCATTACCGATCCAGGGATGACACTTATACACAGAGATTTGACCGTTTGAGGTTGGATCACTACAAAAGATGATCCTAAATAAAAATTACTGAGAAGGATATCCCCGAGTACCCGTGTGATCATCTTATGGTTCGCCACCCAAGCTCAAAGGGATCATAAGATTATTCATGCTGGAAACTTCTGTGAGCAGCCACAAGCTATTATGGGCTCTGATACGTCTCCAATGTATCTATAATTTTTTATTGTTTGATTCTATATTATATTCTGTTTTGGACATTATTGGGTTTTATTATTCACTTTTATATTATTTTTGGGACTAACCTATTAACCAAAGGCCCAGCCCAGAATTATTGTTTTTTGCCTATTTCAGAGTTTTGCAGAAAAAGAATATCAAACGGAGTCCAAACGGAATGAAACCTTCGGGAACATGATTTTTGGAACGAATGTGATCCAGAGGACTTGGACCCTACATGAAGAAAGCAACCATGAAGGCACGAGGTAGGGGGGCGCGCCTACCCCCCTCCCCAGGTGCGCCCTCCACTCTCGTGGGGCCCACGTTGCTCCATCGATGTACTTCTTCCTCCTATATATTCCTACGTACCCCCAAACTACCAAATACGGAGCCTAAACCCTAATTCCACTGCCACAACCTTCCTTACCCGTGAGATCCCATCTTGGGGCTTTTTCCGAAGCTCCACCGTAGGGGGAATCAATGACAGAGGGCTTCTACATCAACACCATAGCCTCTCCGATGATGTGTGAGTAGTTTACTTCAGACTTTTGGGTCCATAGTTGTTAGCTAGATGGCTTCTTCTCTCTTTTTGGATCTCAATACAATGTTCTCCCCCTCTCATGTGGAGATCTATTCGATGTTGTGGTGTGTTTATTGAGACCGGTGAATTGTGGGTTTATGGTCAAGTTTATCTATAAACAATATTTGAATCTTCTCTGAATGTATGACTGGTTATCCTTGCAAGTCTCTTTGAATTATCAGTTTGGTTTGGCCTACTAGATTGATCTTTCTTGCAATGGAAGAAGTGCTTAGGTTTGGGTTCAATCTTGAAGTGTCCTTTCCTAGTGACAGTAGGGGCAGCAAGGCACGTATTGTATTGTGACATCGAGGATAACAAGATGGGGTTTATATCATATTGCATGAGTTTATCCCTCTACATCATGTCATCTTGCCTAAAGCGTTACTCTGTTCTTTTGAACTTAATACTCTAGATGCATGCTGGATAGCAGTCGATGTGTGGAGTAATAGTAGTAGATGCAGGCAGGAGTCGGTCTACTTGTCTCGGACATGATGCCTATATACATGATCATACCTAGATATTCTCATAAATATGCTCAATTCTGTCAATTGCTCAACAGTAATTTGTTTACCCACCGTAATACTTATGCTCTCGAGAGAAGCCACTAGTGAAACCTATGGGCCCCGGGTCTATTTTCCATTATATTAATCTTCCATCAACAAGCTATTTCTTTTGCCGTTTTTATTTTGCATTATTTACTTTGCATCTTTATCATAAAAATACCAAAAATATTATCTTATCATATCTATCAGATCTCACTTTCGTAAGTGATCGTGAAGGAATTGACAACCTGATACGTCTTCGTTGTATCTACTTTTCCAAACACTTTTGCCCTTGTTTTGGACTCTAACTTGCATGATTTGAATGGAACTAACCTAGACTGACGCTGTTTTCAGCAGAATTGCCATGGTGTTATTTATGTGCAGAAACAAAAGTTCTCGGAATGACCTAAAACTTCACGGAATGTCTATTTGGAAATAATAAAAAATCCTTGCAAAAGATGAAGACCAGGGGCCCCACACCCTAGCCACGAAGGTGGGGGGCGCGCCCCTACCTCGTGGGCCCCCTGGAGCTCCTCCGACCTCGACTCCAACTCTATATATTTGCTTTCGGGGAGAAAAAAATCAGAGAGAACGATTCATCGCGTTTTACGATACGGAGCTGCCGCCAAGCCCTAAAACCTCTCAGGAGGGCTGATCTAGAGTCCGTTCGGGGCTCCGAAGAGGGGAATCCGTCGCCATCGTCATCATCAACCATCCTCCATCACCAATTTCATGATTCTCACCACCGTGCGTGAGTAATTCCATCGTAGGCTTGCTGGACGGTGATGGGTTGGATGAGATTTATCATGTAATCGAGTTAGTGTTGTTAGGTTTTGATCCCTAGTATCCACTATGTTATGAGATTGATGTTGCTATGACTTTGCTATGCTTAATAATTTTCACTAGGGCCCGAGTGCCATGATTTCAGATCTGAACCTATTATGTTTTCATCAATATATGAGAGTTCTTGATCCTATCTTGAAAGTCTATAGTCACCTATTATGTGTTATGATCCGTTAACCCCGAAGTGACAATAATCGGGATACTTACCGGTGATGACCGTAGTTCGAGGAGTTCATGTATTGACTATGTGTTAATACTTTGGTCTGGTACTCTATTAAAAGGAGGCCTTAATATCCCTTAGTTTTCGCTAGGACCCCGCTGCCACGGGAGGGTAGGACAAAAGATGTCATGCAAGTTCTTTTCCATAAGCACGTATGACTATATTCGGAATACATGCCTACATTACATTGATGAATTGGAGCTAGTTCTGTGTCACCCTAGGTTATGACTGTTACATGATGAACCGCATCTGGCATAATTCCCTATCACTGATCCATTGCCTACGAGCTTTCCATATATTGTTCTTCACTTATTTACTTTTCCGTTGCTATTGCTATCATCACTACAAAATACCAAAAACATTACTTTTTCTATCGTTACCTTTTGATCTCGTTACCACTACTATCATATTACTTTGCTACTAAACTCTTTGCTGCAGATATTAAGTTTCCTGGTGTGGTTGAATTGGCAACTTAGCTGCTAATACTTGAGAATATTCTTTGGCTCCCCTTGTGTCAAATCAATAAATTTGGGTTGAATACTCTACCCTCGAAAACTATTGCGATCCCCTATACTTGTGGGTTATCAAGACTATTTTCTGGCGCCGTTGCCGGGGAGCATAGCTCTATTCTTTGAGTCACTTGGGATTTATATCTGCTTATCATTATGAAGAACTTGAGAGATCCAAAAACCAAGATTTATCCCTCAACTACGAGGGGAGGTAAGGAACTGCCATCTAGCTCTGCACTTGATTCACCTTCTGTTTTGAGTAAGCTTGCGACACCTAAACCTGCTTCTGCTATTCGTTCTGATATGTCGCACGTTATTGATGATGCCACTTCTGCTATGCATGATACTTATGATGAAACGACTTCTATGCTTGATACTAGAGTGCCACTTGGTGGATTTCTTGATGAACAACTTGCTAGGGTTAGGGAGAATAAAAATATTGAAACTAATAATATTGATGAAATTGATGATGAAGAATCTTCCGCTAATAAATATGAATCACCTATTATTCCTGAGGGTTATGTTGTTGAAAAAGATGCCGCTCTAGCCATTTTGGCTTACATAGATAGATACGAGCTCAAGAGGTTATTAGCTAAATGGAAGGAGCAATCTCTTAATGCTAGAATGAAACCTGACCCTGCTTTTGCTACTTCACCTATCTGTGTTACTGATGAGGATTATGAATTCTCTGTTGATCCTGATATAATTACTTTGGTTGAATCTGAACCTTTTCATGGCTATGAATCTGAAACTGTTGTGGCACATCTTACTAAATTAAATGATATATCCATCCTGTTCACTAATGATGAGAGAACTCGTTACTTTTATATCCTTAAAATATTTCCGTTCTCATTAAAGGGTGATGCTAAGATATGGTTTAACTCTCTTGATCCTGGTTGTGTGCGTAGTCCCCACGATATGATTTATTCCTTCTCTGCTAAATATTTCCCTGCTCATAAGAAACAAGCTGCCTTAAGGGATATATATAATTTTGTGCATATTGAAGAAGAGAGTCTCCCACAAGCTTGGAGGAGGCTTCTCCAATTACTTAATGCTTTGCCTGATCATCCTCTTAAGAAAAATGAAATACTTGATATCTTTTATAATGTACTAACCGATGCTTCCAGAGATTACCTGGATAGTTGTGCTTGTTCTGTTTTCAGGGAAAGAACACCGGATGAAGCTGAAATTCTATTGAATAATATGTTGACAAATGAAAATAATTGGACACTTCCTGAGCCAGCTCCTGAGCCTATTCCTAAACCAACTCCGAAGAAGAGAGGTGTTCTATTTCTCAGCCCTAAAGATATGCAAGAGGCCAAGAAATCTATGAAAGAAAAGTGTATTAAAGATGAAGATGTTAAGAATTTACCTCCTATTGAAGAAATACACGGTCTTAATTTACCGCCTGATGAAGAAACATATGATATAGATAGGTAGTAAAGGTAAATTCTCTCTATAGATATGATAAAGCTGAAATCCCATTTACTAAGTTTGCTAGCCCATGCTTAGATGAGTTTGAGAAATTTATGGTTAAGCAATAAGACTTCAATGCTTATTTTGGTAGACAATTGAAATACAATTCAAATATGCTTGAACACTTGGGTGATTATATGGCTAATGTCAAAGGTGAACTTAAACTTATTAGCAAACATGCTTCTATGGTTACCACTCAAGTAGAACAAGTACTTAAAGTTCAAAATGACTTGCTCAATGAATTGAATAGTAAGAAAAATGATAATGTTGTTAGAGTTATGACTAGAGGTGGTAGAATGACTCAGGAACCTCTGTATCCTGAAGGCCACCCTAAGAGAATTGAGAAAGATTCTCAGAGAAATAATATAGATGCACCTAGTCCTTCTAAAAGGAAGTAAAAGAAAAATGATAGGACTTTGCATGCTTCTAGGGAACCTATTGCTGAAACACCTGAGAATGCAAATGATATTTCTATTTCTGATGCTGAAACACAATCTGGTAATGAACCTGAAACTAGTGATAATGTTAATGATAATGTTCATGATGATGCTCAACCTAGTAATGATAATGATATAGAAATTGAACCTGTTGTTGATCTTGATAGCCCACAATCAAAGAATCAATGTTATGATAAGAGAGACTTTGTTGCTAGGAAACATGGTAAGGAAAGAGAACCATGGGTTCAAAAACCCATGCCCTTTCCTCCCAAACCATCCAAGAAAAAGGATGATGAGGATTTTGAGCGCTTTGCTGAAGTGATTAAACCTATCTTTTTGCGTATGCGATTAACTGATATGCTCAAAATGAATCCTTATGCTAAGTACATGAAAGAAATTTTTACTAATAAAAGAAAGATACCGGAAGCTGAAATTGCCACCATGCTTGGTAATTATACTTTTAATGGTGGAATACCAAAGAAACTTGGAGATCCAGGAGTACCCACTATACCATGCTCCATTAAAAGAAACTATGTTAAAACTGCTTTATGTGATCTTGGAGCCGGTGTTAGTGTTATGCCTCTCTCTTTATATCATAGACTTAATTTGAATAAGTTAACACCTACTGAAATATCTTTGCAAATGGCTGATAAATCAACTGCTATACCTGTCGGTATTTGTGAGGATGTGCCTGTTGTAGTTGCAAATGTTACTATTTTAACGGACTTTGTTATTCTTGATATTCCCGAGGATGATAGTATGTCTATTATTCTTGGAAGACCCTTTTTGAAAACTGCAGGGGCTGTTATTGATTGCACTAAAGGCAATGCCACTTTTCATGTTAATGGTAATGAGCATACGGTACACTTTCTGAGCAAACAACCTCAAGTTCATAGTATCAACTCTATTGGAAAAATTCCATCGATTATATTTGGGGGTTTTGAATTTCCTCTTCATAACATCAAGAAGAAATATGATATTCTTATTGTTGGGGATGTGAATATCCCCATTGAGCTAACATAGTGTTATTCGAAATTTCTCCGGTTCCATGTTATTCGGAATAAGTTCGTTAATAAGACTTGATCAACCTTGTTAGTGAATTCCTGTTGATGAGCATGAGATGGATAAAACTAGAAGCCACAACCTTATGTACCCTCCTTTTACTTTCTGTTATTTATATTAAATAAAATAAAAATAGTATTTTTCTGTCTGTTATCTGAATTATCCGTGCAATATAAAAATACCGCGAAAATAAAAGTTCTCCAAATGCCCTGAAATTTAAATATGATTTTTTCTGGAATATTTGAGAATATTTGGCACTGAGAACACAACACGGGGGGCATCCACCTGGCCACAAGGGTGGAGGGCGCGCCCTACCCCCTGGGCGCGCCCCCTGCCTCGTGGGCCCATGGTGGCCCTCCTCCACTTATTCCTGCACCCACACACTTCTTCTTCCTCCCACAAACACCAATACCGAGCTCAAACCCGAGTCCAAGCTTATTTTGCTTCCATTTTCGATCTCCTTGCTCAAAGCACCTCTCACAAAAATGCTTGGGGGGATTGTTCTTTGGTATGTGACTCCTCCATTAGTCCAATTAGTTTTTGTTCTAGTGCTTTATTCATTGCAAATTTATGCTGCCTAGGTGACCATGTTCTTGAGCTTGCATGTCAAATTTATATGGTCCCAGGTAGTTTTGATGCAGGCTCTAGGCACTTGTAGGAGTAGTTGCTATCAATTTTATTGAGTTTGGTTCACTTTTATTTGAAGTTACTGAAAATTCAGAAATTTTTCAGAGGAAGAAATATGCTTAGGAAAATGTACCAAGCTGGTTCTTCAAGGAAACAAGATCCCAGGTTTGCAATACGTGATGCTGATGATGAGCCACCAAGGGACGCTCTAGTGCAGCCCTGTGAATGGACTTCAGAGGACTTCATGGATCGAGCAGGGATTAAGGAAGAATTTAACGCATATTTGCGTAACGCTGATCTTGTGTGCTTCGAGGAAGAAAAATGTTGTTAGTACCACTATCTCACTAGTTCCTTTGTGAGGAGGTTTGAATTTTCATCCTCACGTAATTCTCCAACTTTCATGTTTGATCTTTATGAAAATTCTTACACTATGGACTTAGAGGATTTTACCACTGCTTGCAAACTTCCACAATGGGGTAGTGTCAGGGAACCTCGCAAATCTGAATTTAGAGATTTTCTTGCTAGTATAACTATGGGGGAATCTAGAGATATAACAGAAGCTACCATAGGAAGCATTCACTTTCCTGCTATACATTATTTTGCTCTCTTCATAGGTAGATGAATTAATGGTAAATATGAGGCATGTCACATGTGTGTCCCTGACCTCGGTATTCTTAAGAGTGCTGTGTTAGGAGATAAATCTTATAATTTGGGAGCCATTATTGCACGTAGGTTGCATCTTAATAGATTTAATGTAGATTTCTTTGGTGGAATTTATGCAACCCGCATAGCTGATTTTCTTGGTGTAACTATACGTAATGATGATATTGAATTACCTGTTGCTTACCTAGACTTTAATGCCATAGTTCACCACTAGTTTGTCAAGAGGAATGAATCACCTCTCCAGTATCGCTTAATCTTTGACAGACGTCGTGATGTCCGTATTACTCTCCCTGCTCCTGCCTTCTTTGATTATCAGGCAAAAGGAAGATATGTTATTACCAGAGAGGAGGCATATGAGTACGAGAGGAGGGCGAAGGCCGCTCGTCGCCACGCTGCATCTCAGGAGGCGATAGCCGCTGCATCTTAGTATGACCCCAACTATTACTATGGATATTCGCCAGGCCAGCCGTGGCCATAGACCAACTTAAGCCAAAAGCCTAAACTTGGGGGAGTACGTATTTCTCACTGACATTATATTCATGTTCACACACTCATTGCTAGATGTCGGTGCTCATACTTTTTCATTGTATCATCCATGCTAGTTTATTTCCCTTTTTATGCTTTCTTCTTGTGTGTTTAATAAACCTTAAGAAAAAAATTAGTTATAGCTTTTAATTAGTTTACTTTCCATGCTTGTAGTAGTAATTAAAAAAGAAAACCCAAAAAGATTGTCTGTTCTTCTTTTGCTTGTTGGGAGCTTCCCTGTGTAAATAGTTTTATTTCTTTTCTTTTCTTTGGGGGTCGATAGGAGAAGACCACGATTAAATTGTTGAAGTGGCTCTTATATGCATTATTGTTGAGCTGAAAAAAAGAGCCCATACTGCCTTGTCTTCTCCTGTTTATTGAATGCTTGCAGATTCCATCTTAGTACAATGCACGTGCACTATTATTATTATCCACATCGTTCGGTCGTGCAAGTGAAAGGCAATAATGATGATTATATGATGGACTAATTGAGATGAGAAAAGCTGGTATGAACTCGACCTCTCTTGTTTTTGTAAATATGATTAGTTCATCGTTCCTGATTCAGCCTATTATGAATAAACATGTTTGCAATGACAACTAGAGATCATAGTTTCTTGTGCCATGCTTAATTAGCTAGGAGCTTATAATGATTTACCTTGCGTGCCAACATGCTATAAAATGGTTGTGATGTGGTATGATAGGGTGGTATCCTCCTCTGAATGATTTAAGTGACTTGACTTGGCACATGTTCACGCATGTAGTTGAAATAAAATCAACATAGCCTTCACGATATTTATGTTCATGGTGTATTATATCCTACTCATGCTTGCATTCGGTGTTGATTAATTTTAATGCATGTTCTTGACTGTTGTCTCTCTCTAGCTGGTCGCTTCCCAGTCTTTTTGTAGCCTTCACCTGTACTAAGCGGGAATACTGCTTGTGCATCCAACTCCATAATCCCCAAAGTTATGCCATATGAGTCCACCATACCTACCTATACACGGTATCTACCTGCCATTCCAAGTAAATTTGTATGTGCCAAACTCTAAAACTTCAAATAAATATCATGTTTTGTATACTTGAATAGCTCATGTATCAACTAGGGTTGTCCATATCTTCCATGATAGGCGTGTTATTCTCAAGAGGAGTGGAATCTTCTCCTCACTCATGGGAAAATGGCTGGTCACCGGGATGCCCAGTCCCATGCTTTATGCAAATCAAATCAAAATAATTGCAAACAAAACTCCCCCTGGGACTCTTGTTAGTTGGAGGCACTCGTTGTTTCGAGCAAGCCATGGATTGATGCTTGTTGGTGGAGGGGGAGTATAAACTTTACCATTCTGTTTGGGAACCGCCTATAATGTGTGTAGCATGGAAGATATCGCCATCTCTTGGTTGTTATGTTGACAAGGAAAGTATACCACTCAAAATATTATTCACCTCTATTTCAAAACCGAGATCTGGCACGTCCACAAATCCCTGCTTCCCTCTGCGAAGGGACTATCTATTTACTTCCATGTTGAGTCATCATCCTCTTATTAAAAAGCACCAGTTGGAGAGCACCGCTGTCATTTGCATTCATTACTGTTAGTTTACATTGAGTATGACTTGACTGGATCTCTTTTACCATGAATTACAATGTCTAGTCAGTCCTTAATCTTTAAAGGTGCTCTACATTTATGTTTTGCGGTCTTAGAAAGTGCTAGCGAGATACCATCTTGTTATATCATATTATGATTGTTTTCAGAAAGTGTTGTCATCCGAGATTTATTATTATTGCTCGCCAGTTGATTATGCCATTGATATGAGTAAACATGAGACCTAAGCGTTATTGTGAATATGGTTATTTCATAATCTTTGCTGAAAACTTGAATGCTGGCTTTACATATTGACAACAACAAGAGAAAACAAAGTTTGTAAAAGTTTTTCTTTATCACTTTCAGTTTATCAACTAAATTGCTTGAGGACAAGCAAAGGTTTAAGCTTGGGGGAGTTGATACGTCTCTGTCGTATCTACTTTTCCAAACACTTTTGCCCTTGTTTTGGACTCTAACTTGCATGATTTGAATAGAACTAACCCAGACTGACGCTGTTTTCAGCAGAATTGCCATGGTGTTAATTATGTGCAGAAACAAAAGTTCTCGGAATGACCTAAAACTTCACGGAACGTCTATTTGGAAATAATAAAAAATCCTTGCAAAAGACGAAGACTAGGGGGCCCACACCCTAGCCACGAGGGTGGGGGGCGCGCCTACCCCCCTAGGGCGCGGCCCCTTACCTCGTGGGTCCCCTGGAGCTCCTCCAACCTCGACTCCAACTCTGTATATTTGCTTTCGGGGAGAAAAAAAATCAGAGAGAAGGATTCATCGCGTTTAATGATACGGAGCCGCCGCCAAGCCCTAAAACCTCTCGGGAGGGCTGATGTGGAGTCCGTTCGGGGCTCCGGAGAGGGAATCCGTCGCCATCATCATCATCAACCATACTCCATCACCAATTTCATGATGCTCACCGCCGTGCGTGAGTACTTCCATCGTAGGCTTGCTGGACGGTTATGGGTTGGATCAGATTTATCATGTAATCGAGTTAGTTTTGTTAGGGTTTGATCCCTAGTATCCACTATGTTCTGAGATTGATGTTGCTATGACTTTGCTATGCTTAATGCTTGTCACTAGGGCCCGAGTGACATGATTTCAGATCTAAACCTATTATGTTTTCATCAATATATGAGAGTTCTTGATCCTATCTTGCAAGTCTATTGTCACCTATTATGTGTTATGATCCATTAACCCCGAAGTGACAATAATCGGGATACTTACCGGTGATGACCATAGTTTGAGGAGTTCATGTATTCACTATGTGTTAATGCTTTGGTCCGGTACTCTATTAAAATGAGGCCTTAATATCCCTTAGTTTCTGCTAGGACCCCGCTGCCACGGGAGGGTAGGACAAAAGATGTCATGCAAGTTCTATTCCATAAGCATGTATGACTATATTCGGAATACATGCCTACATTACATTGATGAATTGGATCTAGTTCTGTGTCACCCTAGGTTATGACTGTTATATGAACCACATCTGGCATAATTCTCTATCTATGATCCATTGCCTACGAGCTTTCCATATATTGTTCTTCGCTTATTTACTTTTCCATTGCTATTGCTATCATCACTACAAAATACCAAAAACATTACTTTTGCTACCGTTACCACTACTATCATATTACTTTGCTACTAAACACTTTGCTGCAGATATTAAATTTCCAGGTGTGGTTGAATTGACAACTCAGCTGCTAATATTTGAGAATATTCTTTGGATCCCCTTGTGTCGAATCAATAAATTTGGGTTGAATACTCTACCATCAAAAACTGTTGTGATCCCCTATACTTGTGGGTTATCAAAACCCCTTTGTTGCGTTGGTTGCGAGGATTTTATTTGTTTGTGTAGGTGCGAGGGACTCATGCGTGGCCTCCAACTGGATTGATACCTTGGTTCTCAAAAACTAAGGGAAATACTTACGCTACTTTCCTGCATCACCCTTTCCTCTTCAAGGGAAAAGCAACGCAGTGCTCAAGAGGTAGCAAGAAGGATTTCTAGCTCCGTTGTCGGGGATTCTACGCAAAAGTCAACATACTAAGTACCCATCACAAACCCTTATCTCCCGCATTACATTATTTGCCATTTGCCTCTCGTTTTCCTCCCCCCACTTCATGCTTGCCATTTTATTTGCCCTCTCTCTCCGTCCTCCTTCTCTTTCCCTATTTCCCTCTTTTTTGCCCGTTTCCTGCTTGCTTGTGTGTTGGATTGCTTGCCTATCATGATGGCTCAAGATAATACCAAATTGCGTGAATTTACTAATACCAACAACAATGATTTTATTAGCACTCTAATGGCTCCTCTTACCGATGCTAAATCTTGTGAAATTAATGCTGCTTTGATGAATCTTGTCATGAAAGACCCATTTTCTGGCCTCCCTAGTGAAGATGCCGCTACCCATCTAAACAACTTTGTTGATTTGTGTGATATGCAAAAGAAGAAAGATGTTGACAATGATATTGTTAAATTGAAGCTATTTCCTTTTTCTCTTAGAGATCGTGCTAAAGCTTGGTTTTCATCATTGCCTAAAAATAGTATTGATTCATGGAATAAGTGCAAAGATGCTTTTATTTCTAAGTATTTTCCTCCCACTAAGATCATCTCTCTTAGAAACGATATTATGAATTTTGAGCAACTTGATCATGAACATGTTGCACAAGCTTGGGAGACGATGAAATTAATGATACGTAATTGCCCTACACATGGTTTGAATTTGTGGATGATTATACAAAAAAATTATGCCGGATTGAATTTTGCTTCTAGAAATCTTTTAGATTCGGCCGTGGGAGGCACTTTTATGGAAATCACTTTAGGAGAAGCTACTAAATTCCTAGATAATATTATGGTTAATTATTCTCAATGGCACACTGAAAGATCTACTAATAAGAACGTGCATGCGATAGACGAAATTAATGTTTTCAGTGGAAAGATGGATGAACTTATGAAATTATTTGCTAATAAAAGTGTTTCTTCTGATCCTAATGATATGCCTTTGTCTACTTTGATTGAGAATAATAATGAATCTATGGATGTGAATTTTGTTCGTAGGAATAATTTTGGTAACAACGCATATAGAGGTAATTTTAATCCAAGGACGCATCCTAGTAATCCCTCTAATAATTATGGTAATTCCTACAACAATTCTTATGGAAATTTTCATAAGATGCCGTCTGAATTTGAGACTAGTTTTAAGGAGTTTATGAATTTGCAAAAGAATTTCAATTCTTTGCTTGAAGAAAAATTGCTTAAAGTTGATTAAATGGCTAGGAACGTTGATAGAATTTCTCTTGATGTTGATTCTTTGAAACTTAGATCTATTCCACATAAGCATGATATCAATGAGTCTCTCAAAGCCATGAGAATTTCCATTGATGACTGCAAAGAAAGAATCGCTAGGATGCGTGCTAAGAAAGATTGTTTTACGAAAGCGTGTTCTTCTAGTTTTCATGAAAATAAAGATGAAGATCTAAAAGTTATTGATGTGTCCCCTACTAAATCTTTGTTTTGCAATATGAATCTTGATAATGATGGGACTGAATATGATCCACCTTTACCTAGAAGGCGTTCCAAAAATTCGGAGTCTTTAGATCTTGATGCTAAAATTGTTAAAAGTGGGATTCAAGAGGTCAAAACTTTAAAAATCAATGAACCCACTATTTTTGATTTCAAGGAATTTAATTATGATAATTGCTCTTTGATAGATTGTATTTCCTTGTTACAATCCGTCCTAATTTCTCCACATGCTTATAGTCAAAATAAAGCTTTTACTAAACATATTGTTGATGCTTTGATGTAATCTTATGAAGAAAAACTTGAGTTGGAAGTTTCTATCCCAAGATAACTTTATGATGAGTGGGAACCTACTATTAAAATTAAAATTAAAGATCATGAATTCTATGCTTTGTATGATTTGGGTGCTAGTGTTTCCACGATTCCAAAGACTTTGTGGGATTTGCTAGGTTTCCGTGATTTTGATGATTGCTTTTTAAACTTGCACCTTGCGGATTCCACTATTAAGAAACCTATGGGAAGAAATGATGTTCTTATTGTTGCAAATAGGAATTATGTGACCGTAGATTTTATTGTTCTTGATATAGATTGCAATCCTTCATGTCCTATTATTCTTGGTAGACCTTTCCTTAGAACAATTGGTGCAATTATTGATATGAAGGAAGGGAATATTAGATTCTAATTTCTGTTAAGGAAAGGTATGGAACACTTACATAGAAAGAAAATTAAGTTATCATATGAATATGTTATGAGAGCCACTTATGGATTGCCTACCAAAGATGGCAATACCTAGATCTGTCTTCACTTTTATGCCCAGCTAGGGGCGTTAAATGATAGCGCTTGTTGGGAGGCAACCCAATTTTATTTTTATTCCTTGTTTTTTTTCTCCTGTTTAGTAATAAATAATTTATCTAGCCTCTGTTTTGGTTGTGTTTTTTGTGTTTAATTAGTGTTTGTGCCAAGTAGAACCGTTGGGAAGACTTGGGGAAAGTCTTTTTAATCTTGCTGTAAAAAACAGAAAATTTAGCGCTCACGAGAATTGCTGCCATTCTTATTTTGAAAGTGATATTTAGTTAATTATTTTTTCAGATTATTAATAGATAAATTCCTCAGGTCCATAAATTTATTTTAAATTTTTTGGGGTTCCAGAACTTGCGTAAGCTACAGATTACTACAGACTGTTCTGTTTTTGACAGATTCTATTTTTCGTGTGTTGTTTGCTTATTTTGATGAATCTATGGCTAGTAAAATAGTTTATAAACCATAGAGAACTTGGAATACAGTAGGTTTAACACAAATATAAATAAAGAATGAGTTCATTACAGTACCTTGAAGTGGTGTTCTGTTTTCTTTCGCTAACGGAGCTCACGAGATTTTCTACTTTGAGTTTTGTGTTGTGAAGTTTTCATGTTTGGGGTAAAAGATTTGATGGATTATGGAACAAGGAGTCGCAAGAGCCTAAGCTTGGGGATGCCCATGGAACCCCAAGATAATATAAGGACACCTAAAAGCCAAAGCTTGGGGATGCCTTCCGCTTTCGTCTACTTCCATCGATAACTTTACTTGGAGCTATATTTTTATTCACCACATGATATGTGTTTTGCTTGGAGTGTCTTGTATTAGTTGAGTCTTTATTTGTTAGTTTGCCACAATCATATTTGATGTACACACCTTTTTAGAGAAACACTCATGATCTGAAAATTATTAGAATACTCTCTGTGCCTCACTTATATCTTTTGAGTTATATAGTTTTTGCTCTAGTACTTCACTTATATCTTTTATAGCACAGTGGTGATTTGTTTTAGAGAAACTATGATTCTCTCATGCTTCACTTATATTATTTTGAGAGTCTTAAACATCATGGTAATTTACTTAAACTAGGAAATTAATCCTAATATGCTAGGCATTCAATATTTGTAAAAAAAAACTTATGAGTGTGCTGAATACTAAGAGAAGTTTGATACTTGATAATTGTTTTGAGATATGGAGATGGTGATATTAGAGTCATGCTAGTTGAGTAGTTGTAAATTTGAGAAATACTTGTGTTGAAGTTTGTGATTCCCATAGCATGCACGTGTGGTGAACCGTTATGTGAAGAAGTTGGAGCATGATTTATTTATTGATTATCTTCCTTATGAGTGGCGGTCGGGGACGAGCGATGGTCTTTTCCTACCAATCTATCCCCCTAGGAGAATGCGTGTAATACTTTGTTTCGATAACTAATAGATTTTTGCGATAATTATGTGAGTTCTTTATGACTAATGTTGAGTCCATGGATTATACGCACTCTCACCCTTCCACCATTGCTAGCCTCTCTAATAGCGCGCACCTTTCACCGGTATCATACACCCACCATATACCTTCCTCAAAACAGCCACCATACCTACCTATCATGTCATTTCCATAGCCATCCTGAGATATATTTCCATGCAACTTTCCACCGTTCCGTTCACTATGACATGCTCCATCATTGTCATATTGCTTTGCATGATCATGTAGTTGACATTGTATTTGTGGAAAAGCCACCGTTCATAATTCTTTCATACATGTGACTCATGCATCATTGCACATCCTGGTACACCGCCGGAGGCATTCACATAGAGTCATATTTTGTTCTAAGTATTGAGTTGTAAGTAAATAGAAGTGTGATGATCATCATTCATAGAGTATTGTCCCAAAAAAGGGGACAATGCTACTATACTTTTACCACACTTGTGCTTCAAAGTAGTACCATGATCTTCATGATAGAGAGTCTCATATACTAGTTGGAAATTTTCATTATAGAACTTGGCTTGTATATTCCAATGATGGGCTTCCTCAAAATGCCCTAGGTCTTCGTGATCAAGCGAGTTGTATGCACACCCACTTAGTTCCTTTTGTTGAGCTTTCACATACTTATAGCTCTAGTGCATCCATTGCATGCCAATCCCTACTCACTCACATTGATATCTATTAATGGGCATCTCCATAGCCCATTGATACAACTAGTTGATGTGAGACTATCTTCTCCCTTTTTGTCTTCTCCACAACCACCATTCTATTCCACATATAGTGCTATGTCCATGGCTCACGCTCACGTATTGCGTGAAGATTGAAAAAATTTGAGAACACCAAAAGTATGAAACAATTGCTTGGCTTGTCATCGGAGTTGTGCATGATTTAAATACTTTGTGTGGTGAAGATGGAGCATAGCCAGACTATATGATTTTGTAGGGATAACTTTCTTTGGCCATGTTATTTTGAGAAGACATAATTGCTTTGTTAGTATGCTTGAAGTATTATTATTTCTATGTCAATATTGAACTTTTGTCTTGATTCTTTCGGATCTGAATATTCATACCACAATTAAGAGAATTACATTGAAATTATGCCAAGTAGCATTCCACATAAAAAATTCTGTTATTATCATTTACCTACTCGAGGACGAGCAGGAATTAAGCTTGGGGATTGTAACATCCCAAATTTTATATTTGGAATGTTTTACAATTATTAGCTAAGCATCTATGCATTTTGTTTGAATTGAGTGGCATTTGGAAATTTCAGAGGCATTTGAGTTTTATTTGAATTTGAATTTGATTTTGGCAATTGAAATTTATTTCAAAAATACCTGACAAATACTTGAGCAAAATTATGAGAGGAGTAAACATGACACTCCAAAGAAAAATGTCAGAAGAAAATATTGCCAAACAAAAAAAATTGAATTCAAATTTGGTTTTATTTGGAATCTACAAAAAAATGTTTTTATTTTTTGTTTCTGTTTTGCCTCTAGAAAAATGTTCATGTTGTAGGTTTTATTTTTCTGATTTTATTGATATATATATGTCCTATAAATAAATATTATAGTTTTCTCTTATATTAGTTTTCCCTATCTGTCGTAATTAAAAAAAAGGAAGAGACCCAGGCGCAAGCCAGGCCAACCGGCCCAGCCGACGCCCGAGCTGCAGCCCACTAGCACCGAGCCGGCCTACTCCCGCCGCACCGCGCCGGCCCCGTTTCGATCGACCGCCCGATCGCTCTCCCTCTCTCTCGATCTCCTTCTCCCTCACTGACCCGTCGGCCCCACCCTATCCCTAACCCCTCACCCACGACACGCCACACCGGAGCACGTGCAGAGCACGCCTGACACCGCGATCTTCTCGGGATCGCGATCCCACGTCGCCCCCTCGCCCACGCTTATGCCCTATATAAACCCCTCGGCCTCCTCTTCCGAACCCCCCAAAAACCCTACCCCAATTCCCACCATAGCTCGCGCCCTCGCCGCCCCGATCTCGCCCCAGCCACCGCAGTTCACCGCCATTTGGTTTCACCGGTGAGCATCCACAACCTCTCTAACCTTTGCTATCGGTCTATCCCGACCTCACAAACCCTTTTGACATGTTTTTGTTCGTCTGTGTCATCTACAGAGGCCACTCCCAACCCCGCACGCTCCATCGGAGCACCGAGCTCCACCGCCTCGTCTTCGTCGTCTCTGCCGTCCACGACGTCTCCTCACCTCACGACCCACAGAAAATCGGACGCCCCCGAACTCCCACATCACCTGGACATCCTCGCCGACGTTGCCGACGACCAAAGCCCCGCCGCCCATTGGCCTCTTCTTCCCTCCCACGCCAGGCTCGTCTCTGTAAGCACGAGCACACCTCCTCTGTTCGCTCATTTTTCTTCTTCTTTTCCGAACCGTTAAGTTAGATTAGATCGATTAGTAGATCATTTTATTTTCATTAGATCGGTTTTAGTTATGGTTTTTTTAGCGGTTTAGTGCGGTTCAGATCAAACCAGTAGATCGGTTTTAGTCAAAAAACAAACAAACACACATGTGCGTCCTGTTAAGTTGTGCCTGGGCGCCGTTTAGTTTCAGATCGCACACCCCATAAGCCCAGTAGCGCACGTTAGTTTTTTTCCTGTTATTTTAGTTTCTGTTAACAGAATAGTTCCAATCTTGAAAAATCTATATCTTTTAGGTTATTTAATATTTTTAGTTGATTCTTTTTGCTCTAGTTTGCAAATTTCCAATAGTTGCTGTAGAAAATTAGATTCGGCCAGGTTTAGGTTTTAAAAAATTGTTTTATATTAGTTTTAGTCAGATTAGTTTTTCTGCTATAAATTGAGTTAGGATTATTTTATTTTAGTGATTCTTTTTGTAACTGCTTAGTTTTGACCTAGCCTAGCAGTAGGAAGTTGTTGGGGTATTTGTAGATTATATTAACATTTGTTTTAGTCAAATCTAGCTTTTCTAGTTTTATTTTAGCTTGTTGTTGATTCCTAATGTTCTAGTTATTATAGAATTTTAGTTTACCCTTGTTATATTTTATTTTATATTAGTTTCTGTAGTTACAGAGGGTGAACATTTATTTAAAGTAAAATAAAAAGTTTTATTTTATTTTTGTTTTAGGTATAATAGGAGTTCTATAATAGATATTGATGTGATTCTTTTTGCACCTATTTTGTATGTTGTTTTCCTTTATGTTAGTTAGTAATACCCTTGTTTTGGATCTGTTAAGAAAAGTGTTAGTAGGTTAAAACTATTTTTCTTTTTGTTCCTTGATGTGATGAAAACCTTGATTTTGTTTTCCTCGAGTTTTCTTTGTTTTTGGTTTGAGTGCTTGTGTGTTTTCCTTTAGCTTGCTGATATATTATTAGTGAAAGACTTATTTGTGCTATTGTTTGACTCGATAGAATTTTCGGAGTGCGAAGCTTGCTATCCCGAGTCACTAGCGTTTGAAGACCGTCAACCAGGCAAGTCATTTGATCATGTTTTACAATACCTATGATTTTGTTGCATTAGAATTATTCCTCCCCACCATGCATGCAGTAGGAGAATTTTTAGTTTTGTTCTTGAGTAGTATCATGAGGTAGGATGAACCCAATTCCCCTTACCATTGCCCGGGACGATGTAGTTTATTTTGCTATGCTCGTAGACGGGGTTGGTTGAGATATTCATAAGGGAGATGTGAGAGTCAAGTTGATGACAACCCCATGACTTCAAGCTCAAGATGGACTTCAAATTCACTACTGGGTGGAGGACGGTTGACGGGCACCCTGGAGAAACCAGCGGATGGCCGGGATGCATGTAGAAGCGCCATGACATCTTGCAGAAAGCTTCACCCAGCCACGAAGA
The DNA here is from genome assembly GCF_002162155.2 of Triticum dicoccoides. Classification (NCBI taxonomy): domain Eukaryota; kingdom Viridiplantae; phylum Streptophyta; class Magnoliopsida; order Poales; family Poaceae; genus Triticum; species Triticum dicoccoides. The sequence continues at coordinate 429,112,152 of NC_041380.1, forward strand.
GACGGATGGATACCCCTTGACCGGAAGCTTACCTGTGCAGCCGCAAGCCATTTTGGGCTCTGGCTGGGTTGACCTTAGGCGTGATTCTGGACAGACAGTGCCAGCAGATGTAGAAGAACGGTAGGACATGGATGGGTACCGGCAGTGCTTAGAGAAACTCTACGGAAGACCCTGTTTCGTTCATCCCGTCTTGAAACGCCAGGCAGTGCGAGGACATAAAGGACGGAACGATTCTTGCAGGTAAAGTGCACAAGACTCTGCAGAGTAACAACCTAATCGATTAGCCGTGTCCCCGGTTACGGACAAATGAGCCTATGGAAACTGGAGTATTTCGGAAATCTCAACACCGAACAAATTAATTAATTGAGGGGTTAATTAATAAATGGGGAATGAGACATTGGTTGGCGGAACCATCTCAATAACTACCAACATTTTGTAGTAATTGTAAGCAAGTCCTTTGTTGTAGGAAAAAAACTGGCTTTTTCGCAAAAACATGAAACTTAGAGCCCCACAGCCAATAGCATATAGTGTTAGCTTTATCATTGTTGTTCTCTATATGACTTGCCGGCATATTCTAAATGTTGACCTACACAGCTGCAATGTCTTATGTTGCAGAGGAGTTCTCCGACCAGGAGTGAGGCTACGATCTACGCTCGGCGATTGCCCTATGGAGTCGGATGGACTCGCTATTCGTCTACGCTTCCGCAGCTTATTTAGTTTATTTCTCATGAGTTGTCCTTCAGCCGAATTTATTATGATGTAATAAAGACTCAATATGAGAATCGTGTAATAAATTCAGGTGTGATCGAACTTTGAATCTTTTCATCAATGTACTATGTGTGCCAGCATGATCTTGGGATGGTACAGCTACACAGAGACTGGCCCGATTTTGGGTCGGGTCATTACAGAGATGGTATCATAGCACACGCTGACCATAGGACGTAACCCCTAGGATCGGAAAGCCGTATGAAGAAACTATTTTATTTTATGTCCTTGTCATTCCGTAATACTCCCCTGATCATTTCTGACTTCTCTCCAATTTCAACATTCTAGATGGCCGTCAAGTTCATCCCAGTTCTGCTCCCGGAGTTTTGCCAGCCAGATGAGACAATGTTTTTCGGCAGGAGGCTGGTCCAGATCACCAAGGAATTGAAGATTGCTCTGCCATCCATCACCGGGACACCTATCATGGCATTTCCAGAAGACCCTCGTTATAGGATTAAGGTGCACATACCAGGGAGGACTTTTGGAAGTCTTTCGGCGCCCGTTGACTTCAGGTTCACTGCTCCCACTTGGATTCTCGGGAGAGACATAGTAGTTCATAGTGCACTTGGACGTATCCAGGAGGAATACAAGACCGAGCTTGTTGGATCAGACCACACCATGATTTCTCGCAGGACTGCAGATGGAGAGATTCTCCGCACCATAGATGACGACCCCGTTCACTCATATGTCCAAGACTTGGAGGCTCACATCAGGGCTCTAGAGATTCAGATGCGCAGGAGCTTGAAGACGGTCCAAAAGTTGCATCTTCGTGAAATTAAACTGGAGGATGCAGCACGTGAAGCCCACTATGAGCATGAGTGTGAAGTCAAGGATTTTATGGAAAGACTCGAGGACCGGAAGAAATATATTGCCACACTCGAGGAGAAGATGGATCTAGGAGAAGACCTTTTCTCGAGTGGAGATGATGGAACTCTCGTGAGCAATGACCAGGATTATGAAGAGAGCTCCACCGAAGAAAGCCGCAAGAGGAGGCGCCGCACCAGAGGACGACGCACCAGAGGACGCATGGATAATTGATGAAGACATTTAGTCGACCGCCATGTTATTTTATTTTCGTCGATCAGTTAGGCCATTATTTTCGATTAGTCGTGAGATCTTGTAATCCGAGTTTGAACCTTGCTTGAGATGAATGAATAAATGATTGGTGTGATTGTGTTTGTGCATTCATTTGTGTAGTGCTATTTTCTCATTAGACCCTTGTTCTATTCTAATTTCTCATCCACTCACACCAGATGCCTCTGAGACGTGACCCCGGTTTCACTTTCCCGCTGGAGCTCACCCAACTGATTCAACAGCAGAATGCCTTAATTCAAATGCTCATCCAAAACCAAGGCAACAACAACAACAATCCACCGCCACCACCCCCTGTCGATAACCTAACCCGGTTCCTAAGGCTGAATCCGCCGGTGTTCTCTAGTAGCACCGAGCCGATTGTAGCTGATGATTGGCTCCGCAAGATCGGAAGGGATCTAACAACTGTTGGATGCACAGATGCTGATAAGGTGCGTTTTGCCGCACATCAACTGAATGGACCTGCAGCCTCTTGGTGGCAAAACTACACCGCCACTTATCCGGTCGCCACCATGACATGGGATCAGTTCCAGCGGGCTTTCCGGACCGCACATGTCTCAGCTGGAGCCATGAGTCTGAAGAAGCATGAGTTCCGCAACTTACGCCAGGGGAACCGTATTGTGGGGCAGTATGTGGATGAGTTCAGCAAATTATCTCGATATGCCCCAGATGATGTGGCCACAGATGCCGCAAAATAGGAGAAGTTTCTTGAGGGACTCAATGATGAGCTGGGAATGCAGCTAATGGTGGCCACCTTCAACAACTACCAGGAGCTGGTAGACAAGGCCACTATACTTGAAGGCAAGCAGCAGCAGATTGAAAGCCGCAAGCGGAAATATGGCCAGGGAAAGTACAACTTCGGAGCTCAGTAGAAGCCCTGCTATGCCCCATACTCGGGAGGAAATAACCATCACACCCATGGAGGACACAATCATGGAGGACATAACCATGGAGGGAATGGGAACAATCGCAACCACGACAACAACCCCAAGTCAGGCAATGGAGGCAACGACAACCAGCACCGTCCTGCTCCGACTTAGAATGATCTGAGTCATATCACCTTTTTCAAGTGCCAGAAGACAGGACACTATGCCACCGACTGCCCAGAGGCCAAGCAGAGGAATGGAAACGGCAACGGCAATGGAAGCTCAGCAAAGAAGCCCAACCATTTTCCTCGTGCTAAGGTGAATCACTTTGACATGGAGGATGTCTATGATCAGCCAGAAACTGTGGTTGGTGAGTTTTTATTAAATTCACGTCCAGTATTGGTACTCTTTGATTCCGGTGCAATGCATTCATTCATATCAAGGGTAGTTGTGGAAAAGTACGGGTTGCCCACTAGAACCCTTAGAACCCCGATCCAAGTCACTTCTCCAGGAGGAGAGATGATGGCAGGCTTAGGCTGTCATTCAACCCTCAGCATCAGAAATCATGATTTTGCCGTAGACCTCATAGTCTTAGAATCCCAGGGATTGGACGTGATCCTAGGCATGGACTGGTTGACGAAGTTTGAAGGGAACATCGACTGTGCCCGCAAGACAATTTTGCTCACCACCCCGGAGCAGAAGAGGATCAAGTATGTATCCAGACGCACACCGATAAAGAAGCAGGTGAATTCCCTCACGGGAGTGGTTCAGGAGGAAGTGCCTGTAGTACAAGATTTTCCGGATGTATTTCCGGAGGAATTACCAGGAATGCCACCGGATAGAGAAATAGAATTTTTGATCGAGTTATTACCTGGCACAGCCCCAATATCCAAGAGACCTTATCGGATGCCCCCGAATGATTTGGAAGAGATCAAGCAGCAGATCAAGGAATTATTGGAGAAAGGATATATTCGCCCAAGTTCGTCACCTTGGGGAGCCCCAGTTCTTTTGGTAGAGAAGAAGGATGGAACCCTGAGAATGGTTGTAGATTATCGTCCATTGAACGACGTGACCATCAAGAATAAGTACCCTCTACCAATGATTAATGATTTATTTGATCAGCTAGTCGGAGCCAAAGTATTTTCCAAGATCGATCTTCGATCAGGGTATCATCAGCTGAAGATTTGTGAACAGGATATACCCAAAACAGCCTTCACCACCAGGTATGGTTTATATGAGTATACTGTCATGTCATTCGGATTGACTAATGCCCCTTCATATTTCATGAGCATGATGAACAAGGTATTTATGGAATATCTGGACAAGTTTGTTGTGGTGTTCATCGATGACATATTGGTTTTCTCCAAGAGCGAGGAAGAGCACAAGGAACATCTGCGTCTAGTCCTGGAGAAACTCCGAGAACATCAGTTATATGCCAAGCTTAGCAAATGTGAATTTTGGTTGAAGGAAGTCGGATTCCTCGGACATGTTATTTCAGGAGAAGGAATAGCGATCGATCCCACCAAGGTTGAATCGGTCACCAACTGGCAATCCCCCACCTCAGTCAAGGAGATCCACAGTTTTCTCGGACTCGTAGGATATTTTTGGAGATTTATTGAGAATTTCTCCAAGATTGCTAAACCCATGACCGAGCTGTTGAAGAAGGAAACCAAGTACATTTGGACCGAGAATTGTGAAGCCAGTTTTCAGGAGTTGAAGAAACGTCTGGTTACAGCCCCAGTACTCATTTTGCCGGACATACACAAGGATTACCAGGTGTATTGTGACGCTTCTCGTCAAGGACTCGGAGGAGTGCTCATGCAGGAAGGAAAAGTTGTAGCTTATACCTCCAGACAGCTGCGACCTCACGAGATGAATTATGCCACACACGATTTGGAGTTAGCAGCTGTAGTGCATGCACTCAAGATGTGGAGACATTTCCTTGTCAGAGATAGTTGTGATGTTTACACGGATCATAAGAGCTTGAAGTACATTTTCACGCAGAAGGAGTTGATCCTCAAACAAAGGAGATGGCTTGAATTGATCAAGGACTATGATATGAGATTGCATTATCACCTAGGGAAAGCAAATGTTGTAGCAGATGCCCTGAGCCATAAAAAGCCATGTGAACACCCTCATAGCTGGAGGATTACCTCAGAATTTAGCCGACGATCTCAGAGATCTCCGATTGGAGATAGGACCAAGAGGATTTGTCGCCACCTTGGATATTCAGTCCACTCTGACTGAAAAGATCCGTGAAGCGCAGAAGACGGACAAGGAAATTGCAGAGAAAAAGGAAAAGATGAGTAACGGAAAGGCTAAAGGTTTTCGTGAGGATGAACACGGAACTCTATGGTTTGAGGATCTTATCTATGTGCCTAATGACCCAGAGATCAGGAAGTTAATTCTTCAGGAGGCCCATGACTCACCGTACTCGATTCACCCAGGCAACACCAAGATGTATCTGGACTTGAAGGAAAGTTTCTGGTGGACATGTATGAAGAAGGATATTGCCGAGTACGTAGCAGTATGCGATGTTTGTCTGCGAGTAAAGGCGGAACATCAGAAGCCGACCGGGTTACTTCAACCACTGCCGATTCCCGAGTGGAAATGGGAAAAACTTGGAATTGATTTTATCACAGGATTACCCAGGACCCGTTCAGGTTATGATTCTATCTGGGTAGTAGTTGATCGCTTGACCAAGGTAGCTCATTTCATTCCCGTGAAGACTACATATACCAGCGCTATGTTAGCCAAGATATACATGACCAGGATCGTATGTCTGCATGGAGTTCCAAGGAGTATCATGTCAGATAGAGGGACATAATTTACCTCAAAGTTTTGGAATCAGTTGCATGAAACTTTGGGTACGAGGCTGGAGTTCAGTACCACTTATCATCCGCAGACAGATGGACAGACCGAGAGAGTCAACCAGATTCCGAAGGACATGTTGAGAGCTTGTGCGCTAGACTATGGGTCTAGCTGGGATGACAATTCGCCTTACGCAGAGTTCTCGTACAACAATAGCTATTAGACCAGTCTAAAGATGGCCCCTTTCGAAGCTCTATACGGGAGGAGGTGTAGAACACCATTGCTGCAGGATGGTGTTGGAGACCGAAAACTTTTTGGTCCCGATCTTATCAGACTCCGAAGAGAAAGTCAAGCTGATTCGAGATAGACTCAAGATAGCCCAGTCGAGATAGAAGAGTTATGCTGACAGTAAACGCAAGGAGATAACGTATGAAGTTGGAGATCGAGCATATCTCCGTGTGTCCCCACTTCGTGGAATCAAGAGATTTGGGGTTAAAGGAAAATTAGCACCCAGGTTCATTGGCCCCTACAAAATCTTCGAACGCAGAGGAGAAATTGCGTATAAGCTGGAATTGCCAGAAGGATTGTCAGGAATTCACGATGTCTTTCACGTATCCCAGCTGAAGAAATGCCATGCCGAGATGGCGAATATTCCTTTAAGAGACAAAGTGCCCCTAGAGGCCATACAGCCGGATAGTGATCTGACATATGTGGAGAAACCCGTCAGAATTCTTGAGACTGTGAACAGAGTTACACGCAACAAGATCATCAGGTTTTGCAAGGTTCTGTGGAGCTATCATTCTGAGGAGGAAGCCACCTGGGAGCGAGAAGAAGATCTCCGCCGAGACCACGCGCACCTATTTGCTAGCCAACCCGAATCTCGAGGGCGAGATTCATCTTAAGGTGGGTAGGTTTGTAACATCCCAAATTTTCAATTTGGAATGTTTTACAATTATTAGCTAAGAATCTATGCATTTTGTTTGAATTGAGTGGCATTTGGAAATTTCAGAGGCATTTGATTTTTATTTGAATTTGAATTTGATTTTGGCAATTGAAATTTATTTCAAAAATATCTGACAAATACTTGAGCAAAAGTATGAGAGGAGTAAACATGACACTCCAAAGAAAAATGTCAGAAGAAAATATTGCCAAAAAAAATTTGAATTCAAATTTGGTTTTATTTGGAATCTACAAAAAATGTTTTTATTTTTTGTTTCTGTTTTGCCTCTGGAAAAATGTTCACGTTGTAGGTTCTATTTTTCTGATTTTATCGACATATATGTCCTATAAAAAATATTATAGTTTTCTCTTATATTAATTTTCTCTCTCTGTCGTAATTCAAAAAAAAGGGAAGAGACCCAGGCGCGAGCTAGGCCAACCGGCCCAGCCGACGCCCGAGCTGCAGCGCACCAGCGCCGAGCTGGCCTGCTCCCGCCGCACCGCGCCGACCCCGTTTCGATCGACCGCCCGATCGCTCTACCTCTCTCTCGATCTCCCTCTCCCTCACTGACCCGTCGGCCCCACCCTATCCCTAACCCCTCGCCCATGACACGCCGCACCGGAGCACGCGTAGAGCGCGCCCGACACCGCGATCTTCTCGGGATCGCGATCCCACGGCGCCCCCTCGCCCATGCTTATGCCCTATATAAACCCCTCGACCTCCTCTTCTGAACCCCCCAAAAACCCTACCCCAACTCCCACCATAGCTCGTGCCCTCGCCGTCCCGATCTCGCCCCAGCCACCGCAGTTCACCGCCATTTGGTTTCACCGCTGAGCATCCACAACCTCTCTAACCTCTGCTATCGGTCTATCCCGACCTCACAAACCCTTTTGATATGTTTTTGTTCATCTTCGTCATCTACAGAGGCCACTCCCAACCCCGCACGCTCCATCGGAGCACCGAGCTCCACCGCCTCGTCTTCGTCGTCTCTGCCGTCCCCGACGTCTCCTCGCCTCACGACCCACAGAAAATCGGACGCCCCCGAACTCCCGCATCACCTGGACATCCTCGCTGACGCCACCGACGACCGAAGCCCCGCCGCCCACTGGCCTCTTCTTCCCTCCCATGCCAGGCTCGTCTCTGTAAGCACGAGCGCACCTCCTCTGTTCGCTCATTTTTTTTCTTCTTTTCCGAACCGTTAAGTTAGATTAGATCGATCAGTAGATCATTTTATTTTCATTAGATCAGTTTTAGTTACGGGTTTTTTAGCGGCTTAGTGCGGTTCAGATCAAACCAGTAGATTGGTTTTAGTCATAAAAAACAAACACACATGTACGTCCTGTTAAGTTGCGCCTGGGCGCCGTTTAGTTACAGATCGCACACCCCATAAGCCCAGTAGCGCACGTTAGTTGTTTTTTCTGTTATTTTAATTTCTGTTAACAGAATAGTTCCAATCTTGAAAAATCTATATCTTTTAGGTTATTTTATATTTTTAGTTAATTCTTTTTGATCTAGTTTGCAAATTTCCTATAGTTGTTGTAGAAAATTAGATTCGGCCATGTTTAGGTTTTTAAAAATTGTTTTATATTAGTTTTAGTCAGATTAGTTTTTTTGCTATAAATTGAGTTAGGATTATTTTATTTTAGTGATTCTTTTTGTCACTGCTTAGTTTTGACCTAGCCGAGCAGTAGGAACTTGTTGGGGTATTTGTAGATTATATTAAATTTTTTTTTAGTCAAATCTAGCTTTTCTAGTTTTATTTTAGCTTGCTGCTGTTTCCTGATGTTCTAGTTATTACAGAATTTTGCTTTACCCCTGTTATACTTTATTTTAGATTAGTTTCTGTACTTACAGAGGGTGAACATTTATTTACAGCAAAATAAAAAGTTTTATTTTATTTTTGTTTTAGGTATAACAGGAGTTCTGTAATAGATATTGATGTGATTATTTTTGCACCTAGTTTGTATGTTGTTTTCTTTATGTTAGTTAGCAAAACCCTTGTTTTGGATCTGTTAAGAAAAGTGTTAGTAGGTTAAAACTATTTTTCTTGTTGTTGCTTGATGTGATGAAAACCTTGATTTTGTTTTCCTCGAGTTTTCTTTGTTTTTGGTTTGAGTGCTTGTGTGTTTTCCTCTAGCTTGCTGATATGTTATTAGTGAAAGACTTATTTGTGCTATCGTTTGACTCGATAGAATTTCCGGAGTGCGAAGCTTGCTATCTCAAGTCACTAGCATTTGAAGACCGTCAGCCAGGCAAGTCGTTTGATCATGTTCTACAATACCTATGATTTTGTTGCATTAGAATTATTCCTCCCCACCATGCATGTAGTAGGATAATTTTTTGTTATGTTCTTGAGTAGTATCATGAGGTAGGATGAACCCAATTCCCCTTACCATTGCCCGGGACGATGTAGTTTATTTTGCTATGCTCGTAGACGGGGTTGGTTGAGAGATTCATAAGGGAGATGTGAGAGTCAAGTTGATGACAACCCCATGACTTCAAGATTAAGATGGACTTCAAATTCACTACTGGGTGGAGGACGGTTGACGGGCACCCTGGAGAAACCAGCGGATGGCCGGGATGCATGGAGAAGCGCCATGACATCTTGCGGAAAGCTTCACCTAGCCCCAAAGAGATGGATAGATACCCCTGGACCGGAAGCTTACCTATGCAGCCGCAAGCCATTATGGGCTCTGGCTGGGTTGACCTTAGGCGTGACTCTGGACGGACGGTGCCAACAGATGTAGAAGAACAGTAGGACAATGATGGGTACCGGTAGTGCTCAGAGAAACTCTATGGAAGACCCTGTTTCGTTCATCCCGTCTTCAAACACCAGGCAGTGCGAGGACATAAAGGAGGGAACGATTCTTGCGGGTAAAGTGCACAAGACTCTATAGAGTAACAACCTAATCAATTAGCCGTGTCCCCGGTTACGGACAAATGAGCCTCTGGAAACTGGAGTATTTCGGAGATCTCAACACCGAACAAATAAATTAATTGAGGGGTTAATTAATAAATGGGGAATGAGACATTGGTTGGCGGAACCATCTCAATAACTACCAACATTTTGTAGTAATTGTAAGCAAGTCCTTTGTTGTAGGAAAAAACTGGCTTTTTCGCAAAAACATAAAACTTAGAGCCCCACAACCGAATTGCATATAGTGTTAGCTTTATCATTGTTATTCTCTCTATTACTTGCCGGCATATTCTAAATGCTGACCTACACGGCTGCAACGTCTCATGTTGCAGAGGAGTTCTCCGACCAGGAGTGAGGCTACGATCTACGCTTGGTGATTGCCCTATGGAGTCGGATGGACTCACTATTCGTCTATGCTTCCGCAGCTTATTTAGTTTATTTCTCATGAGTTGGCCTTCGACCGAATTTATTATGATGTAATAAAGACTCGATATGAGAATCGTGTAATAAATTCAGGTGTGATCGAACTTTCAATCTTTTCATCAATGTACTGTGTGTGCCAGCATGATCTTGGGATGGTACAGCTACACAAAGACTGGCCCGATTTTGGGTCGGGTCATTAGAGGGATGCTTGATACGTCTCCAACGTATCTATGATTTTTGATTGTTCCATGCTATATTATATTCTGTTTTGGACATTATTGGGCTTTATTATACACTTTTATATTATTTTCGGGACTAACCTATTAACCGGAGGCCTAGCCCAGGATTGCTGTTTTTTGCCTATTTCAGAGTTTCGCAGAAAAAGAATATCAAATGGAGTCCAAACGGAATGAAACCTTCGGGAACGTGATTTTTGGAACGAACGTGATCCAGAGGACTTGGAGCCTACGTCAAGAAAGCAACCAGGAAGGCACGAGGTAGGGGGAGCGCCTACCCCCCCTAGGCGCGCCCTCGACCCTCGTGGGGCCCATGTTGCTCCATCGACGTACATCTTCCTCCTATATATACCTATGCACCCCCAAACTACCAGATACAGAGCCAAATCCCTAATTCCAACGCCGCAACCTTCTGTACCCGTGAGATCCTATCTTGGGGCTTTTTCCGGAGCTCCGCCAGAGGGGGCATCGATCACGGAGGGCTTCTACATCAACACCATAGCCTCTCCGATGATGTGTGAGTAGTTTACTTTAGACCTTCGGGTCCATAGTTATTAGCTAGATGGCTTCTTCCCTCTTTTTGGATCTCAATACAATGTTCTCCCCCTCTCTTGTGGAGATCTATTCAATGTAATCTTCTTTTGCGGTGTGTTTGTTGAGACCGATAAATTGTGGTTTTATGATCAAGTTTATCTATGAACAATATTTGAATCTTCTCTGGATTCTTTTATGTATGATTGGTTATCTTTGCAAGTCTCTTCGAATTATCAGTTTGGTTTGGCCTACTAGATTGATCTTTCTTGCAATGGGAGAAGTGCTTAGCTTTGGGTTCAATCTTGCAGTGTCCTTTCCCAGTGACAGTAGGGGTAGCAAGGCATGTATTGTATTGTTGCCATCGAGGATAACAAGATGGGGTTTATATCATATTGCATGAGTTTATCCCTCTACATCATGTCATCTTGCTTAAAGCGTTACTCTATTCTTTTGAACTTAATACTCTAGATGCATGCTGGATAGTGGTCGATGTGTGGAGTAATAGTAGTAGATGCAGGCAGAAGTCGGTCTACTTGTCTCGGACGTGATGCCTATATACATGATCATACCTACATATTCTCATAACTATGCTCAATTCTGTCAATTATTCAACTGTAATTTGTTTACCCACCGTAATACTTATGCTCTCGAGAGAAGCCACTAGTGAAACCTATGTCCCCTGGGTCTATTTTCCATTATATTAATCTTCCATCAAAAAGCTATTTCTTTTGCCATTTTTATTTTGCTTTATTTACTTTGCATATTTATCATAAAAATACCAAAAATATTATCTTATCATATCTATCAGATCTCACTTTCGTAAGTGACCGTGAAGGGATTGACAACCCATTTATGGCGTTGGTTGCAAGGATTTTATTTCTTTGTGTAGGTACGAGGGACTCGTGCATGGCCTCTTACTGGATTGATATCTTCATTCTGAAAAACTGACAGAAATACTTATGCTACTTTGCTGCATCACCCTTTCCTCTTCAAGGGAAAACCAACGCAGTGCTCAAGAGGTAGCGGGCTCTAGCATAGTTGAGTAGGTTGCATGACCTCTTCTAGTGGTAGGCTAGAAGATGTAGGGGATGTAGGTGGTACTGTCTACCCAGGGTTAGAGTTAATGCCTCTGAACGACTGTGTCTCGGTCATCCGTTTCTCAAACACCATGTAGTGCAAGAAATCCAACGGAGGAGATCGAGTCTTGTGGGGAAAAGTGCACAAACCTCTGCAGAGTGTACAAACTAATTATGGTTAGCCATGTCCCCGGTTATGGACATCTTGAGTATCTGGTTCTTGGATTATCATGTTGATCTCATCACTCTAAATTAATTTTGTTGGGTTCTTAATACTGCTTAATTGGGATTGAATTGGAGGAACCTTCTCAATGTTTAACAACTACCATGACAGTTAAACAAAACATAATCCTTTGTTGTAGGGAAAAAATGGCTTTTCGCAAAACATTGTAACCATAGAGCCTCCACCAGCCATATATGCATGTAATGATAGCATTTATTCTATTCATTGATCTACTGTGTTACATTGCCAGCATATTCCATGTGCTGACCCGTTACGGGTTGCAACGTATCATGTTGCATACTTTTCAGACGAAGAGTAAGGTGCGCTAGGTCGTTGTCGTGCACTCAGCTATGCCGTTGGAGCTGATGGACTCGCTTTATCTTCCAAGCCTTCCGTTATTATCTTATTTAGATGGCCTTAAGCCATATTTATTGTAATAAATTCTCTTTTGAGACATTCGATGTAATAAGTGTGTGATTGAACTCTGTTATAAAATCCTTCAAGTACTGTTTGACGTTGGATCGCTACAAGATGGTATCAGAGCACACGCTGATTGTAGGACACGACCACTAAGTTGAGCCATAGGTTACTCTTCTCTACTCATTTCTAACTCCACTCCATTTTCTACTCTATAGGATGGCGGACTCAAGGAACAAGTTTGCACAACCGGATGAAGACAGACCTTTTGGACGACACTTGAAGGAAGTCACTAGGTACCTGAACATCTGGATACCAAGATTCACCGGGACCTACACCGCTACTTTACCAGAAGAGGAGAGTTGGATGATTCAAGTTCAAGTTCCAGGAAGGATATTCACGCCAGTCACTGAGCCCATAGAGTTTTCCTTTGATGTACCAACCTGGAGCCTAGGAAAGAGCATGGCAGCCCACATCGCCATGGGACGCAATGACAAAGTTTATCACAAGGATCTTAAGGACACCATCTACCAGATATTTGGGCGCCAGGATGAGCAATGGGAGATGATCAGCACTAGGAAGGACACGTCCATTGCAGCCTTTATCCAGGAGTTAAACCATCACATTTGTCGCCAGGGGAACCAAATGTGCGCAAGCATGATAGGTTTGAAGAAGTTGATGACTAGGAACATGGAGCTTGAAGAAGAACTCAAGTCTACCCATGACAGATATGAGGAGGAAATCACAATACTAGTAGAGAAGAATGACGAGCTGACAAGGAAGCTAGGAGTATTCATGGGGGACCCCTCGCCAGGAGGAGATGACGACCATCCCGATGACATTCGTTTTGAAGACTACATCATCATCATCGACGACACCGACTCCGACCCTGACAGTAGTGATGATGATTATGAAGACGAAGCTGGAGCAGGTATCATGGAGTCTTGCACCGATCAAAATTTCTGGTAGACCAACATATTATTAGTAGTATTTCCCCCATGTATATATTAGTAGTATGAAGACTATAACGGTAGTTAGATCGATTGTATGCCCTTGCTTGAATTGATTTGATGTGATATGAATGTGTTTGTCTCAAGTGCATATTGGTAGTGCTTTCTCACTAGACCTCATTCTATTCTAATCTCTCCCCTCTAAACCCATCAGATGCCTCCGAGACGTGACCCCGAATTTGTCTTCCCACCGGAGCTCACTCAGTTGATCCAATAGCAGAATACCCTGATGCAGTTGCTTGTCCAGAACCAAGGCAACAACAAAAAAATAACAACAACCCACCGCCACCACCTCCAGTTGACAACTTAGCTCATTTTCTAAGGTTGCAGCCGCCGGTGTTTTCCAGCAGCACCGAGCCAACAGTTGCTGATGATTGGCTACGTAGGATTGGAAGGGAGTTGAACACTGCAGGTTGCACAGATGCTGAGAAGGTGCGTTTTTCCGCACATCAATTGGATGGACCTGCAGCCTCATGGTGGGAGAATTGCACAGCCACTTTCCCTATAGCCAATGTCACTTGGGAGCAGTTTCAGCAAGCATTCCGCACCGCCCATGTCTGAACTGGTGCTATGAGCATGAAGAAGCATGAGTTTCGCAACTTACGCCAGGGAAACCATACTGTGGGGTAGTACATGGATGAGTTCAGCAAATTAGCCCGCTATGCCCCAGATGATGTGGCCACAGATGCCGCGAAACAGGAGAAGTTTATGGAAGGGCTGGATGATGAGATGAGTATGCAGTTGATTGTGGCAACATTTAACAACTACCAGGAGTTGGTAGATAAGGCTCTTGTGATTGAAGGGAAGCAGCAGCAGATTGAGAGCCGCAAAAAGAAGTATGGACAAGGGAAGTACAATTCAGGAGCCCAGCAGAAGCCTTGTTTTACCCCGAACTCGGGAGGATATGCCTATAACCATGGAGGCCATACCCACAATGGAGGTAGTTCGCATAACCACAGTGGCCCCAAGAATGGAAACGGGAATGGAGCAAGCAGCAACCAGAACTGCTCTAACCCAGCCGCACCCACCAAGAAGGACCTAAGTCACATTGCTTGTTTCAAGTGCAGGAAGACTGGACACTACGCCACCGAGTGTTCTGAAGCAAAGAATGGTAATGGCAATGGAAGCTCTAGGAAGAAGCCCAACCCTTTCAACACGGGACAAGTGAACCACGTGAACGTGGAGAAGGTTGAAGAGCAGCCAGATGCAATTATTGGTAAGTTTTTATTTAAGTCATTTACCACTCTCGTTCTTTTTTATACTGGTGCATCGCATTCATACATTTCAAGGGGATTTGTGGAAAAGTTTAAGTTACCCACCTTAGCCCTTAGGTCACCCATGATGGTGAGCTCACCAGGAGCAGAGTATAGGGCCAGCCGATCACTACTAGGAAAAGGGCTATAGATGATATGGACACTAATGGCGCACCATACATGTGGTGCACCACTCCTATATAGCAGTGGCGCACCATGTGTCAGTGCGCCATTAGTGTGATAGACACTAATGGCGCACCACACCCATGGTGCGCCACTACTAACATATTTTTTTCCAAAAATACTAATGGCGCACCAGGGAACAATGCGCCATTACTAGTTTAACTAGTAATGGTGCACCACTCACCACGTGCGCCACTATTATCATTTTTTTGCAAAACTACTAATGGCGTGTTTGTAGGTGGTGCGCCATTAGTAACCTATGACCAGCAAGATATTTTGGACAGCCACCTACACACTCACTTTCCCCACTTCATTTTCTCCACCTCCTCCTCCAAGCTTGTCTCGGCTGCCTCCTCCTCCTCACCTCATTTGCACCATAGATTGATCCAAATTAAGTCGTTAAATTACCTTTTTTGATAGGTGAGGGAGTCCTGGATTAGGGGGTGTCCGGACAGCCGGACTATATCCTTTGGTTGGACTGTTGTACTGTGAAGATACAAGATTGAAGACTCCGTCCCGTCTACGGAAGGGACTTTCCTTGGCGTGGAAGGCAAGCTTGGTGATACGGATATGAAGATCTCCTACCATTGTAACTGACTTTGTGTAACCCTAACCCTCTCCAGTGTCTATATAAACCGAAGGGTTTTAGTCCGTAGGACAACATACACATCGACAATCATACCATAGGCTAGCTTCTAGGGTTTAGCCTCTTCGATCTCATGGTAGATCTACTCTTGTACTACCCATATCATCAATATTAATCAAGCGGGACGTAGGGTTTTACCTCCATCGAGAGGGCCCGAACCTGGTTAAAACTTCGTGTCCCTTTCTTCCTGTTACAATCCGGCCTAAACGCAAAGTTCGGGACCCCCTACCCGAGATCCGCCGGTTTTGACACCGACATTGGTGCTTTCATTGAGAGTTCCTCTATGTCGTCGCCATCAGGAAGGATGCCTCGCCCCATCTTTAAAGACGGCACCGTTGCTAAGGGAGCTTTGGCTGTCGGCTAAACCCTCCGGCTAGGTGGTTTTCTTATGACGGCATGTTCGGCTTCTGCGCCGACGATGACCTCTCGAGCCATCGAAAACAATCTTCATGTCAGCTCGGAACTCGCCGAGCAGTTAGATCCAATGGATCTCTCCTCCATAAACGAGCTCTTGGATCTCTTCGCCGCCCTGGGAGTCGCCACGGATTACGACCAGATTGGGCCTAAACCCGATCTAAGAGAGATTAACTCTCCCCAGGTCACCCATCACGTTGCCATGGTAGAGGGACAGTGCGGCGACCCTTCATCTATCTTAAGGACTTGCTACGTCCAGATTCCCGATCCCTCCAAGCCGGATACCCGCGGAGGGGAGGATATCACTCATGACCTGAATTTAGAGTCAGGCGACGGGCTGGATTCATTGGACAACATCCAGGAATCCAAATTTTCGAGTTCGGATATTCCTCAGCCTCTGACCTTAGATGGGGTGAGGCTTCAGATTTAATTCCACCCACCCACCCCAACATAAGCGATCTATCCAAAATCAGGCAAGAACCCGATGAAATAGTACATCATTACTGGGCCAGATTCCTCCTGGTTAAGAACAGGCTAAGGGACTGCCACGAGGAACACGCAATCTCAATCTTCTGCAATAATTGCACGGACAAGGGAATACTCAACGCCATAAGTCGCCGTGATATTACACGCTTTGCTGACTTGGCGTCCATTGTACGAAATTAGTGTGCGATGCAAAGCGCCTGGAAAACCGAAATAAAATTTTGGGACAATTCGGCCCTGAATACAAACCCAGTCCGAAATAAAAGGGTGCATCATCACCAGTCACCCGGGTCAAGCACTAAAAAGCAAAAATCCTCTACAGGGCATGGAACCATACTGGAAGGATGGCTTAATGGACCCTGTAAAATTCACAGTACAGAGGACGCCACACCAACTCACAGCCTCAGAGCATGTTGGATACTCCGGAAAGTGGCCAAAATTGGCGAAAATCTCCTAATACCGGAGGGCACAGAAAGCCACCACAGAGACACCAATACGGTATTAACAGTCTTCGAGACTTTCACATCTAATAATATGCGAAAAAGGACACTCCGCAGCCTTGCCGAAGTCTACCAAGTAGCAACAATAAACCCATGGAGTGACACGGCTATTACCTTTAATGCCAGTCATGAACCTAAATCCCAAACAGCTCGAGCACCAGCCGCATTGGTCCTCAGTCCAATAGTGGACGACTTTCGTCTTAACAAGGTACTCATGATTGGCGGCAACGGATTGAACCTCATTTATGAGGAGACCCTTCAAAAAATGGAAATAGACTGGAACCACATTGAGCGAAGCAGCACAACCTTTAGAGGAATAATCCCCAGTCGGGAAGCGCGCTGTACAGGAAAAATCACACTAGATGTGGTGTTCGGCACGCCGGATAATTACAGGTCTGAAGAGATCACATTCCAGGTGGCTCCGTTCAGCAGCGGTTATCACGCTCTGCTAGGGCGGGAAGCGTTTACAATATTCCAAGCAATACCCCATTACGGGTACATGAAGCTCAAGATGCCCGGGCCTAACGGGATCATCACTCTCGCTAGTGATCCGGACATAGCACTCCGCGCTGAAAACAAGACACCCGCACTGGCCCTCGAGGCACTATCCGAAGCCCTAGCGGCTGAGGAGCTAACTGCGTTGCGCTCTATGGTGAATAGGGACGATGTGGTACTCGACAAAAGATCCAAGTCCACCTCCTTTAAACCGGCGGACGAAATAGTCAAATTCCAAGTCCATCCAATGGACCCCAATAAAACAGCTTCCATCGAGGCACAGTTAAACCCTGATGTCGACGCCGCATTGTGAGAGTTCCTATGAGAGAACTAGGACATTTTCGCCTGGCACCCTTCAGACATGCCAGGAATCCCATGCAGGCTGGCCGAGCACAGCTTAAATATCCAAGCAGGATTCAAACCTTTCAAATAGGCTCTTCAGCATTTTTCCGAACCTAAGAGACAGGCCATGGGAGAGGAGCTAGCAAAGCTATTGGAGTCCGGATTCATCAGAGATATAAAACATCGGACTGGCTAGCAAACCTTGTGATGGTACCAAAGAAGGACAAATCCTGGCGCCTGTGTGTTGATTTTAAAGACCTTAACAAGGCTTGCCCAAAGGATCCCTTCCCCTCCCCCGCGTCGATCAAATTATCGACGCTACCGCAGGACACGATTCGTTGTGTTTCCTCGACGCATATTCTGGCTACCATCAAATCAAGATGGCAGAACCAGACCAAGCCGCAATGGCATTTATCACACCATACGGGCCATTCTGCTTCAACACAATGCCCTTTGGGCTCAAAAACGCCGGCGCAACATATCAGCGCATGATTCAGACATGTCTGGCAAGCCAGATCGGCAAAACAGTGGAGGCATATGTAGATGATGTGGTCGTCAAAACAAGACATGTTGAATCTCTAGTAGACGACTTGAGGCTCACATTTGATAACCTTCAAACATACGACATCAAGATCAACCCGGAAAAATGCGTTTTCGGCGTTCCAGCCGGAAAGCTCTTGGGCTTCATAGTATCCGGTAGAGGAATTGAAGCAAATCCAGCCAAGATCCGAGCTCTGTCGCAACTGGATATCCCAAAGGACCTCAAACAAATACAAAAGTTAACCGGATGCGTGGTGGCTCTAAGCCGCTTTATCTCACGCTTGGGAGAAAAGGCCCTACCCCTTTGCCGCCTCCTTCGGCGCACCGAACACTTCAAATGGACGGATGCAGCCACGGCCGGACTCAACGAAATAAAAGCCATACTGGCAACAAACCCAGTCCTGGCCGCACCGAACATTGGTGAACCAATGCTATTATACATTGCAGCAACACATCAGGTTGTCAGCGCAGTGCTCGTCGTCGAACGAGAAGCGGACAGACACAAATTCCCCCTTCAAAAGCCGGTCTATTACGTGTCCACTGTCCTCACTCCCTGCAAATCACGGTACCCGCATAATCAAAAGATTGCGTACGCGGTATTCATGGCATCCCGGAAGCTACGACACTACTTTCAAGAGCGTTCAATAACAATAGCCTCAGAAGTACCACTTAACGATATTATAAACAACTGTGACGCAATGGGCCGGATTGCAAAATGGGCATTGAGCTCCTCCTGTTCGACATAACTTATAAGCCATGACGAGCCATCAAGTGGCAAGTCTTGGCCGACTTCGTCGCAGAATGGACGGAGGCCGAACTCCCTAAAGAATACAACACATACTCAAATTGGATCGTGCATTTCGACGGCTCCAAGTTGTTGGCCGGACTGGGGGCTGGCATCATTTTGACGTCCCCCACAGGAGACATAGTTCAATACGTACTACAGATTATGTACACGGACTCCAACAATGCAGCCGAATATAAGGCCCTTTTACATCGTCTCCGGATGGCAGTATCCACGGGCATCCAACGCCTAGAGGTGCGCGGGGACTCGAACCTCGCAATATCCCAAATAAATGGAGACTTCGATGCCAAGGATCCAAAAATGGCAGCTTACCGCAACACCGTCCTAAAAATGTCAGCTCGGTTCGAGGGGCTTGAATTTCACCATATAGCCCGGGAAAATAATCAGGCGGCAGATGTCCTGGCACGCACCGGCGCAAAACGCGATGTAGTCCCCCCAACATCTTCTTGGAAAGGCTATTCAAGCCATCCGTAGTATGGGAAGGGGAGCCGAACAATAGCAGCCCGGACCCAACCGCACTGCCTGACACCGAACATTCTGACACAATCGGAGGCTCTGCCAATGAAATAACACCTTCAGCCCACGTAATAATGGCCGTCATCGCCCCATGGACAGAACCATTCCTCGCCTACCTTACTAGGCAGGAACTCCCCGAGGACCAAAATGAGGCACGTTGCATAGTGCGGCGATCCAAAGCCGACAGAGTTCATGAGGGAGAGCTTTATAAGAAAAGCACTACCAGAGTCCTTCAAAGGTGCATCTCCGAAGAAGAGGGGCGGAACCTCCTGGCTGAAATTCATGCCGGACTCGGCGGTCATCATGCTGCAGCCCAGTCCCTTGTAAGCAAGGCCTTCCGTACAGGCTTTTATTGGCCGACAGCCTGGGCAGACGCTCAGGACTTAGTCCAACGATGTACCGGTTGCCAGCTCTTTGCAAACCAAAGCCATATGCCACCCACCGCCCTCCAAACTATCCCCATTACTTGGCCCTTCGCGGTCTGGGGGCTTGACATGGTTGGACCCCTTAAAGGCGGAACCCACAAGCAAAAATACTTACTGGTCATGGTGGATAAGTTCACCAAATGGATAGAAGCCAAGCCTGTTAAGACGGCCGAATCCGGACTGGTGATAGACTTTATATCCGGGGTTGTACACCATTACGGCGTCCGCCACAGCATCATCACTGATAATGGCACGAACTTCACGGCCGACGAGGTAAAACTCTGGTGCAAAAACATGGGCATCAAGCTCGATTATGCTTCCGTCTATCACCCACAAACTAAGGACAGGTCGAACGTGCAAATGGTCTTATCATGAGCGGCATCAAACCCAGATTAGTGCGGTCCCTCAAGGAATCTAACACGCACTGGGTAGAGGAGCTCGACTCCGTACTCTGGGGGCTATGGACCATGCCGAATCGCACCACCGGATACACACCATTCTTTATGGTGTACGGCGCAGAGGCAGTTTTGCCTTGCGACATAATTCATGACTCACCTCGAGTGCGCATGTACGAAGAAAGAGAAGCCGAGCTCGATCGGCAGGACAGCTTGGACGCATTGGAGGAGGAGCGTGACGTGGCAAAAGCCCGTTCCGCACTCTATCAATAGCAGGCTCGAAGATACCAAAGCAGAGAAGTACGGGCCAAAAATTACAGCGTTGGCGAATTAGTTCTACGACTACCGGACAAGAAAAAGGACAAACTCAAGCCCAAGTGGGAAGGTCCCTTCATAATTGACCAAGTCCTCACTGGTGGAGCGTACCACCTGCGGGATGCATCGGATAACCGACTCGAGCCAAACCCATGGAACGCAGCCCGTCTCCGAAGATTCTATGCCTAGCACCGGACTCTGTGTTCGTCTCCTTCCTCTGTCCATTTTTTATATATTTTCTGTCTTACATTTCTCTTCTTCTCTCTCTCTCTTATAGCCTCTAAAGGCTCATAAAGTGATGCGCTATCTGCGCTCATTAAACCTGGGGGCTTGTTTAAACAGAAGCTTATTCATACGGGCTTCATGCCCAACACATGTGTCACACTTCCGCATGTACCTTTTATTCACCATTATATGCATCGATATGACTTAAGTTTTGGCCAAGCTGGGTTGCCTGGCTCCTGTGCTTACCCCTACGTTCCCGATTGTTCGGCTAGGTGGTAAAGGGAGCACCTCTGCGATTGTTACTGCCAGGTCAGCCGGACATGTACCTCATACTGGGTGAAGCTGAAAGCTAGCGTTCTTAAGGGAATATTCAGTCGGTGAACTAAAGATGATCTTTTTTATTTTTATCTATACGCCCCCAGATGTTTTTCCTGTGTTTCTTTTTGGAGCATGGACATGCACCTTAGGGCATGCCTCCCAGGGAAAGGAACCCCTAATGGAACTATTCTCCCTGAAAGATGTTTCTTACTAACCATGTAATATAACATAACTAGTCGGGCACTTTTCTGTTCAAGCCCTAATGACCCCTACGCCTGGTCTCCATGCATTCCCCGGTTCCTATATAACCGCATGGGAATTCGGAGACACTCCGGACCGTCAGGTCCCGAGGCTGAAGCGAAAAGGTCGGCCATGACAAATGATCTACAATCCAGCTAGAAGGCATTATAAATGTCAATTAAATTACATAGTCATTTTGACTGATTGTATTCCTCTTCAATACCATCTAACAGGCTGTCTAATTTACAGTCCTGCTAGGAATACTTTGCGGTCAACTCTACTTGGCCATATACTAAGCTTACAGGGATCTCCTTCCCATCGGACCCTATAGGACCGACCTCGGCCATGTGGTTGGGGTCAGCCTTTGCGTACCGCGTCTTCACATGGCCCAGGCCTCCCTAGCACCTTGACGGCAGGCTAATATCTTCCACAATCGGAAGCACCGCCGTGCTCCCTTTAGCTTCTCCGCAAGCTCTCCAAGACCTTCGGGCATGGAGACGGATGGCCACAGGGCCTGGGCGACGCCTTGCATCGCCTGCCGAACTCGATCGAGCAGTTGCGAGAGCTCGGGAAGAAGGTCACCCGTAGAACCGGGCATCTCCTCTGCAGGACGACCTGTTAGCACACCTACAGACATTGCTCTGTTAGTCGACTTCCCCGCCGAACTTTCTTTCAAAGGTTCGTTCAAGCACTTACTAAATATACCGCGCCGAAGCCGCTGATTCTCCTTCACGGAGTCTGACAGCTGGGCATGAACATCTTTCAGCTCGACGCCCAGCTTGGTGTTGGCATCTTGGAGATCTTTCTTCTCCCGCCTCACCTTTGTCAGCACCTTCTCACCAGCCTTTAGCTGGCGTAGGAGGTGTTGCCTTTCCGGATTCAATCCGGCGCCATCTGCAATTTCATTTGTTAGATTCGCACCAATGTCGTGCTTCACAAAATACTTATCTTTCGAAAAGTATATTACCAGAGGGGGTCTCCTTGGGCTCCCCTGCCGCGGCTAGTGCGGCCTCAAGTTGGGCTTTGCACTCTTCCAGCTCCTTGGATAGTAGGGAATTCTTTTCTGTAAGAACCTGCATAACAAATGATCCTTAAATCAGTTATTCTAACCGTTTCAAGTCTCGGGGGCTACTGGTATATACATATGATTACCAGAATTTTCTTACCCGTATGTCTTTTACATACTGCTCCGTGGCTCTGGCTAGACCATTTTGAGCGGCAAAGAGGTACGCATCTCCCGAGTTGAAGGCATCTAACGCCCCTTGGGAGAAACAAGCATCGCGAAGAATTGTCCGGCGACGCCTGTGGTTCATGGGACTCTCCACCTCAGAGTTGGTGGCAGACAACCCGTTCACATCCTCCGCCGGAGGAACGTCTGGCACGCGCCTTGCGGTCGCCTCCGCCTCCGGACCAGGCTTTGGAGCCTGGCTGGTGGAGGCGTGATTGGAAGCCTCTCCGGATATAGTCCGGCGAGGTCTCTTAGTCCTGACAAGAGCGCGAGTGTCAATATGCCTCGAAGGTATAACACCTGGGATAAGGGGGCACGCCATACCTTTGCGCTGATGCCTTGGTCCGGACTGCACTTATTTTCTGCCCGCGGGGCCCTACGGCCCCTCGTTGGCTTGTCGCCGCAGGTTCGGCCTTCCGCCTTAAAAACCTCCCCTGCAAAGTTCGGTTGAAATCAGGAAACTGATAACACGAGTGGGAGGACACCTATTCGGGGTATTGGGACTTCGATCTCAGGTACCTGGGGGGTCAGGATTAGCCCTGGGTAATCGGCCGTAATGGCCACCAAGGCGTTGTCCTTGCTTAATTCATGGAACACTCCATCAATCAGCTCCACAGATATGTCTGGATCCTCTTGAGAGGCCGGGTCGAGGGACCGTCCTGGGTCCTCGGGTTGTGGAGGAGGGCCGCTTATTTCCTTAACAGCCCGGCGTAGTTCCTGCGTTGAAGTCATCAGACTGAATATTTAACATTGGGAATACAAAACGGATGGACAAGTAAATACGGTCGCTTTCCCAGCTTGGGGGATTGTGCATGGAGAATCCACCCTGAGGGTTGACACGGAGAAATTCCTCCTCTTCTCCCTTATACAAAGTGGACAAGATCTTTAGTAGAGCGGCAGCTGAATCCGGCCCCTTACGGCCGTAGCGGGTGGCGTCATCCTCCCCATTGAAGTCCCACATGGGGTGGCTTCTATACTGAAGCGGCTGCACCCCCCGCATAATGCATTCGGCCATAACCCCGATCATGGTTAGTCCGGAATGGGCTAACAATCTTATTCAGCCCATCAGGTAAATGATGTCCCTGTCACCTCCCCTCTAAGGGCTCCGTGGGCGCCAGCTTAGGCGCTTCTTTAAGGGAGCATTGTTGAATTCAGGCAGGCCGACCTGGACAGGATCCGGCAGCGGGACATCTTCTATATAAAACCATTCCGAGGGCCAGTCTTCGGACGCCTTCTTTGGGGTTCCGGGCAGATATCCGGTCCCGGCGATGCGCCACACTTCGGCTCCGCCCACTTGATACATTGACCCCTTCTTGGAACGAGGCACGAGGCAAAATATCTCCTTCCACAGTCCGAAATGAGCTTCAACACCCAAGAACAACTTGCAGAGGGCTACAAAGCCTGCAATATGCAATACTGAGGCAGGCGTGAGATTATGTAGCTGGAGGCCGTAGAACACTCAGACTTTTCATATTCGTTTGACATGTGGGAAGCGGCCATTATTAGGCGTATAAGCCAAGGAGCACAACATCTACAAGAAACCGGACTTCATTCAACAGGTACACGGAATTTGGAGGAGAACCCGCCTTGCAACGCCGAAGACAATCTGCGCGCCGGACTCATCGTCATTGAAGCCTGGTACGGGGGCTACTGAGGGAGTCCTAGATTAGGGGGTGTCCGGACAGCCGAACTATATCCTTTGGCCGGACTGTTGGACTGTGAAGATACAAGATTGAAGACTCCGTCCCGTGTACGAAAGGGACTTTCCTTGGCGTGGAAGGCAAGCTTGGTGATACGAATATGAAGATCTCCTACCATTGTAACCGACTTTGTGTAACCCTAAGCCTCTCTGGTGTCTATATAAACCAGAGGGTTTTAGTCCGTAGGACAACATACACATCGACAATCATACCATAGGCTAGCTTCTAGGGTTTAGCCTCTTCGATCTCGTGGTAGATCTACTCTTGTACTACCCATATCATCAATATTAATCAAGCAGGACGTAGGGTTTTACCTCCATCGAGAGGGCCCGAACCTAGGTAAAACTTTGTGTCCCTTGCCTCCTGTTACCATCCGGCCTAGACGCACAGTTCGGGACCCCCTACCCGAGATCCGCCGGTTTTGACATCGACAATAGGTAAGTAGGGGGAAAGCTTTCTTTATGTTGTAGATCTACTTTTTTCTCCCTCCAACAACATGCACATGCACTTTTTATGGCCTAGCTAGATCTATGTATGTTTGTGGTGTTGCATATGTTTGTGGTGTTGCATATATGTTTGTGTTTGCAGGTACCGGTATTTGAAATGCGATAGTTGCCAATATTGTGCCAGAATGTTGATTCATTTCCGTTTCCACGAGAATTTTGGCACTATGCATTATTTTTGGTCCTATTTTTTAGGGAAAGTCATGCCAAATTTTTTCTTGGTTCTAAAATATCGTTTTGCTCTACCCCGCAGGCTACCATGGTCCGCATGATGACCGAAGGCATCGTGAATAGGTTTTTGAGCTCCGCGAAGGCCGAGATGCTTCAAAAGAATGAGACGGAGATAATATGTCCGTGTCGAAGATGCAAGCTAAAGAGCCTTATTGCGGACCCGGATTCTGCGCAGGTGCGGGACCACCTGCTCTTGCATGGTTTCATGGATGGCTATCGGTGGCAAGGTGATAAAGATGACTATGAAGTCGTCCATGGGGGTCGGGCAAGAAATGAGGAAGGGCAGCAAGACAACCACCACGGCGAGGGCAGGCGAGAAGACGAATAATCTCCATGACATGATCACGATGATGATGCTGTACACAGTCATCATGTAGAAGATGCCGGACATGATGATGAGGAACATGAAGATGCCGGAGCAGACGACGATGGACCATCGATGGGCTGCATGAAGGACCATCGATGGACTGAAAGTAATGCTCATGGCTCTGGAGATGAAGGTAAAACACATAATTACTGACGCATGCTTTGATGAGAACATGTCATTCTGGCACGAACATCTTCCCAAGGGGAACAAGTGCCCAACCAGTCTCGAGGAGGCGAAGAAAACCGTGTGTCCTCTGGATTTACCGCACGTGAAATACCATGTGTGCATGAACAATTGCATCATTTATCGGGACGAGCACGCGGAGTCTACCATATGTTTGGTGTGCAGCGTCACTCAATACAAGAAGAGGAAGAAAGCTCCTCGAAAAGTGGTGTGGTACTTTCCGATCACTCCTCGTCTGCAGCGGTATTTCACGGACCCTAAGCTAGCAAAGCTCCTGCGTTGGCACGTGGATAGGGAGGAGAAGAAGTGAGAAGATGATGGAAATGGTCCAGAGATAAATAAAAAAGACAAGATGCTGAGTCACCCTAAGGATGCAAGCCAGTGGCAAGCGTTGAACTTTGAACACCCAGAATTTGGGGACGATCCAAGGAACATCGTGCTGGGCGCGAGCACCGATGGAATCAATCCGTTTGGCAGCCAGAGAAGCACACATAGCACCTGGCCTGTGTTTGTGTGGATGTACAACCTTCCCCCCTTGTTGTGCATGAAGAGGAAGTACATTCACATGAGTATGCTAATTGAAGGGCCGAAACAACCAGGGAATGACATCAATCTGTATCTAGGGCTGCTGAAAGAGGAGCTAGACACGCTGTGGAAAACGTCAGCCAATACATGGGACGCCGCAGAGAAAGAATATTTTGCTATGAGAGCCACACTGCTCATGACAGTGCACGACTATCTCGGTTACGGATATCTCGCGGGGCAGGTGGTCCACGGATTTTCTGGATGCGTCAGGTGCATGGATGACACAACGTATCGCCAGCTAGATAGAGATCCCGGGTCTTCGAAAACCGTGTTCATGGGACATCGAAGGTGGCTTCGCGACGATGACCCATGGAGAAAACGCAAGGATCTGTTCGATGGTGAAAAAGAACCCCAAAGACGCTCGCGTACAAGGAGCGGCAAGGAAATAGATGAGCTGTTGAAAAATTGGAAAGATTGCCCACTGTTGGGAAAGAAGCAAAAGGCGCCAGAGCCGGGAAAGAAGCAAAAGGCGCCAGAGCCGCTGCTGAAGGTATGGAAAACAACGTCTGTTTTCTGGGACTTGCCGTACTGGAAGATCCACCGTGTGCCTCACAGCCTTGATTTCATGCATATCACGAAGAACTTGTGCGAGAGTCTGCTTGGTACCCTACTCAACATGCCAGAGAGGACCAAAGATGGGCCGAAAGCAAGGGCAGACCTGAAATCAATGGGCATCAGGGAGGAGCTTCACGCTAATGATGATGATGATGATGAGGCGAAGCAGGACATGGAAAGTCGTCGCAAAGGCAAAAAGGCAAAGAAGACCGGAAATGACTACCCTCTCATGTTCTTCACTCTAAGTCAGGAGGAGATCGAGCAGTTTTTCACCTGCCTCGTAGGAGTAAAACTTCCTTACGGTTACGCGGGGAAGATAAGCAGATACCTAGACCCACCGAAGCAGAAGTTCAGCGGGATAAAGTCTAACGACTGTCACGTGCTGATGAGGCAGATACTTCCAGTTGCAATCCATGGGATCATGGACGCGCACGTCCGTGAAACGCTATTTGGCCTATGCAACTTTTTCGATGTCATCTCTCAGAAGTCGGTTGGCGTGAGGCAACTCAGAAGGCTACATGAAGAGATTGTGGTGATACTATGCGAGCTTGAGATGTACTTCCCGCCCACATTCTCCGACGTTACGGTGCATCTGCTGGTCCATATCGTGGAGGATATCGTCCAACTCGGGCCGACATTCCTGCAGAGCATGATGCCGTTCGGAAGGATGAATGGTGTCATCAAAGGATATGTTCGCAACATATCACGGCCAGAGGGAAGCATAGCTAGGGGCTTTCTGACCAAAGAGTGCATCTCCTACTACATGAATTATCTAGGCATCGAGAACCCCGTTGGTCTGCCCGTCAACAGGCACCTCGACAGGCTCGATGGATAGGGTCATCACGAGGGTCGCCGCGAAATGCATGTCGACTTCGAGGGTCGACTCGCTGACTTTGAAAGAGCAAACCTAGTCATGCTACAACACATAGACATGGTCGATCCTTGGGTGATAGAGCACAAAACCTTTATTGAGAGGACGTACAATGACCGAGGTCAACAGAGGATGGACGGAGATATAATCAAAGAGCACAACTCATGTTTCACGCGTGGGTTCAAGAAGAAGCTTCTGTTGTACCCTTTACATGAGGATTCTTCCGCGGAAGAAAAACTCATATTCGCCTTGTCACAGGGCGCCGAGCACAACCTGATGACCTATGAGGCATACGATATCAACGGCTACACATTCTACACTGAGGACAAGGACATGAAGAGCGATGGTTATCAGAACTCCGGGGTAACGATGGAATCCTACACCGGTAACGACAAGGACAAATACTACAGAAGGATCGAGGAGATCTGGGAGCTGAGCTACGCAGGAGAGGAGGTCCTGATGTTCCGTGTCAGATGGGCCAAGAGCGCCGTAAAAGAAGACTGGTATTTCACCACCATGGTTATACCCGATGCCAAATCCAAGACCGCAGGCGCAAACGTCACCGCGAAAAATGAGCCGTGGGTACTGGCTTCCCAAGTGGACCAATGATTCTTCATTACTGACCCGTCAAATCCCAGTCGTGTTGTCGTGAGGAGAGGCAAAAGGAAGATCATCGGAATGGATGGAGTCGCCAATGAGCAAGACTTCGACAAGTACGGCGACCCGAGGATGGAACATGACGGTCACGACGAAGTGCCATACACCACAAGAAGAAGCAGGA
This sequence comes from Triticum dicoccoides, assembly GCF_002162155.2. Taxonomy (NCBI): domain Eukaryota; kingdom Viridiplantae; phylum Streptophyta; class Magnoliopsida; order Poales; family Poaceae; genus Triticum; species Triticum dicoccoides. Next base: position 429,140,561 of record NC_041380.1, read on the forward strand.
CCACCCTACCTAAAGGACGTCCGTTCCACAGAAGAACTCCATTTGCGAAAAAGAAGGGAAAGAAGACTATGAACAGATAGCTAGCTAAGATCGATTGTATTTAAATTGTAGCCTTCATTTCCCGATTGTATTTTGACATATTGAAATGATATTTCTTCTGTTCTAGTGTCCTCACGAACATTTATTTATGTTTATTATGGTATTGAATTTCTAATTCACAAAAAGTATTGAATTTGTTAATATTTTTTGAACTCATGAATATTTTTAAATTTAATTCACGGGCACTTTTTGAATTCATGAATATTTTTTCAAATTTGATGATATTTTTTCATATTCAATATGAAAAAATATTGAATATTCATGAGGACACTCGATATCGATCCCCCTCCATCTTGATCGCTACCCCCCTCGCTAGATCCCCGTCGTCGCCGAGCACCCCCCGCACCCTCCCCCGCTCCACCACCGCCGACG
>NC_041380.1:429141310-429168202 GCF_002162155.2 Triticum dicoccoides
CCGACGTGCGCCATTGCTAAGCCTCCCCCACTAAAATCGCAAATCCCCTTTCTTCCCCAATCAATCACATCTCTCAAGCCCCTGATTCCATCTCTCCCTTGGTCCCTCCATCCTCCAGGCCTCCGCCGTCGCCGGCCGCCAAAGCACCAACCACCTCCTCGAAGGCAGAGCCTCGGAGGCAGCGCCGCCTTGCCGGCGCAAGCAGCCCGTCATCGCGCACGGGGAGCTCTTCCACGTGCTCTCCTCACCAAGCACGATGCCGCACACCTGCTCCTCACCAACCACGACGCCGGCCACATGCTCCGTCATCTCCAGCAAAGGTTACTCCACCTAGCCGCAGCACTCGTGCGCTTGGCGGCTGGGGTTTTCCTACAGCCCCTCCCCTCCCCCATCAACGAGAGGAGCATCCGGTGCCCCCGCCCTCGAGTTCGTCGACGGCGCCGTCCTCCAGCCACTGTCGCAGTAGGTATAGAGCCCCCAATTCCATCTTCCCCCTCTCCCCCATTTTTTCCTCAGTCCAACCCATCGATCCATTAGACACTGTATATTTTTGGCGCTGGTAGAAATCAGACCGGCAAAGAATTACCTCCGGCAGTAGCAGTTGTTGTGGTGTTTGGGGTATGTGCAGTAGTACAAACAAGTGACCCATCTATGCAAATAATATTCGGACTAAAAGTAAATGTATATGAGCATTGGATGATACAATGTCTGAATCTTGCATGATATAGTGTCTGAATCTTGCATGGAAAGATGCAACAGTACTGCCCCCTTTTTTTGAACCATGTTAATTGTGGCTATATTCATCTATGATGCAGATGTTCAGGGGTAATAAAACTTCCGTTTTTATTGTGTTTACAAATTCACCTAGGATTGCTGAGTTTAACGTTGTGTTGATCTTCAATTCATCAATGATCTCAATGCAATTGTGAGCATTTTTTGCAATTGTGAACTCTCAATGCACAAGTCTGGAAGTGTTTACAAATTCAAAGAGTTCACATGACTACTGGTCAAATACTCTAGTGTATTTAGTGTAAATCTAGTCTGAAACTAGTAGAGCTCTTGGTGATTTGCAAATTCAGTTTAAATAAAAATTTGGTACATGACTACTAGCTTATGTGAGTAGCCATTACTGTAATGAGTAGCTTAACTTGTTTAAGTACTGCCAGTTAGTAGTACTGCTAGTGAGTAGATGAAGTCCATTTAACTAGCTTAATTGAGTTTCAGTTGTGTAGTGAAGTTCTTCTATTTTGTATGATGCGGTTCACGCTTAAACTGTCCTGCTATGTAGTCTGTTGGATCGTCTATGTACTATGTATCCTGTGGCATGTGGTGTGGTCGATGCTGAATTGTCAACTCTATGTACTATGTATGATGTGGCATGTGGTGTGGTCCGAGTGATCAGGTTTCAAATGATTTTGAATTTTTATGATTTTTATGCACATAGGTGAAACTACTGACTATACTTCAGGTTCTACTCCTGGAACACTTCAGGAATTTTACTTCACAACTAGAGTATTTTGATGATATTGGGGGGTTTTGTCTCCGACCATCATGTCATGATGATATTGTGGGGTGTTGTGCGGTTGCAGCTAGGCGGGGGTGGGGTAATGATTTTGCAGGTACCCCGAGAGACCCTTGAGTTTGCCGGAATGTCGATTAACTTATGTTTCGGCAAATTCAGGTACTCCATATGTCCTATTTTCAGCAAAGGTCATGCTGAAATTTTTCGTGAATTTTAGCATGACTTTGCTAAAAAATAGGACATATGGGGTACTTGCGACTAATGCATGGGCCGGGGTATCTTAGTACTTAATTAAGTAGGATCAACTGCCCCTTTATTCTTGCTGCATTAAACACATATGCTGAATTGATGTGTGGACAGACGAAAAGGAACTGCCATAGGTGGCAATAGAGCCAAGTGATTAGGCCCAACTTAGAATTCTCCTTCCCTTTTCTTGATAGGGTATATTATTAGAAGATACCCATATATATCAGTCAACCTAGGGTGCCTCGGCATCGATAAACCCTAAATGATGAAAACTTAACTTTGCATTTAGGATGCCTCGGTGTCGTCAAACCATAAATTATAAAACCTTAGCTTTTAGGGTGCCTCAGTGTCGATAAAAACATAAATGATGAAAGCTTAGGCTTTTAGGGTGCCTCGGCGTCGACAAACCCTAAATGTTAAAAGCTTAGCTTTTAGGATGCCTCGGTGTCGACAAACCCTAAATGATGAGACCATGATCTTGTTCCTTGACAATAAGCAACTTATTGACCAAACTTTTTTCCTATTTAGAGCGAAACATGGCCCACAACGATGAGGCCTGCGGTTCGGGCAAGCAATTCTGGGAGATGTCCCAGGAGATGGAGGTTGAACCTCACCGCTATGAGCATGCTGCGGAAGACACCGATTGTCGGTGTGAAAACCGGCGGATCTCGGGTAAGGGGTCCCGAACTGTGCGTCTAGGCCGGATGGTAACAGGAGGCATGGGACACAAAGTTTTACCCAGGTTCGGGCCCTCTCGATGGAGGTAAAACCCTACGTCCTACTTGATTAATATTGATGATATGGGTAGTACAAGAGTAGATCTACCACGAGATCGGAGAGGCTAAACCCTAGAAGCTAGCCTATGGTATGATTGTTGTTGTGTATGTTGTCCTACGGACTAAAACCCTCCGGTTTATATAGACACCGGAGAGGGTTAGGGTTACACAAAGTCCGTTACAATGGTAGGAGATCTGCATGTCCGTATCACCAAGCTTGCCTTCCACGCCAAGGAAAGTCCCTTCCGGACACGGGACAAAGTCTTCAATCTTGTATCTTCATAGTCCAGGAGTCCGGCTGAAAGTATAGTCCGGCCATCCGGACACCCCCTAATCCAGGACTCCCTCAGTAGCCCCTGAACCAGGCTTCAATGACGACGAGTCTGGCGCGCATATTGTCTTCGGCATTGCAAGGCGGGTTCCTCGTCCAAGTACTTCATAGAAGATTTTGAACACAAAGATAGTGTCCGGCTCTGCAAAATAAGTTTCCACATATTGCCATAGAGAGAATAATATTTACACAAATCTAATCTGCTGACGTATTACGTAGTGTGACACACCACGGCCAAGCCTTTAACCGAGTCATTTTATTATCCCACCTCAGTGCGTCATGCGAGGTGATTTCCTTGGCACGTCTTGTTAAAGCAGAGATCGTGTCCCCTTATTCCGTGATTCTCATCAATACGGGCATGGGTAACCCAACCGCTTCTAGGACTCCTAGATTATAGGCAAGTCCAAACGGACACGAAGAGGACGCTTGATATTCACCCTCTTTATAAAGGGACAAGGCTTTTACTTTTCCCTCCCGTGCTCAATTGAATCCTTCCCCCACCTCAAGCTCAAACGACCAAAGTTCAGGTCAGGTGCTCCGAACCTTCAGTCATGTCTGGATCTAGCCTTTAAGGCCGATGGGTGCCCTCCTTCGTCACGGAAGAAGACATCAAAAAGTTGAGGGAGGCCAGATATCTGACCGCCAAGATTTTGCATCGGCTGCCTCCCCGAGGGCAGGCCGTCCCCACCCCCGAACCCAACGAGAACATCGTGTTCGTCTCCCACTTCCTCCGAGGTCTAGGCCTTGCTCTGGATCCTTTTGTCAGGGGTTTGATGTTTTATTACGGGCTAGACTTCCATGATCTAGCTCCGGACACCTTTCTTCTTATCACGACATTTATAGTCGTGTGCGAGGCCTTCCTCCGGGTTACCCCTCACTTTGGCCTATGGCTCAAGAACTTTGAAGTAAAGCCGAAGATGATCGAGGGGCAACATGCAGCGTGTGGAGGTGCCTCAATATGCAAGATGACGGGAGCTCCGTGGCCCAAAGATTCCATTCCAGAGGTGTCTGAATTGTGGCAAGAGGAGTGGTTCTACATCACGGCTCCTAGAAGTGCCAAGTGTGCGGCCCCCCTGTTTTCCGCTCGGGCCCTCCACCATGATTGATGTCATGGATCAGCAGAGGTATGAGCTGGGGTCCAGCCAAGGACGTGCCTATACTGCAAAGCCGCATTCGAGATCTCTTCAATGGAGATTTCAGTTTGGTTACGATAATACAAGTTATGCTGGTTCGTCAAGTCCAGCCTTGCAAACGCCGGCCTCTTCTCCTGTGGGAGTTTAATCCCGAGGGACCGCGTGTCATTGAAAATTTTCTCGGCCTAACACACGAGGAGATGTACAAGTCATTCTTTGAACCTCAGGTGGAGTGTCCGGAAATTACCAAGGATGTGGGCCTGAGCAGTAACCACGCCGCCGAACAGGTAAGGCATCTTCCGGCCGAACATACTATCTCTCTTTTGTTACGAAGTTATTTCTGATGGTTCGCTTTTTGACCAGGACTGGCTAACAAAGGCGAAGTTGATTCGGTGTTCGGCCCCCCACCCTGAGGGTTTGGAAAATCCGGTATTGGAAAAGATGCTCCAGACCGCACCTTGCCCGGAGCCCTTGGAGGAAGATACTGTGGAGGATAATACGTGTGGATGCGGGCCCCCAGCGCTGCCCATTCTAACCGAGGGAGCGAGCGTCTCCATGAAGGAAGATGACCAGAAAAGGAAAAGGACTGCACCTGGGGATTCGGAAGCCGAAGCATCCAAACGGGAGAAGAAGTCTCCCACAGAGGGTCTTGCCTTGGGGGGCGCTGTTGCTGCAAAAAGTCCGCGAGGGGATCAATTCTCCTGTGAGTCGTAAGTGACCCGAAATACTTTAATAGTACAGATATGCCATCTTTTTCTTCTGAGAAAATAACCACCGCATATATCTTTGTAGTTCGGGCCTTAGCCCCTCTCAAATGAGCTCGTCCTCGGGGGATCTTCTTCCAGAGATGATGGAGAGCGAAACGCCTCCTCCAGACTCCTTCGCTCCGAAAGCGGGCGACCCTGAAGTGTCGTCGCGGAGGGCCTCTCCATGTCCGGTGAGGCCAGAAGATAATCCCATTGACCCCCGAAGCTCCTAGTGTCCGGCTCCCGAAGAGAGCATACAAAAGAGTTCGGCACCGTCTAGTGTGCGGTCGGATATTCTGAGGGAGTTGGTGGGGCGAGCGTCATATTAGATGAACACCGTGTACTGATGAATACGGTGATGGAGAGAATATCGTCCGCGGAAAGCGGATTGCATGAAGCTTTTATGAGTCTACTGACAGGCTTTGAGGTACGTAAAAGAATGTATGATAGTCCTGCACATGCTAGGTGTGCCCTGTGTAGATAGTAGCCCCTGAGACTCTGGTTGTCGTCAGAAACGACGACGAACAGAGGATCATATTCCCAGGTAATAACCATACTGCCTCTATTTGTAGGTGATGGAAGCTCCGGTGGCTAGCCGGACTAGCGAGTTTGCCCATTTAGAACGGCAGTTGGATGCGGCAGACGCCGACATCGAGCTTGTTAACAAAACGCTTGACGAGGCACAGAGTAAGTGTCATTATCTGGTAAACACCACATAGGAAGAGCAGCATGATGCTAGTATCTTTAATATGTTGTGACTGCAGATGGAGCTGCCACTGTTGAAGCCTTGCGGGCAGAACTTGCCTGAGCCAAGGAACAAGCGAGGTTGGGTAATGCGGCTGCTTTGAAGGCGGCCGAAGAGTTGCGAGTCGATAAGGCCGCGCATGGCGAGAGTCGAGACAAGATGGCCAAGATGGCCATAGAATTAAAAGCCACCGCCGACCGTTGCCGGGTTCTTGAAAAGGAAAACCAAGCGAAGGCATTGGACCTTGAGAAGGCTGCTGCGACGAGAAAGGACCTCCGCTCTGCTATGAGGGCAAAGAAGGAGGAGCTGCGGGAAGCCGGGGATATTGTAGCTGGGAAATCCTTTATGTTGCGGAAGAAGTTCAGAGATCCACGGTATGCCCCTCTGGATCGGCTATGGAGTTTGTTGGATGTGTATATGGATTTGGCGGCCAGCGCTGCCGATGCGGCCAAGTACTTCCAGGGTCAGAAGGACCGTGAAGTAGACCGGCTTTTTGGAAACAATTCCATTCTCCCGAGCGTCCACTTTCATTGACTGACCAATTAGCCGAATGGGCCGAACTAAATAGGTTGTTCGGACTCTCCATGAGGTCTGTTGTGGATCAGCTATGGCCGGAAAGGTCAAAACCGAACAGCTATTTCAGCTTGGTGCGGTAGTTCCTTGACGTGGTGCCGCGCATTAATGCGATGAAGAGGTCAGCGTGCATAGAGGGCACACGGATGGCCTTTGCCCGTGTTAAGGCATACTGGGCGGAGATGGATACTACCAATGTCGCAGCGCGGGATTCCGCCATAGGTCGAAAGGCTGTTGAGCACTACTTTGAAGAAGTTCTTGAGGGTGCCCGTTTGATAGAGACCCAGTGCTCAAAAAATATTATGTTTGAGTGATATGCAATCTCATTGTAAGCGAAATACTTTTATAAATTTTTATAAGGCTATTTTTATACTTTTGCCTGAAAGTAATATGATGCCTCCTGGGCGGCCGTTTATGTATACATGTGTATAACCTGAAAGATTGCAGTCGTCGGCTTCAACCCCCATGCATATAATGTAGAGGTGCTCACAAAAACACGCATTCACACTAAACGCAGCGTCTTGGTCCTATTAAGGAGGTGATAGTGGAGCGAGCGAGGCAACCGGACTATAATGCTTTAGCACTTTCACTTAGCCATAGGAGTTTGACAGTGGGGCTACTAGATAGCCCCTGGTGGCTCCGCACTCTCCCGCTTCCGGGGTGCGTACATGTCTGGCTGGAAAACGGCCCTTCGTTAAGGCGGAGGAATTCTACCATTCCCACAGGTCATCGAGTGGTTGACCAGTCTCACGCTATATCATGACAGTCAGTTTTCGGCTTTCTCTGCTGAGGTGCTCGTCCGGATGAACCAGGGCACAATTGCAGTAGTTCTCCTGGTGCTACCTTAGCCGGTAAAGTGGAACGTAAGGCACAAAAAGACAGGAGCCGGGCAAACCCAACATTTGACCAAAGACAATGATTCGGAGATGGTGCATATAGGGCCAAACTCGCGACGCCGAACACTCCCTAAGGTTTTCGGTCTTTGTGGTATAAATCGGGCCTAAATAATGGCCTTTGTAAGAAGCCCCTTGTGTCCAAGTACGTGCATTTTTCTGGCATGGCCACATTCCAAGACGTCAGCATCCTTCTCAACGGTGGATATGTATCAACAAGAGACAGTAAAAAAAGGTTTACGCAGGGTCTTAATCTAAAAAGAATCCTTGGAGCGGATCCCTGCTGCACGTCTGCGCCTGTGTCTCCATTGTGCCGTATCCTGGACAGGTGTAGCACAATGGACAGGTGTAGCACAACGGATATGTATCAACAATGAGGAAGTTAAGTGAAAATGTTGTCATGCAAAAAGATAGTTTTTAAAGAAACCATGTATAATTCAAGATGATAAGAAATTGCCACTTGTCTGCGCGCGTTGAGCCCCTTGTATTGACAAATAGGGGTGTGACCACTTATTCAGTATAAATAGCGGCGCCGGACTTGATTAGTTGTGTCTGAGGTCTTGACAACCTATTTGGATGCTTTCACTGGTCCGGGCGCCTTTAGTGTGCGGCTGCCAAGGCAGCCACACTCTCTTCGGCGCGCAGAGATCGCTTGATATTTCCGTTCACTGAAATGATGCCACGTGGACCGGGCATCTTGAGTGTGAGGGAGGCGTAGTTTGGTATTGCATTAAAGCGAGCGAAAGCTTCGCGTCTGAGCAGTGCTTGATAGCCACTTTGAAACGGGGGATGTGGAAGGTTAAATGCTCGCGACGGAAGTTATCGGTGGAGCCGAATATAACCTGTAGTAGGAGGGAGCCCGTACAATGAGCCCCTGGGCCTGGCGTTACTCCTTTAAAGGTAGTATTTCTATGGCGAATTTGTGTTGGGTCTAACCCCATCCCGCGGATTGTATCCTGATATATTAAGTTTAAGTTGCTGCCGCCGTCCATCAAGACTCGTGTGAAGTGATATCCGCCAATTACTGGGTCTAATACCAGGGCAGCCCATCCTGCATGTTGGATACTTGCTGAGTAATCGCGATGATCGAAAGTGATCGGTTGAGACGACCAGTGGCAGGACTTCGCGGTGACAGGCACTTGGGTATATTTTCCTGGGAGTGCCGTGTTGTTTTTTCCCTTCATCACGTGTAACACGTTTACTGTTTTGACTTCTGGTGGAAATTTCTTTTGTTCCGCTGTGTCTTGCTTGGGAGGCTCGTCCTCGTCTTCACCTGGTGTATCCTCCCCCTTATGTACGGCGTTGAGCTTGCCGGACTGCTTGAAGACCCAACATGCTCGGTGGGTATGATTAGCAAGTTTACCAGGGGTACTATGGATCTGACATACTTGGTCCAGAATTTTGTTGAGGCTGGATAGTTCATCCCTGGTACCTTTAGGGGGCGGCTTTTGACCTGGCCGAGAGCTTTTGAATCCGGCATTTATTGCCGTGCCCTTCGTGTTGTCTTATTTATTCCGGCGTTTGTTATTGCTATTGCACCGTGATTTCCCGTTTCCATCTCTAACTTCAGATGTACTAGGGTCGCTGGTGCTGTATCTGGCTAGCCAGCTATTCTCACCCGCGCAAAAGCGGGTCATGAGGTTTGTTAATGCGGCCATCATTCTCGGCTTATTTTGGCCGAGGTGTCTGGTGAGCCATTCGTCGCGGACGCTATGCTTGAAAGCTGCCAAGGCTTCGGCGTCCGGACAGTCGACAATCTGGTTCTTTTTAGTAAGAAACATGTTCCAAAGCTTTCGGGCTGACTCTCGGGGCTGTTGAGTTATATGACTCAAATAGTCCGCGTCCGGAGGTCGGACATAAGTCCCTTGAAAATTTGCCCGAAAGGCATCTTTGAGCTCTTCCCAACTTCCAATGGAGCTTTCGGGGAGGCCTTTGAGCCAGTGACGAGCTAGCCCTTTGAGCTTGAGGGGTAAGTACTTGATGGCGTGGAGATCATCTCCTCGAGCCATACGGATATGAAGGATATAGTCCTCAATCCAGACCTCAAGGTCTGTTGTTTCGTCGTATGCATCTATGTTTACGGGCTTGAATCTCTCTGGAAATTCATGGTCCAGCACCTCATCGGTGAAACATAGGGGGTGTGCGGCACCCCTATAGCTGGGTGTACCGCATTGTTCGGATGTTTGTTGTGTTGCATTGTATGCTGGGGCGCGCTTGCGTGCTCCATAGATGGATCTTGTTGCGTCGTCCTTTGGGCGCGAGCCCTCGCATGGGTCACGTGTTGTATTGTGAGTGGCGTTATATGCCGCTCTGTGTTGATAGAGGGGTCGTCTATCCGACCAGGCGGCTGCTTTGATATTTGGTTGTGGGGGGTCTGAAGCCTCCTCATCGAATTCAGGTAGCAGCTTCCGCTTTGGGTAGCTCTTGGAGGGGCGATTGTCGCCGTACCTTGCTGCTGTGTTGAGTATTTTACTCCATCTGATTTGGAGTGTGTCTTGCGCAGCCTTGAGCCTTTGCTTCTGCTTTTTCAGATTCCTCGAAGTGGGAACAAGCCTTTTACGGGTAGTCTGCTGCTCCGGGTGTCTGTCCGGCGTTATGTCGTCCGGACCATTATCCTTGATAGGATTTGTTTGTTCAGTTTGATTATCCGGATTGCCGTTGTCCGGCAGCGGTTCGCCCTGCTCCAGCGCTGGGTTTGTGTCATTGCTATTTCTGTCGAGGCGGGATTTGGGGCGGCGCTTGCGTCGCCGCTTTGACTGCTTTTCGAGGGAACAAGCCTTTGGTGCGTTCTTCCGCTCCGCGTCGTCATCTTTTGGTGCGTCCACCATGTATACGTCATATGATGAGGTGGCGTTCCAGGGCCCAATAGGCGCTGGTTCTTCATCATCTCCTTCATCGGCGTCCATACCGTCGATGTCTTCGGAGTCAAAGTCGAGTATGTCGGTTAAATCGTCGACAGTGGCTACAAAGTGGGTGGTGGGTGGGCTTTGAATTTCTTCATTGTCCGCATCCCAATCTCGCTGACCGTAATCCGGCTAGGGCTCTCCTGATAAAGAGAGAGACTTTAGTGATTTTATAATATCGCCAAAGGGCGAGTGCTGAAAGATGTCCGCGGCAGTAAAATCCATGATGGGCGCCCAATCGGATTTGATCGGCAGAGGCGCGAATGGTTTGGAGTCCGGAGAGGAGTCCGACTCCTTGGAATCATGAGTCTTGCAGCGTGCTGGGCTGGTGTTCGGCTCGATCGCCGTTAGGATCGCAGCCCCTGAGGCGGCGTCCAACCACCCATCCTCGATCGGCGCAGTTGGCTTCGAATTAAGGGTCGAAGCCGATGCGGGTGCGGCCTTCAGGGCATTGTTAGGCGGCAGAGCTAGATCATGCTCGTCGTGGCAGTGTGGCGTGCTCGGCAGTGGCTCGAATCCATCGAAGATCAAGTCCCCGCGGATGCCAGCCGTGTAGTTTAAACTTCCAAATCTGACCTGACGGCCAGGGGCATAGCTTTCGATCTGCTCCAGATGGCCAAGTGAATTGGCCCGCAGTGCGAAGCTGCCGAAGACGAAGATCTGTCCGGGGAGGAAGGTCTCACCCTGGACTGCATCCCTATTGATGATCGTAGGAGACATCGAGCCTGACGGCGACGACACAGAGGAACTCTCAATGAAAGCACCAATGTCGGTGTCAAAACCGGCGGATCTCAGGTAGGGGGTCCCGAACTGTGCGTCTAGGCCGGATGGTAACAGGAGGCAAGGGACATGAAGTTTTACCCAGGTTCGGGCCCTCTCAATGGAGGTAAAACCCTACGTCCTGCTTGATTAATATTGATGATATGGGTAGTACAAGAGTAGATCTACCATGAGATCGGAGAGGCTAAACCCTAGAAGCTAGCCTATGGTATGATTGTTGTTGTGTATGTTGTCCTACTGACTAAAACCCTCCGGTTTATATAGACACCAGAGAGGGTTAGGGTTACACAAAGTCGGTTACAATGGTAGGAGATCTGCATATCCGTATCGCCAAGCTTGCCTTCCACGCCAAGGAAAGTCCCTTCCGGACATGGGACGAAGTCTTCAATCTTGTATCTTCATAGTCTAGGAGTCCGACTGAAAGTATAGTCCGGCCATCCGGACATCCCCTAATCCATGACTCCCTCACCGATCCTGACTACACAATGCCTAGTGGCATCAGGGATGACACCACTGATGGTGCCGCCGAGGATGCCACCACTAATGATGGCAGCGCACGCACAGATGGCAGCCAACCGAAGAGGCAACGGAAGGACCGGCGCCCGAACATGCTCGGCACCGTCAAGGAGGAATTTACTGAAGTGAACTCTAATGGGCATCCAACGATGCCCAAAGAATTACTCAAGGGGTACTCGGTTCATCTCGGGTGCATTCTCCGAAGCACCATCTCGATCAACACCGAGAACCTAAAGCATAAGGACCGAGGGAATTTGCGCAGCCTCCTCTTCATGAAGTTGCACGAATGATACAAGTTCCCCATTGACTTTGCAAACACACGCCTCTCAGGGAATAAAGTGAACAGTGCCACCCTCACGAGGATGAGCACGACCCTGTCTACTTGGAGAAGCGCGGTGAAGAGAATGATTGACAAAGGTGATAGTTATTAGAAGATCAAGGTGAAAAATCCTTCGATCAGCGAAGTTGACTACAAGGAGTTCAAGATCAAGTGCGAGAGCAGCGCAACCTCCAAATCAAGTCAGTGGGGGAAAGAAATGCGGGAGTTGAACTTAGGGGTCCACCAACTCGGTCCCGGCGGTTACAGAGTGGCGGAGGCTATATGGGACAAGGAGGACGCGGAGTGTGCCGAGCAAGGCCTACCGCCCTGCTTCGAGAAATACCGTGACAAGCAGACAAGGAACTATGTCAGGGCCCGGTACAAGGAGGACCCCGTAACAAAGGAGCTTACCACAGATCCGAAGACCAGGGCGCTTGAGCGTGTTCTGGTAAGGAATACACCCCCGCATAATTAGCTCCATATGGTTGCATTCTAATTAATGAAGCCAAATTTCTTAATGGTTCACATTCCTTCCGCAGGAGACTGAAAGTAGTAGCGCGGGGTCGTCTCAGAGCTCCCCTTTGGACAACACTCTAAATAGGGTGTTGAACGTAATGAAAAACAAGGATAAGCTCAGTAAGACGTCGTCGGCTGGTCGTGTGGCCGGCAAAGGCATGTCCACAAAATGGTCATCATACTATAACGATGGTGGGCGAAAGGAGAGAAAGACCAGCTCAGAAAGCCAGTCGCGCGAGGTTCAAGAACTCATGGCACAAGTGGCGCGGATTCCGGAGATTGTCCAAGAGCAAGTGCAACAACAGCTGGGAACGACGCTCACCGCCATTGTGCCTACCTTGATTGAGGGGCTGCAGGTGTGGATTGCGGGCGGCCAACAGGGGCCACCCCCAGTTCCCAGCTTCATGGCCAGTAACTCGCACAATGCGCACACGACGCCATTGGTGTCTCCGGCGGAGGCGGTATTCGTGTCTTCGACGCCGGCACGGGCATTGGAGCTTAATGCACCCAAGTGTACGCCGACCGGCACCTCGGCAGCAAGCGGCCCCTCCATCAGTTGCACGCCCGCCGTTGGCGGTGCCTCGACATTAGCCGAGCTCGATGCCATCACGGTAACTAAGCCTCTCGGCCGATGACTTCATCTCCTTGCCTTTGACTGGGCATCCCTGATGCCCTACATGTTTTCGCAGGGCGCCGTCGACGTTCCATGCACTCTCCTGCACTTTGTGGGCGGCAAGTTGATCGATGTCACCGAGGGCAGAATCGTTCAACCGGGCAACCCCGTGTTCTACGGTAATCCGATGCCACCCACCGTGTATAGGGTTGAACTGGTTTGGGTGCTGCCAGGCTGGGACGAGTTTTTACCTCCGATTCGACCCGCTAGAGCCGATGAAGATGATGTGATGACCCTCAGCGCTTGCGTAAGCTGGCCCCTGCTTTGGCCAAAGAGCTAGATTCGTTTGGGGGCGGGGGACACCACCCCACAGATAACACCGCCAGTCGTGCCGGCGCCAAGCCATGGCAAGACTACCGCAATGCTACCGGACATGCCGGACATCCCTATGGCACAGGATCCGAACATATATATGGCACAGGATCCGAACGACGATGACAACGATGATGGTACATTTACCAACGTCGATAAGTACTTTGCCGAACATGGGTACGATGACGAATTCTTGGGGCGTCCTTCTCAAGAACCCAACCCTGCAAAAGACGACCGTGATCTTGTTTATACCAGTTGTGAACGATTTTTTCCAGTTTATACCAGTTGTGAGCATGATTCTTTCCTTATTTTCTTTTACAATATCAAATCTAAATGTCACTTGACCTTGAATCAGTAATTAACTATCCATCACATATTAGGATTGAAGTATCTGTTCTGGTATAATTCATTCAGATATGTGTATTGGCTTTTGTTTCAGAGAAGTTTTGATCTACTTCCACCAGCAGTCCATTGGGGGATCTCTTTCTGGCTATTATCTATCAGCATACCAATATTGTATCTGTTTAGCAATTGTAGACTGCAGGATGGGTGAAACAGAAGCTTAATTAAGTTGAGGAATGGAATCCAAGATTTACCCCCTTCACGGTCAGAGCCCTTCACATACAACTTGGGGTGTCAGCTCTGTTTACTTGTATTGACGTAGTCTGCTTTTGTTGACATAGCTGGTGTAACACCCCGTATGTAACTTGCCATATTTGTATTCCAACTCTTGCCATTTTCGGCACTAAGTTATGATATTTCCTCGTTGTCGGGTTTTTGTCTTCGTATGCTTTTGTCTTTGTCATGCATCTCATACCATGTCATTGTGTGCATCGCATTTGCATACATGTTCGTCTCATGGATCCGAGCATTTTCCCCGTTGTCCGTTTTGCATTCCGGCGCTCCTATGTCCTCCGGTGTCCCTTTCTACCTCTTTTTGTGTGCGGGTGTTAAACGTTATCGGATTGGACCGGGACTTGCCAAGCAGCCTTGGTTTACTACCGGTAGACTGCCTGTCAAGTTTCGTGCCATTTGGATTTCGTTTGATACTCCAACGGTTAACCGAGGAGCCGTAAAGGCCTCGTGTGTGTTGCAGCCCACCACCTCTCCAAAGTGGCCCAAAACCCACCTAAAACGCCTCCATCATCTCGGTCGTTCGGTCACGATCGCGTGGCCGCAAACTGTGCTCAATTTAGAGCCTCCTAGCTCCCTCTACCTATAAAAGGCATCTCCCCCCGGAATTTCGGATCATTCCAACCCTAAACCTAGCTACCTCGTCCCTCCGCGCGCCGGACATGTCTGGGCCGCGCCGGACACTACCGCCGCTGCCAATCCCACGCCGCCATGTGCCGCCGTGCCCACTTCACCACCTCCCAGCGCCGCCGGCCCGCGGGGCCCGTTCCCCTCCGCCGCCCCTCCGTGCCAAGCTCCAGGGAGAGGAGTTGCGGAGCTCCTGCAGACCTCGTCACCGGCGCCCCGCGCACCGCCAGCCCACGGGTGCCGCCCCGCGCCGCAGATGCCGTCTCCCGCCGCCTGACCTCGCCGTGCCGACCACCGGCGCCGTCCCCGACTCCGGCCGCCGCCCTCCGACGTCTCCGACTCCGGCCGCCCTCCTCCTCTCCGGCGAGTTCTTCGTCCGCTACAGTAACTCTGGCGAAGCCCCGGCCGTCCTCGGATTGCGTGCCCGATCTAGATCCGGATCTGAAAGGGTTGACTTTTGCCCTAAGTTCCAGTAATTTTAGTGTTTTTCATTGCATCATAACTTTGCATCCGTGGCTCCATTTTGGGCGTGTAGCATATCGAATTTTTCGTCTTGATGAGTACTTCATTTCATCTCATTGCACCATGTTCATGTGAGTTCATCTTGATGCCCTAAATGCTGTTGCAAGAGTGCTATGCAATGTTAGTTTCAGATTCTTAGCAGAGATTGGACTTTTGTCATTTTTTCCATGATTAACCTGTGCCTCCTATGAACTTGAGCCCTACATGTGTTTTGAAGTATGCCATGCCATCTTTACAGGGGTGTATGCCATGTATTTTTGTGATCTTTTTGTTGACTATCACAAGCATGCAAAGTAGCTCTCGTAATGTTGCTGATTTCAGGGACTTAGAAATCTTCTAAGTCTTTGCTGTGTTAATATTTTTATGCCATGTATTCTTGTTGCTACACAGTGATCCATGCCTCTTTTGAGCATGATCAGTAAGGATGTTTTGTAGATAATGTTATGCTCTATCCATCCATGCCTTTGTTTGAAATTATGGCCACCCTAGCTTGACTCAATCGAGCTCTACTTTTGCTATAAAATGTTCCTGGCAGAATGTTTACCTGTTAAGCATTTTTGCCGAGGTTGTTATAGTTTGTCCATGCATGCTATGAGGTTGTTCTTGCCATGTTTAGCTTCTATACCATGTCTACTTGCTGGGTGTATGCTTAGTTTGTCATGCAATGCCTTTTGGTGAGCGCATCGAGCTCGTAAACATGCCTACGTGAATCTGTTTTGCCATGTTCCAGTTTTCCTTCTAAGTTTGAATCTGTTAACGAGAGTTCCTATGTTCACAAGGATGCCATTGTATTTTCTGATCCCTTTTGGCTTATGGTCAGTAAGGACTTTTGTTGTATGCTTTGAGTAGCTTCATTCCATGCCTTGCTTTGCCATGATATGCTCCTGTAGCATGTTGTTATCTTGCTCTAAACTTTGCTTCTGATGTTAAATTCCTGACATGTTATTTTCTCTAAGTCTGTAACCTGTTATCTTTTGCACTTTTTCCATGCTTGTTTGAACCTGCTATTGAGTGAATTAGCCGTAGCTCAGTGTTCATATTTTGTGAAGCATCTTTAGTGCATCACTGCCATGTGTTTTGTTTCTATGTTAGAGTGCATTAGCTTGTTGTTCTTGATGCATTTAGATGGCCTCGTGCTGTTAATCGCAGATCGGTGCCATATTTGTTTTGCTTGCCATTTGCAAACCGTGCATCCGATTCCTGTGATCTTTATATTGATTTCGACCGAAATCGAATCCACTTTCCAGTGGAACTATTGGTTTTCCAACTTGATGCCAGGTTCAATCTTTCCTTTCCGAAACATGCATATGCATCGCATATCACATCCCGCATATCATGCCATGTTTTGCATCATGTTGTTTGTGCATTGCACGTGGTTGATTGTGGCTCCCTTTGTTTGTGTTCTTGCTTTGGGTAGAGCCGGGAGATGAGTACATGATCGAGGAACTAGTTGAGTACACTTACGAAGATCAAGCTAACGTCAACTCGGAGAACTTTGTAGGCAAGATGACCATACCCTCGAAATCACTTCTATGTTTGCTTGCTAGATGCTCGCTCTATTGCTATGCCTATGCTACGATACATACCATTTTCTTATCATGTCTCCCATATTGCCATGTCAAACCTCTAACCAACCTTGTCCTGGCAAGCCGTTGTTTGGCTATGTTACCGCTTTGCTCAGCCCCTCTTATAGCGTTGCTAGTTGCAGGTGAAGATTGGAGTTTGTTCCTTGTTGGAACCTGTTACTTGTTGGGATACCATTATATTATCTTGTCTACTTTAATACATCTATACACTTGGTAAAGGGTGGAAGACTCGGCCTTATGCCTGGTGTTTTGTTCCACTCTTGCCGCCCTAGTTTCCGTCATACCGGTGTTATGTTCCTTGATTTTGCGTTCCTTACACGGTTGGGTTATAATGGGAACCCCTCGACAGTTCGCCTTGAATAAAACTTCACCAGCAATGCCCAACCTTGGTTTTACCATTTGCCATCTAGCCAATTATTCCTTGGGATCCACGGACTCAAGGGTCATCTTTATTTTAACCCCCCGGGCCAGTGCTCCTCTGAGTGTTGGTCCGAACCGAGCAAACTGCGGGGCCACCTCGGGGCAACTTGAGGGTTGGTTTTACTCGTAGGATGTCTCATCCGAGTGTGCCCTGAGAACGAGATCTGTGCAGCTCCTATCGGGATTTGTCGGCACATTCCGGCGGCTTTGCTGGTTTAGTTTTACCATTGTCGAGATGTCTTGTAACCGGGATTCCAAGTATGATCGGGTTGTCTTGGGAGAAGGAATATCCTTCGTCGACCGTGAGAGCTTTTGATGGGCTAAGTTGGGACACCCCTGCAGGGATTTGAACTATCGAAAGTCGTGCCCGTGGTTATGGGCAGATGGGAATTTTTTAATGTCCGGTTGTAGAAAACCTGAAACTTAACTTAATTAAAATGAATCAACAGAGTGTGTGGCCGTGATGGTCTCTTTTCGGCGGAGTCCGGGAAGAGAACACGGTGTCGAGTTATGCTTGAACGTAGGTTGTTCTAGGATCACTTCTCGATCATAGTTTCTCGATCATGCCTTTGCCTTCTCCTCTCGCTCTCATTTGCATATGTTAGCCACCATATATGCTAGTGCTTGCTGCAGCTCCACCTCATACATTTTAACCTACCTATAAGCTTAAATAGTCTTGATCACGAAGGTGTGAGATTGCTGAGTCCCCGTGACTCACAGATTACTTCCAAAACCATATGCAGGGACCGATGATACCGCTCCAGGAGATTTGACTGAGCTCAAGTGGGAGTTCGATGAGGACTCAGGACGATACTATGGTTCCTTTCGAGACGATCAGTAGTGGAGCCCAGTTGGGCGATCGGGGACTTTGTTGCATTTTGGGGTTGTCTTTATTTTGGTTCTGTAGTCGGACCTTGATTGTATCTGGATGAATGTAATGATATTTATGCTATTGTGTGATGTGGCGAGTGTAAGCCAACTATGTACCTCTTTTCCGTATTCATTACATGGGTTGTGTGAATATTACCCGACTTACATCATTGCTTACAATGTGGTTATGCCTCTAAGTCGTGCTTCGACACGTGGGAGATATAGCCACATCATGGGCGTTACAAGTTGGTATCAGAGCCTTCCCCGACTTAGGAGCCCCTGCTTGATCGAGTTGCTGGCGTTGTTGAGTCTAGAAAAATGTTTTGAGTCATTTAGGATTATATATATCGGAGAGTAGGATTCTTTTTACTCCTCAGTCCCTTCGTCGCTCTAGTGAGGCATCCTGACGTAGAGTTTTGACTCTTCTCTTCTCAAATTTCACTAAAAAAAATTTAGGATCACATGGGTATCTTGGGATCGTTCCGATGGTTTTATGATGAGAACATTGTTCTTGGTGCCTCCTGACATTTAGGGGTTGTGGCAGTGTCCCGGGGAGTTGAGCTCCGAGGTGTTGTCGGCACAATTTTATCATTGCAGTTCTGAAATACCTGAGTTTCGCCGACATCGAAAATCTCTTTTATGCAGTTGTTGGTGAGATAACCTCGATGCCACCCAGTACTGGGGCGGGTGTTCGGGAGTATTGCCATAACTCATATAACGGATGTTGTCACATCCCTAGTTCTGGCCTGACCTATGCTTGCTTCCATGTGTGCATCATGTTTAAATTTAAATGAAATTTGAATTGAGGAATTTTCAAAGCCTCAGAAACCTTCTAAAAATGATCAAAATTTAAATCTTCTCAAATGAGTCCAAGAAAATGTTCCTCTTAGTCTCTGAAAATATTGCAAAGAGGAAAAACTCAAAACAATATTTTTGGTATCTCAGAGTTAATTATTTTGGGCCTTTGAATTAAATAAATAACTATTTGCATTGGATATATATTTCTTAATTAATTAATATATGTCCAATAATTCTGATCTTTGATGAAGGGCTTTGGAATAATCCTACTAGTCCCTACCATAATTATCAGAAGCAATAAAAATGATTTAGTGTCTAAAACTAAGTCAAAACAAACTACAGAAAATAGAAAACAGAATTAAATAGAAAGAAAGAGAGAGAGAAGGAACTTACCTGACGCTTACCTGAGGCCCACTCACCTGTGCGGCCTGCTGCAGAAGCCGGCCCAGCCCATATCCACTCCCCCCTGTCGTCTTCCTCGCGCCAGTAGGCAGCGCGCGTGGCCGACGGGCGCCGACGCTGCCTCGGCCACCTCCTGCTTCCCCGGCCACCTCCTGCTTCCACCGCAACGCCACGGCCTTCTAGCATCGCCACGCAGCCCCTGGTCCCTCTCGCTCACTCCCTCGAGCTCATCCCTCTCCTCTGCTTCCTCTCTCTCACTCGCCCGAACGCAGCCGTCGCCGCCGACGAGCTCCCTCGCGGCCACCGCCACCCCCTCTCCTCTCCGACGCGCTCCCGAGCTCCGCTGTTCCGCCCTCGTCCTCCTCGTCGTCTCACGCGACCAGAAGGGCCCCGAGCAGCCGTCATCGTCATCGGGTTCAAGCTTCGGCCCTGGCGCCCTTCTCCGTCGATTCGACCACTACGGCGCGCCCCCGAGCCCACTAACCATCCCTGCAGCTCCGCGGTGAGCCTTTGACCCGATTCCCCCTTTCCTCGTCGTCCTTCGCGAGCTCTAGCCCCGATCCCCAACCATGACCGAAGCATCTCGCCGCCGGCCATGGCGTGGCCGTGGCCACAGCCACCGCAGCTCGCTCCCGAGCCCACCAGCGTGCTCACCGCAACCTTAGGAACCCAAAGCACCTAACCACTCGTCCTCCCGTGCACCGCAGCGCCGGTCCCGCGAACCCCCGAGCTCCGGCCGCCGCCTCGGGCTCCACTCCGGCGAACCCCGACCACCCCCGCACCTCCCGTTGGTCCCCCTAGATGCGCACGGGCACGGGCTACCTCCTGGTGCCCTTGGCGCGTCGATCCGTCGTCTCCAGCGCAACTCCGGCGAGCCACCGCCGCTCTGGGTCATCGCCGTCGTCCAACCGCCGGCGAATCCGACGTGGCCGTCGTTAGCGGCTAACCCCCACACTAACCAACCCCCTAGGCCAATGACTCATGGGCCCCACGCCCCTAATTAATCACAGCTTAATTCCTATTTAGTTTAAATTAATCACAATGGCCCCACACGTCGGCGTTGACCTCGCTGACGTGGCCTTTGACCGGCCCCACACGTCAGTGACTTATGCCAGCTGTGTGTCACTGACCAGTGGACCCCCCTGGTCAGGTTTGACCCGAGGCTGCCGTGTTGACTCTGCTGACATCACCCCGACGTCATGCTGACGCAATTAACAATTTTCTGGAATTATTTTAATTATATATATTCAGGAAATTCCAGAAAATAGCTAAAACTTCAATAAATCATAGAAAATTAACCGTAACTCCAAATGAAATAAATTATATATGAAAAATTATCAGAAAAATTCAAGGAATCCATCTGTACCATTTTCATGCATGTTTGAACAATGTTTGTCCTCTGTTTTGGACAAAACAAATAAAGGGCATTTAAATAATCATATATGGAGTTGGAATTTGAATCATGTATTCAAACCAACTTCATTTAAATCATAGCTAGGTGCATTAGCCAAAAACACATTCATATTGCCATGTCATAGCATGCATCATATTGTGCATTGCATTGATCGTGTTTCTTCTGTGTTTGCCGGTGTTGTTCCCCCTTGGTAGACGCTGTACCGATGATGTGATCGTTGACACTGATGAAGACTCAATGTTATCTTCAGAAGTGCCAGGCAAGAAAAACCCCCTTGTTCATTCCGATAAAATCCAACTCTCTCGCTCCTGCTCTCTTTTACTGCATTAGGACAACGACATATTTGTTACTTGCTGCGGTAGCTGAACCCCTTTATCCTTTGCATGACCTGTCATTGCCACAGTAAATAGATGAAACCCACTAGCATGAGTAGGAGTTGTTTGAGCCCTGATGTGCCTACTCATTCATGCTTGTTTGTCATGCCTGCTACTGCTTAGAGTTGAGTCAGGTCTGATTCATCGGGGATGAATCAGAGGCGTGTGAACATGTCCTGCTGTGTGTGAGCTAAGTGTGTGAACACGATTTGGTAAAGGTAGCGGTGAGAGGCCATGTAGGAGTACATGGTGGGTTGTCTCATTGCAGCCGTCCTCAGGAACTGAGTTCTGTGTTTGTGATCCATGAACAGTTACTACCACACATTGGGTTCCGGTAACTCGACCCCTCTCGACTTATTAATCAACTTGATCTCTGTCCAGGAGTTGCAACAAGTTTCTGGTGTTTGTAGGTAGTGTTAGTAGTCTACCAAGTGGCACCCGGTACAGGTGGGCTTGGGACAGACTAGGCACAGTGGCACGGTGTACCAAGTGGCACCCGGATGGCGGGCTTGGGAACCCTGCTCACATCGTTTGGGGCCGTGAGCGACACCCCGGCTGGATCTCCTTGCGGATGGAACCCGAATAGGCGATAAACCTGGACGAGAGACTTGTATGGTTAGTCAGGTCGTGGCCGACTCCCTCGCCCGGCTTCCGCTTGAAGGTTGCCGAGGTACATGACGTGTACAGGGCGGTAAGTGGCGAGAGCGTGTGTGAAGAAGTACACCCCTGCAGGGTTATCATTATCTATTCGAATAGCCGGATTCCTCGGATATGGAAACTTGGACCCCTTGCATAGTTCATAGACAAGTGAAAGTGGATACTCTAAAATGCGCAAGATAAGCGTGAGTGCTATGGATGGCGTTCTCGTAGGGAGACGGGAGCGGATCCATAGTAGTGTATTGATATGGTGAATATGTGGACTCGTGTGCGCCACCTCAAAAGAGTTACTTGCAGTCGTAGATCAGGATAGCCACCGAGTCAAAGCTGGCTTGCTGCAGTTAAACTCCACCATCCCCTTGTTGATAATGATGCATATGTAGCTAGTTCTGATGTAAGTCTTGCTGGGTACATTTGTACTCACGTTTGCCTATTTTATGTTTTTGCAGAGAGACTTCAGTCTCACTAGTAATTCCGCGTGGACTTCAACGTTTAGCTTGTTACCTTAGCTACGATCTTGTGCCCTCAGTAGGATCTGGTAGTTAGTTAGGCTTCTCAGCCTTTTTCATTTATAGATGTCTGTACTCAGACATGTTAAGCTTCTGCTTGTGCTTTGACTTGTATGCTCTGATTGTTGGGTCATGAGACCTATGTTTGTAATATCTCGCTCCTCGGAGCCTATTGAATAAAATACATGAGTCATAGAGTCATGTTGTGATGCCATATTGTATTTGCACATATCGAGCATATTGTGTGTATGTTATTGAAATGCTTGGTATGTGTGGGATTTGACAACCTAGTTGTTTATCCTTGGTAGCCTCTCTTACCGGGAAATGTCTCCTAGTGTTTCCACTGAGCCATGGTAGCTTGCTACTGCTCCGGAACACTTAGGCTGGCCGGCATGTGTCCTTCTTCGTTCCTGTGTCTGTCCCTTCGGGGAAATGTCACGCGATGAATACCGGAGTCCTGTTAGCCCGCTACAGCCCGGTTCACCGGAGTCCTGCTAGCCCAGTGCTACAGCCCGGATTCCCTCACTGATGACCGACACGTTCGATGTTGGGTCATGGATGCCTGTCCCTGTAAGTTAGTGCCACTTTGGGTTCACGACTAGCCATGTCAGCCTGGGTTCTTTGTCAGATGGATGCTAGCGACACTATCATATACGTGAGCCAAAAGGCGCAAACGGTCCCGGGCCAGGTAAGGTGGCACCCGTGGGAATACCGTGCGTGAGGCCGCAAAGTGATATCATGTGTTACATGCTAGATCGATGTGGCATTGAGTCGGGGTCCTGACAGATGCTTTTCGAAGGTCGAGGTAAATGATTTCCGAAGGTTTCTTGGTTATGTGTTGAAAGATGGATACAGCTGGATGTAGGATTTGCTAGCTTTGGGTGAGATATTATGCTTCCCCTGTATCCCCAACACCTGATTGCATAACCGGGAAAGGTTCGGGAGTTTCATAGGTGGGAATTCATATAGCTCTAGTATTTCTTCCGCGAATATTTGGTTTGTGATTGGGTAATCCTCTCCAAGTATTTGTTCTTGTCCGTACCTTGTTGTTTTATTCATCTACCTCTATCTAAGTGGGTTCTCAATTTATGGAAGTGTGACCATTTCAGTTGGAATTCATTCGTTCATTTTTGTTCGGATGTTAAGACTATATGTTCCAATTTCAATCCATTTGATTCATCTTGAATATATGTCTGTCAAGATGCTAATGGATGTCACCCTCTTTAGGATGGCTCCTCCAACGCGTCAGAATCCTGAACCTCCACCACCACCTCCTCCTTCGGAGGCATGGCAAGCTATGATGGCGCTACCAATGCAAAC
Organism: Triticum dicoccoides; assembly: GCF_002162155.2. Taxonomy (NCBI): domain Eukaryota; kingdom Viridiplantae; phylum Streptophyta; class Magnoliopsida; order Poales; family Poaceae; genus Triticum; species Triticum dicoccoides. Next base: position 429,164,427 of record NC_041380.1, read on the forward strand.
ATGCAGATGCTTATGCAAATCTTGCAAGAGCGCAACCAAGGAAATCAAGGCCATGGCAACAATCAGAATCAGTTTGCTACACTCAACCAGTTCCTCCGTAACCAGCCAAAGACCCTCAGCAACTGTGTCGAGGCAACAGACGCTGATGATTGGCTCATGGATATCTGCATGCATTTCGAGTGCAGCAATGTCAGGCCTGAGGACTTTGTCAAGTTTGCTTCGTTCCAACTCAAATACCAAGCTGCAGAGTGGTATCAGCAATACAAAGATTCCAGAGGAGGTCGTGTGATTACCTGGGATGAATTCCATCAAGACTTCAAAGCTCACCACATTCCTCAGAGTGTTGTTGAGAGCAAGCATGAGGAGTTCCGCAATCTGAAGCAAGGCAGCTTGTCTATTTACCAGTATAACATCATGTTCCAGAAGCTCGCTCGTTTCGCTAAGCAAGACGTCCCTGACGAGAAGAGCATGATTTATCAGTTCAGAGGTGGCCTCATAGAAGATCTCCAACTAGCTCTCGTGCTTTTTGAGCCGCAGAAGTACGATGAGTTCTACAATATGGCACTGAAACAAGAGAATGCTCAACTCAAGTGCGATGCTTCCAAGAAACGAGTCAGGGATGCAACTCCTTCTTCCTCAACTCAAGTTACAACTAAGCAGCAAAAGTATTGGTTGCCTCCTCCCCCTCCGTTCCATCAGCCTTATCAGCAGAAGAACAAAGGTGTCAATGGATCTTCCCACCCACCCAACCCAGGCTTTCAGAACAATACTTCGTCTCATGCTCCAAGATCAAGTGCTCTGTATCACCGTCCGCTCTCAGAGGTCACGTGCAAGAAGTGTCATCAGAAGGGTCACTATGCCAACAAATGCTTCAATCAGAGGCGTCTTCCTCCTCCTCCTGTGAGATCTGCTAGCACTGCAGTGGTCAAGCATAATCCCAAGCATGCCAAGGTCAACATGATGAACGTAGCTCAAGCAGAGGACTCGTCAGATGTGATCATGGGTAACCTTCCTGTTAACGATATTCCTGCAAGAGTTATTTTTGATACTGGTGCATCGCATTCTTTCTTGTCATTCCCTTTTGCATCAAAGCACAATGTTGACACTGAGGTTTTGCCCAAAGTCATGCAAGTTGTTTCTCCCGGAAAGCTTATGACTTCTAGTTTGGTTGCTCCTGATGTCTCTATCATGTTGGGCGACTATAAGTTTCTGTCCTCTCCAGTGGTCCTTGGTAACTCGGACATTGATCTTATTCTCGGGATCGACTGGCTTTCTAAGCACAAGGCTAAGCTTGATTGTGCTGCCAAGCAGATTCAATTGACACATTCGTCTAAGGATGTAATCATCTTTGCTGCTCGTGATGATACCATTCGACTGTTTTCTCTCAATGAGAAGGGCCAGCTCGATGCCATCTCTCAGATTCCAGTTGTTTGTTAATATCAAGACGTCTTTCCCGAAGAGCTTCCAGGAATGCCACCGTGTCGCGCCACCGCGCCGCGCCACCACGCCCGCCGCCGCCTCACGCCGGCCCGGCCCAGTGCCGCCGAGCCGCCCTCGCTGGAGCAGCCCTGCTACCTCGCCAGAGTCCTCGGGAGACGTGCGTGAATAGTACCGCGGGAGCCAGATCTGGATCTAAAGATATTTTCGGTTGACTTTTTCCCTCCTAACCCTAGCTCAAGTGCCTCTGTTCGTGGCTCCGTAACTTTGCATCCGTAGCTCCGATTCATGCGTATGGCATATCAAAATGTTCATCTCAGAGAGTACATCATTTCATTCCATTGCATCATTTTCATTTGGGTTCATCTTGATGCCCGAAATGCTGTTAGAAGAGGGCCACTTGGGATAATTGTCAGCTCTGCTACTCCGTTTAGCTTTTTGTCATTTTTGCCATGATTAATGTGTGCATGCTATGCCCTGATGTTCTACATGTGTTTTGTTAAGGGTTTTGTCATCTTCCCAGAGGTGCAACCCATGTATTTTTGTGATGTGTGTGGTGACTTGTGCAAGCTTGCAAAGTGGTGCACTTGCTAATTCTGTTTTCAGGGACTTAGTGATTTCACCAAGTCCTGGAGCTGTTTATCTCATGATGCCATATGTTCATGTTGTTTCCTAGTGATCCGTGCCTCTCTTGAGGATGATCAGTAAGGATGTTTTGTTAATCTTGTAGTGCTCTATCCATCCATGTCTTTATTTGCAATTATAGAGCAACCTAGCTTGAGTCAATCGAGCTCTACTTTTGCTACTTTGTGAATCTGGGCAGATTGTAAACTTGTTTGCAATTTTGCCGGTGATGTTGTAGTTGATCCATGCATGCTATGCTATTGTTCTTGCCATGTCTAGCTTGAATTTTGTGCCTTCTTGATGGATCTATGCTTGTCTTGCCATGACTTGCACCATAGTGAGTGCATCAAGCTCGTAAACATGCCTACTTGAGTTATATTTCAGCATGTGCCAGTTTTCACTAAGTCTAAAAACTGATTATGTTTTGCTATGTTCACATGCTTGCAATTGTATTTTCTGATCCCTTTTGGCTCAATGTCACTAAGGGACTTTTGTTAAGCTCTTTGAGTAGCTCCATGCCATGATTTACTTTGCCATATTCAGGTCATGTACCATGTAGTTTTGTTGCTCCGAAGAGGGCTACCTGATCTGAAATTCCAGACAAGTGTTAATTTCACTAAGTCTGAGATATGTTTGCCATATGCATTTTTGCCATGCTTGTTTGAAGCTGTTAGTGGATGAATTGGCCGTAGCTACGTGGTAGACTTTTGTTAAGAATCTTGTGTGCATCCCTACCATGTATTTTGTTGTCATGTTTGGGTGCTGTAGCATGTTCATTTCGTTGCATTTAGATACCTACTTGCTGTATATCGCAGACCGGTGTCATTTTTGAATCGCTTGCCATTTCCAAACCGTAACTCCGATTCCGGCGTTCTTCATATCGTTTTCAAGCAATTTCATCTCATCTTTCGAGTGGCACACTTGGTTTTCCATGTTGAGGCCAGGTTCTTGCATATCCTGTCATATCTTGCATTTTGCACCGCATCGCAACCCGCATAGCATATCATCTTTGGATTGTGTTGTTTGAGTTTGCACGTGGTTGATTGTATCCTTGTTGCTTGTTTGTCTTGTTCGGGTAGAGCTGGGAGACGAGTTCGCTAATGAGGAGCCCGTTGAGTTTGCTTTCGAGGATCTAGTCAACTCTGACAACTGTGCAGGCAAGATGATCATACCCTCGAAATCACTACTATCTTTGCTATGCTAGTTTGCTCGCTCTTTTTCTATGCCATTTCTATGATGCCTACCACTTGCTTTCAAGCCTCCCAAATTGCCATGTCAAACCTCTAACCCTCCATTGTCCTAGCAAACCGTCGATTGGCTATGTTACCGCTTTGCTCAGCCCCTTTTATAGCGTTGCTAGTTGCAGGTGAAGATTTGAAGGTCGTTTCTTGTTGGTACATTTATTTACTAGTTGGGATATCATTATATTATCTTGTTATCTTAATGCATCTATATACTTGGTAAAGGGTGGAAGGCTCGGCCTCTCGCCTAGTGTTTTGTTCCACTCTTGCCGCCCTAGTTTCCATCATATCGGTGTTATGTTCCCGGATTTTGCGTTCCTTACGCGGTTGGGTTATAATGGGAACCCCTTGATAGTTCGCCTTGAATAAAGCTTTTCCAGCAATGCCCAACCTTGGTTTTACCATTCGCCACCTAGCCTCTTTCCCCTTGGGTTACCAGAGCCCAAAGGTCATCTTATTTTACCCCCCCCCCCC
>NC_041380.1:429168495-429189939 GCF_002162155.2 Triticum dicoccoides
TTGGTTTTACTCATAGCTAGTCTCATCTGAATGTGCCCTGAGAACGAGATATGTGCAGCTCCTATCAGGATTTGTCGGCACATTCGGGCGGTGTTGCTGGTCTTGTTTTAACCTGTTGAAGTGTCTTGAGTAACCGAGATACCGAGTCTAATCGGAACGTCTTGGGAGGAGGTCTATTCCTTCGTTGACCGTGAGAGCTTGTCATGGGCTAAGTTGGGACTCCCTGAACTTTCGAAATCCATGCCCGCGGTTATGGGCAGATGGGAATTTGTTAATATCCGGTTGTAGATAACTTGAACCTTAACTTAATTAAAATGAATCAACTGAGTGTGTTACCGTGATGGCCTTTTCTCGGCGGAGTCCGGGAAGTGGACACGCTGTTGGAGTAATGTTTGCGCTGGTTGCTCTCTAGTTTCTCGCTCGTGCTTTGCCTCCTCTTCTCGCCCTCTTTTGCGAATAAGTTAGCCACCATATATGCTAGTTGCTTGCTGCAGCTCCACTTATATTTTACCTTGCCATACCTATAAGCTTAAATAGTCTTGATCGTGAGAGTGCGAGATTGCTGAGTCCCTGTGGCTCATAGATTACTATTACACCAGATGCTGGGCCTGATGATTCTGCTCCAGGAGACGCGTATGAGCTCAAGTGGGAGTTCGACGAAGACTCTCAACGTTACTATGTTTCCTTTCCCGATGATCAGTAGTGGTGCCCAGTTGGGGGTGAACGGGACCGTGTCGCTTGTTGGGTTCTCTTTTATTTTGGCGCCGTAGTCGGGCCATGATTGTTTGGATGATGTAATGTTATTTATGTACTTGATTGGCGTGGCGAGTGTAAGCCAACTATGTTACCTCCCCTTTATTATTTATATTACATGGGATGTTGTGAAGATTGCCTAACTTGCGACTTATGCCTTCAATGCGATTATGCCTCTAAGTCGTGCCTCGACACGTGGGAGCTATAGTCGCATCGAGGGTGTTACAAGTTGGTATCAGAGCCTTCCCCGACCTTAGGAGCCCCATTGCTTGATCGTTTTTAGCGGCCGAGTTGTGTCTAGAAAAATGTTTTGAGTCTTTAGGAATTATATATCGGAGAGTTTAGGAATTCTTTTTACTTCCCAGTCTCCTCATCGCTCTGGTAAGGCATCCTGACGTAGAGTTTTGACTCTTCTCTTCTCAAATTTCACTAAAAAATTTTTAGGATCACGCGGGGATCTTGGAATCGTTCCCATGGTTTTATGATGAGAACATTGTCTTGGTGCCTCCTGTCAGGGGTTTAGTGGAAGTGTCCTGGGGAGTTGAGCTCTGAGGTGTTGTCATCATAATTTTATCGTTGCAGTTCTGGAATACCTGAGTTTAGTACGCCGACATCGAAAATCTCTTTTATGCAGTTCGTTGGTGAGATAACCTCGATGCCACCCAGTACTGGGGCGGGAGTTCGGGAGTATCGCCATAACTTGTATAACGGATGCTTTTCGAAGGTTGAGGTAGATGGTTTCCGAAGGTTTGTTGGTTATGTGTTGAAGGATGGATACAGTTGGATGTAGGATTTGCTAGTTTGGGTGAGATATTATGCTTCCCCTGTATCCCCAACACCTGATTGCATAACCGGAAAGGTTCGAGAGTTTCATAGGTGGGAATTCTTGTAGCTCTAGTTCTTCTTCCACAGATATTGGTTTGAGATTGGGATTTCTTACCGATTATTCGTTCTTGATCCGTACCTTGTTGATTTATTGCTCTACCTTAATTCTACGTGGCTTCTCAATTTATGGATATGTGACCATTTCAAGAGGAATGCATTCGTTCATTTTGTTCGGATGTGAAGAGTATATGTTGCAATTTTCATTCCATTGGATTCAGCTTCAATATTTATCTATCAATGTGCTAATGGTGGTCAACCTTTTCAGGATGGCTCCTCCAACGCGCACAACTCCGAATCTTGATCCGCCACCACCTCCACCTCCTCCAGAGGCATGGCAAGCTGTGATGGCCGCAACCAAGGCAAACACACAGTTGATCATGCAAATTCTTCAAGAGCGCAATCAAGGCAACCAAGGGAATCAAGGCAGCAATCAGAATCACTTTGCTACACTCAACCAGTTCCTTGATAACGGGCCAAAGGCTTTCAGAAATTGTGTTGAGGCAACCGATGCTGATGATTGGCTTGTGGATCTGTGTAAGCATTTCGAGTGCAGTAACGTCAGGCCTGAGGACTTTGTTAAGTTCGCTTCCTTCCAACTCAAAGATCAAGCGGTAGAATGGTTCCAGCAGTACAAGGACTCCAAAGGTGGACGTGTTATCACTTGGGATGATTTCCGTCGAGATTTCTGAGCTCATCATATTCCCCAGAGCGTGGTTGAAAGAAAGCGTGAGGAATTCCGCAATCTGAGGCAAGGCTCTTTGTTTGTCTATGACTACAACAAGTTGTTCCAGAAGCTCGCCCTCTTTGCCAAGCAGGACGTCCCTGATGAGAAGAGCATGATATATCAGTTCACGGGTGGTCTCAGAGAAGAAATTCAGCTAGCTCTTGTCCTCTTTGAGCCCTTGAGATACGATGAGTTCTACAACATGGCACTGAAGCAAGAGGCTGCTTAGTTGAGGGGTGATGCTTCCAAGAAGCGAGCCAGAGGTGTTACTCCTTCTTCCTCTACTCAAGTGGCCAAGCAGCAGAAGTATTGGCTTCCTCCTCCTCCGTTCCGTCAGCCGTATCAACAGAAGAGCAAAGGTGGCAGTGGTTCTTCCCACCCACCCAACCATGGCTTTCAGAACAAGACTTCGTATCAAGCTCCAAGATCGAGTGCTCCATATCACCGTCAGCTTTCAGAGGTCACGTGCAACAAGTGCCAACAGAAGGGTCACTATGCCAACAAGTGTTTCAACCAGAGGCGTCTTCCTCCTCCTCCTCCTGTCAGATCGGCAAGTACAGCTATGGTCAAGCATAATCCCAAGCACGCCAAGGTCAATTTGATGAATGCAGCTCAGGCAGAGGACTCGTCAGATGTGATCATGGGTAACCTTCCTGTTAATGATATTCCCGCAAAAGTACTTTTTGACTCTGGTGCATCGCATTCCTTCATGTCATTCCCATTTGCATCGGAGAACAATTTTAGTACTAAGGCTTTACCTAGAGCTATGCAAGTCGTTTCTCCGGCTAAGCATCTGAGTTCTAGTATGATGGTTCCGGATATTTCTATCTTAATGGGTGATTTCAAGTTTCTGGCTTCTCCAATGGTTCTTGGTAACTCGGATATTGATCTTATTCTTGGGATGGATTGGCTTTCTAGGCACAAGGCTCAGCTTGATTGTGCAGCCAGGAAGATTTAATTGACTCATTCGTCTGAGGATGTAATTGTCTTTGCCGCTCGGGATAATACCATCCGTCTGTTTTCTCTCAATGAAAGGGGTGAATTGGATGCCATCTCTCAAATTCCAGTCGTTTGCGAATATCAAGACGTCTTTCCAGAAGAGCTTCCAGGAATGCCTCCGCACCGGCCAGTTGAATTTGTTATTGATCTTGAGCCTGGCACGGAACTTTTGTGCAAATGTCCTTACAAGCTCGGACCTGAAGAGTTGAAGGAGCTGAAGAAGCAACTCGATATTCAAGAGAAAATGGGTCTCATCCAGCCTAGTTCTTCTCCGTGGGGTTGTGGTGTTCTTTTTGTGAAGAAGAAGGATGGAATGGACCGACTTTGTGTTGATTACCGTTCAGTGAACAAGAAGACCATAAAGAACAAATATCCACTTCCCAACATCAATGAGCTGTTCGAACAACTAAAAGGTGCCCAAGTATTCTCCAAGCTTGATTTCCGTATGGGTTATCATCAGATTCGAATTCGTGAGCAAGATATTCCCAAGACGGCTTTCAGGACAAGTTTTGGTTCATATGAATACACTGTCATGTCTTTTGGCCTCGTCAACTCTCCTCCGACGTTCTCTCGAATGATGAACTTCATCTTAAATGCCTACACCAATGACTTCGTTTTGGTCTATCTCGACGACATTCTGGTTTTCTCCAAGAACAAGGAAGATCATGCCAAGCACTTGCGTTTGGTTCTTGATAAGCTAAGGGAACATCAGTTCTACGCCAAGTTCACCAAGTGTGAATTTTGGCTCGATGAGGTTCTTTATCTTGGTCATATCATCTCTGCCAAGGGCATTGCCGTGAATCCTGAGAAGGTGTCTGCAATTGTGAATTGGGAACCTCCTCAGAACGTGAAGCAACTCCGCAGCTTCCTCAGTCTCGCAAGCTATTGCCGAAGATTCGTTGAAAACTTTTCTAAGATCGCGAAGCCTCTCTCAAATCTTCTCCAGAAGCACATCAAGTACGTTTGGTCTCCGGAGTGTGACATTGCTTTCAACACTTTGAAAGAGAAATTGATCACTGCTCCAGTTCTGACTCCGCCTGATGAATCCAAGCCGTACGAGGTCTTTTGTGATGCCTCTCTCCAAGGTCTTGGCGCAGTATTGATGCAAGAGAAGAAAGCCATTGCTTATACATCTCGCCAGTTGAAGCCTAATGACAAGAACTACCCCACTCATGATCTCGAGTTGGCGGCAGTTGTGCATGCTCTATTGACTTGGAGACATCTTCTATTGGGAATAAAAGTGGACATTTTCACTGATCACAAGAGTCTCAAGTACATCTTCACTCAGCCTAATCTCAACCTCAGACAAACTCGATGGGTCGAAATGATTCAAGAGTATAATCCGAGTATCGAGTATACTCCAGGCAAGGCCAATGTGATTGCGGACGCTTTGAGCAGAAAGGCTTACTGCAACAGTCTGATTCTCAAGCCTTATCAACCCGAGCTTTGTGAAGCTTTCCGCAAACTTAATCTGCAAGTTTTTCCTCAAGGTTTCCTCGCCAACCTTCTAGTCTCTCCTACCTTGGAAGACCAGATTCGCCAAGCCCAGCTTCTTGATGCTATGGTGAAAAATGTGAAGATTGGGATTGCCAAGAGTCAACCCAAGTACAAGTGCTACCGCCTTGATGACAAGGACACTCTCTTCTTCAAGGATCGTATTGTGGTACCCAAAGGTGACCTCCGGAAAGTGATCATGAACGAGGCTCACAATTCTCTCCTCTCCATCCACCCTGGGAGCACGAAGATGTATCAGGACCTCAAGCAAGCTTATTGGTGGACTCGAATGAAGCGCGAGATTTCTCAATTCGTGAATGAATGTGATGTCTGCAGAAGAGTGAAGGCAGAATACCAAAGGCCAGCTGGTCTCCTCCAACCTGTTGCCATTCCAGAATGGAAGTTTGACCACATTGAAATGGACTTCGTAACTGGGTTTCCAAAGTCCAAGCGTGGCAATGATGATGTATTCATTGTCATCGACAAACTCACCAAAGTGGCTCACTTTCTGCCTATCAAAGAGTCGATCACTGCAGCTCAATTGGATGAACTCTATACCTCTCGTATTGTCTCTCTGCACGGTATTCCACAAGTGATCTCTTCAGACCGTGGCAACATCTTTACCTCGAAGTTTTGGGATTCTTTTCAGAAGGCCATGGGCACTAACATCCGCTTTAGCACAGCTTTCCATACTCAAACAAGCGGTCAAGTCGAGCGTGTCAACCAGATTCTTGAAGATATGCTCAGGGCTTGTGTGATCTCCTTCGGCATGAAGTGGGAGGATTGTCTTCCTTATGCTGAATTCTCCTACAACAACAGTTTTCAAGCAAGTTCAGGCAAGGCCCCTTTTGAAATTCTGTATGGCAGGAAGTGCCGTACCCCTCTCAACTGGTCTGAAACCGGTGAACGTCAGCTTTTGGGTAATGACTTAATCACAGAAGCAGAAGAAATGTGCAAAGTCATTCCTGATAACCTCAAAGCAGCCCAATCCCGCCAGAAGAGCTACTATGATTGTAAGCACCGTGATTTGGCTTTCGAGATCGGAGATCATGTTTACCTCCGTGTCTCTCCTATGAAAGGTACTCGTCGCTTCGGTATCAAAGGGAAGCTTGCCCCCAGATACGTGGGACCTTTCAAGATTGTCAACAAGAGAGGCGACCTCGCCTATCAACTCCAGCTTCCTTCAAACTTTGCAAATGTTCATGACGTGTTCCATGTCTCTCAGCTTCGAAAGTGCTTTAAGACTCCTGACCGCACCGTCAACTTCGAGGACATTGAGCTCCAGGAAGATCTCTCTTATCGTGAGCACCGAGTTGCTATTCTTGAAGAGACTGAACGCAAGACTCGCAACAAGTCAATCAAATTTTTCAAAGTCAAGTGGTCACACCATTCCGACTGTGAAGCTACATGGGAATGCGAGGATCACCTCCGTTCTGAGTACCCGACGTTCTTTCAGTCCTAGATCTCGGGACGAGATCCTTTCGTAGTGGTGGAGTGTTGTAACACCCCGGATGTAACTTTCCCAATTTGTACTCCATCTCTTGCTGTTTCCGGTGTTAAGATATTTTATTTCCTCGGGTTCAGGTCTTTGTCTCCGTGTGTTGTTGTTGATTGTCATGCATCTCATATCATGTCATCATGTGCATAGCATCTGCATACGTGTTCGTCTCATGCATTCGAGCATTTTCCCCGTTGTCCGTTTTGCATTCCGGCGCTTCGTTCTCCTCCGGTGGTCATTTCTAGCTTTCTTTTGTGTGTGGGGATTAAACATTTCCGGATTGGACCGAGACTTGCCAAGCGGCCTTGGTTTACTACCGGTAGACCGCTTGTCAAGTTTCATATCATTTGGACTTCGTTTGATACTCCAACGGTTAATCGAGGGACCGAAAAGGCCTCGTGTGTGTTGCAGCCCAACTCCCCTCCAATTTGGCCCAAAACCCACCTAACTCCGCTCCATCATCTAGAGCGTTCGATCACGATCGCGTGGCCGAAAACCACACCTCATTTGGACTCTCCTAGCTCCCTCTAAGCCTATAAATAGGCCCCCCTCGAAATATCTCGGATCCCCCTCCCCGAAACCCTAGTCGTCTTCCACCTCTCGCCGCCGGACACGTCCGATTCGGGCCGGACGTGTCCGACCTGTCCCGCCGCCGCCACGTGGTGCAGCCCCACTGGCCCGGCCGCTTCCCCGCCGCACCGGCCCGCCCGACCCATGCAGGGCCCCCGCCAGGCCCAGCTCCGCGCCGCCCGGGGCACCCGAGCCGCCGCCGTCCTCTTCCTCCGAGCCGCAGCCGCCGGCACGTGCCGCCGCCGCCGCCTCCGCCCACCGGCGCCGCTACCGCGCCGCGCCGCCACCGCGCCTGCCACCGCCTCACGCCGGCCCGGCCCCGCGCCACCGAGCCGCCGCCCGGCCGCCCTCGCCGGAGCAGCCCTGCTACCTCGCCGGAGTCCTCGGGAGACGTGCGTGAACAGTACCGCGGGAGCCAGATCTGGATCTGAAGATATTTTCGGTTGACTTTTTCCCTCCTAACCCTAGCTCAAGTGCCTCTATTCGTGGCTCCGTAACTTTGCATCTGTAGCTCCGATTCATGTGTATAGCATATCAAAATGTTCACCTCAGAGAGTACATCATTTCATTCCATTGCATCATTTTCATTTGAGTTCATCTTGATGCCAGAAATGCTGTTAGAAGAGGGTCACTTGGGATAATTGTCAGATCTGCTATTTCGTTTAGCTTTTTGTCATTTTTGCCATGATTAATGTGTGCATGCTATGCCTTGATGCTCTAGATGTGTTTTGTTAAGGGTTTTGTCATCTTTCCAGAGGTGCAACCCATGTATTTTTTTGATGTGTGTGGTGACTTGTGCAAGCTTGCAAAGTGGTGCACTTGCTAATTCTGTTTTGAGGGACTTAGTGATTTCACTAAGTCCTGGAGCTGTTTATCTTATGATGCCATATGTTCATGTTGTTTCCTAGTGATCCGTGCCTCTTTTGAGGATGATCAGTAAGGATTTTTTGTTAATCTTGTAGTGCTCTATCCATCCATTTCTTTGTTTGCAATTATAGAGCACCCTAGCTTGAGTCAGTCGAGCTCTACTTTTGCTACTTTGTTAATCTTGGCAGATTGTCAACTTGTTTGCAATGTTGCCGGTGATGTTGTAGTTGATCCATGCATGCTATGCTATTGTTCTTGCCATGTCTAGCTTGAATTTTGTGCCTTCTTGATGGATCTATGCTTGTCTTGCCATGACTTGCACCGTAGTGAGTGCATCGAGCTCGTAAACATGCCTACTTGAGTTATATTTCAGCATGTGCCAGTTTTCACTAAGTCTAAAAACTGATTATGTTTTGCTACGTTCACATGCTTGCAATTGTATTTTCTGATCCCTTTTGGCTCAATATCACTAAGGGACTTTTGTTAAGCTCTTTGAGTTGCTCCATGCCATGCTTTACTTTGCCATGTTCAGGTCCTGTACCATGTAGTTTTGTTGCTCCAAAGAGGGCTACCTGATCTGAAATTCCAGACAAGTGTTAATTTCACTAAGTCTGAGATATGTTTGCCATATGCATTTTTGCCATGCTTGTTTGAACCTGTTAATGGATGAATTGGCCGTAGCTCAGTGCTCGACTTTTGTTAAGAATCTTGTGTGCATCCCTACCCTGTATTTTGTTGTCATGTTTGGGTGCTGTAGCATGTTCATTTCGTTGCATTTAGATGCCTACTTTCTGTATATCGCAGACCGGTGTCATTTTTGAATCGCTTGCCATTTCCAAACCGTAACTCCGATTCCGGCATTCTTTATATCATTTCCAAGCGATTTTTTCTCACCTTTCCAGTGGCACACTTGGTTTTCCATGTTGAGGCCAGGTTCTTGCATATCCTGTCATATCTTGCATTTTGCATCCCGCATCGCAACCCGCATAGCATATCATCTTTGGATTGTGTTGTTTGAGTTTGCACATGGTTGATTGTATCCTTGTTGCTTGTTTGTCTTGTTCGGGTAGAGCTGGGAGACGAGTTCGCTAACGAGGAGCCCGTTGAGTTTGCTTTCGAGGATCTAGTCAACTCTGACAACTGTGCAGGCAAGATGATCATACCCTCGAAATCACTACTATCTTTGCTATGCTAGTTTGCTCGCTCTTTTGCTATGCCATTTCTATGATGCCTACCACTTGCTTTCAAGCCTCCCAAATTGCCATGTCAAACCTCTAACCCTCCATTGTCCTAGCAAACCGTCGATTGGCTATGTTACCGCTTTGCTCAGCCCCTTTTATAGCGTTGCTAGTTGCAGGTGAAGATTTGAAGGCCGTTTCTTGTTGGTACATTTATTTACTAGTTGGGATATCATTATATTATCTTGTTATCTTAATGCATCTATATACTTGGTAAAGGGTGGTAGGCTCGGCCTCTCTCCTAGTGTTTTGTTCCACTCTTGCCGCCCTAGTTTCCGTCATATCGGTGTTATGTTCTCGGATTTTGCGTTCCTTGCGCGGTTGGGTTATAATGGGAACCCCTTGATAGTTCGCCTTGATTAAAGATTTTCCAGCAATGCCCAACCTTGGTTTTACCATTCGCCACCTAGCCTCTTCTCCCTTGGGTTACCGGAGCCCAAAGGTCATCTTCTTTTACCCCCCCCCCCCCGAGCCAGTGCTCCTCTGAGTGTTGGTCCGAACTGAGCTGCCTGCGGGGCCACCTCGGGGAAACTTGAGGGTTGGTTTTACTCGTAGCTAGTCTCATCTGAATGTGCCCTGAGAACGAGATATGTGCAGCTCCTATCGGGATTTGCGGCACATTTGGGTGGTGTTGTTGGTCTTGTTTTAACCTGCTGAAGTGTCTTGAGTAACCGAGATACCGAGTCTGATCGGAACGTCTTGGGAGGAGGTCTATTCCTTCATTGACCGTGAGAGCTTGTCATGGGCTAAGTTGGGACTCCCTGAACTTTCGAAAGCCGTGCCCGCGGTTATGGGCAGATGGGAATTTGTTAATGTCCGGTTGTAGATAACTTGAACCTTAACTTAATTAAAATGAATCAACTGAGTGTGTTACCGTGATGGCCTTTTCTCGGCGGAGTCCGGGAAGTGGACACAGTGTTGGAGTAATGTTTGCGCAGGTTGCTCTCTAGTTTCTCGCTCGTGCTTTGCCTCCTCTTCTCGCTCTCTTTTGCGAATAAGTTAGCCACCATATATGCTAGTCGCTTGCTGCAGCTCCACTTATATTTTACCTTGCCATACCTATAAGCTTAAATAGTCTTGATCGCGAGAGTGCGAGATTGATGAGTCCCTGTGGCTCACAGATTACTATTACACCAGATGCAGGGCCTGATGATTCCGCTCCAGGAGATGCGTATGAGCTCAAGTCACTAGTAGAAAAAGGGTCAAACGTGAAGCACATTAGTGCCGGTTTGTATTTGAGCTGGCACTAATGTATACATTAGTGCCGGTTCCAACGGCTAGCCGGGCCGCTTTCATTAGTACCGGTTTGTGGCGAACCTTTAGCACCGGTTCGTGCCATGAACCGGTACTAATGAGAGTGGTGGCAGGATGTTCTCAGACAGGTGCCCCTCCAGCCCCTTTAGTACCGGTTCTTGGCACGAACCGGTACTAAAGGTCATCCTACATAAACCCTTCGTCCACCCGAGCTCGCTCTGTTCTTCCCCTTTCCCCTCTCCTCTCTGTTCTTCCCCTCATCCTCTCGTGCTCATCACACATTTTGCCCAAAATTTGTCAAGATTTGAAGGCCCCCATCCATTCAAATGATCACAAAGGTTAGCAACTTTGTCCTTTCATATCTCATTGCTAGATTAGCTCTTGCAATGCTTTATATAGTGATTAATTTGTGAGTTTAGTAATTTGGGAGGATATATATATATGTGCTAGTATTTCATTTATATGCAATTTGAGGTCAAAAATAACACTTAGTTTGCATATGTAGGTGTGGTTTACTTAGTGCCTTCTAAATCTCCATCGTAGCCACCGTCGATCGCCCGCACCGTCCCGTCGCCGGCACCACCTTGTGGTGAGCCTCTAGTTCATGAAATTTTATATAAAAATTTATGTTTGTGTGATTTGGATATATAGTTACTCGTATAATTATCTTACCCGTATGTTGTTTGTTATACATATAGTGCCATGGTTTTGATATCCGTCCCCGTCGGCCCTAGTCCTTGTTATGATTTGGATGTGGTATGTATATTCTCTTTTAAAACTAGTTGCATTTCGTGTTTATGAAAAATTATGCCCATCAAGTTGACATAGAATTTTTTTTCGAACCGACCCTATTGCCGGGAGGTTAAATTTAGTTGAAAGAGAAAATGAGTACTTGAAAGAAAAATTGAAAAGAATTGAGGGGGAGAAGATGGAATTGGAGTTGCATGTTGCCGATGTCGTCGATGATCACAAGATGAAGATGGAGAAAATGCGCTTGAAGATTAGAAAGATTAGAAAATATGCCATCGATAGTGAGGCTTGGTATCATTATGCTGTTGGATCCATTGTTACCTTAGTTGCGATCTTGATCGTATTTGTTGTTGCATTTAAATGCTTTAGCTAGAGAGTTATTTGTTTGTTGCATTTAAGTGTTGTATGAACTCTATGTATGAACTTGTATTAATTTGGTCTATTCGGTGTTGTGTAATGAAGATGAGCCGGCAATGGATGTACGATGACAGATGCTCTCCCCAGTTCGTTGAGGGCGTGCATACTTTTCTACTTGCGGCTGAGGCAAACAAGCGGGCGGATGGTTTTATGCCTTGTCCATGTGCTCGCTGTAAGAATGGTCACAATTACTCTACATCAAGAACCATTCATGTCCACCTGTTTAAGTCCAGTTTCATGCCCCATTATAATGTTTGGACCAAGCACGAAGAAATAGGGGTTATGACGGAAGACAATGAAGAAGAAGAGGACGACGACAGCTATCCTGGCCATGGGTTCCCTGAATACGATGATACAACAATGGGGGAAGAAGCTGAGCCGGTAATGCGGGAAGAAGCTGAGCCGGCAATGCGGGAAGAAGCTGAAGAAGAGGCATCAGATGAGCCCGTTGATGATCTAGGTCGGGCCATTGCCGATGCAAAGAGAAACTGCGCAAGTGATATGGAGAAGAAGAAGTTGCAGCGCATGTTAGAGGGTCACAAAAAATTGTTGTACCCAAATTGCGTAGGTGACAAGAAAAGTTGGGCACCACACTGGAATTGCTGCAATGGAAGGCAGAGAATGGTGTATCTGACAAGGGATTTGGAAAGTTGCTGGTAATGATAAAGGATATGCTTCCAAAGGACAACGAATTGCCCGAGAGTACGTACGAAGCAAAGAAGGTTGTCTGCCCTCTAGGGTTAGAGGTGCAGAAGATACATGCATGCCCTAATGATTGCATCCTCTACCGCGGTGAGTACGAGGATTTGAACGCTTGCCCGGTATGTGGTGCATTGCGCTATAAGATCAGCCGCGATGACCCTGGTGATGTCGAGGGCCGGCGCCCCAGGAAGAAGATTCCTGCCAAGGTGATGTGGTATGCTCCTATAATACCACGGTTGAAACGTTTGTTCCAAAACAAAGAGCATGCCAAGGCGATGCGATGGCACAGAGAAGACCGTAAAAAGACGGAAAGTTGAGAGTACCCGCTGACGGGTCGCAGTGGAGAAAAATCGAAAGAAAGTACGGGAAGGAGTTTGCAGATGACGCAAGGAGCGTATGGTTTGGTCTAAGCGCACATGGCATTAATCCTTTTGCGGAGCAGAGCAGCAACCATAGCACCTGGCCTGTGACTCTATGTTTGTATAACCTTCCTCCTTGGTTGTGCATGAAGCGGAAGTTCATTATGATGCCAGTGCTCATCCAAGGCCCTAAGCAACCCGGCAACGACATTGATGTGTACCTAAGGCCATTAGTTGAAGAACTCTTACAACTGTGGAATGGAACAGGTGTACGTGCGTGGGATGAGCACATGGGGGAATAATTTGACCTAAAGGCGTTGCTGTTCGTGACCATCAATGATTGGCCTGCTCTCAGTAACCTTTCAGGACAGACAAACAAGGGATACCGTGCATGCACGCACTGTTTGGACGATACCGACAGTATATATTTGGCTAATAAGAATGTGTACCTGGGACATCATCGATTTCTTCCGAGCAGGCATCCCGTAAGAAAGAAAGGCAAGCATTTCAAAGGTGAGGCGGATCACCGGATGAAGCCTCGCCACCGTACTGGTGCTGATGTACATGATATGGTCAAGGATTTGAAGGTGGTCTTTGGAAAGGGTCCTGGTGGACAACCTGTTCCGAATGACGCTAATGGACGCGCACCCATGTGGAAGAAGAAATCTATATTTTGGGACCTGCCCTATTGGAAAGACCTCGCGGTCCGCTCCGCAATCGACGTGATGCACGTGATGAAGAATCTTTGTGTGACCCTGCTTGGCTTCTTGGGCATGTATGGGAAGACAAAAGATACACCTGAGGCACGGGAGGACCAGCAACGTATGCACGGAAAAGACGGCATACATCAGGGTCATGCAAGCTACGCTCTTACCAAAGAAGAGAAGGAAATCTTCTTTGAATGCCTGCTCAGTATTAAGGTACCGTCTGGCTTCTCGTCGAATATAAAGGGAATAATAAACATGGCAGAGAAAAAGTTCCAGAACCTAAAGTCTCATGACTGCCACGTGATTATGACGCAACTGCTTCCGGTTGCATTGAGGGGGCTTCTACCGGAAAACGTTCGATTAGCCATTGTGAAGCTATGTGCATTTCTCAATGCAATCTCTCAGAAGGTAATCGATCCAGAAATCATACCGAGGTTATAGAATGATTTGGTGCAATGTCTTGTCAGTTTCGAGTTGGTGTTCCCACCATCCTTCTTCAACATCATGACGCATGTCCTAGTTCACCTATGCGAAGAGATTAACGTTTTGGGTCCTGTATTTCTACACAATATGTTCCCCTTTGAGAGGTTCATGGGAGTCTTAAAGAAATATGTTCATAACCGTGCTAGGCCAGAAGGAAGCATCTCCAACGGCCGTCAAAATGAGGAGGTCATTGAGTTTTGTATTGACTTTATTCCTGACCTTAAGCCGATTGGTGTTCCTGAATCGCGGCATAAGGGCAGACTGGATGGAAAAGGCACGCTAGGAGGGGAACAAATAATATGTATGGACGGACATTCTCTCACTAAAGCACACTACACAGTTCTACAGATTCCACCTTGGTGGCTCCGTATATGGATGAACACAAGAATTTGCTATGCTCCAAACACCCGGAGCGGTCTGATGACTGGATTACACGTGAACAAACCAGGAGTTTCGCCAGCTGGTTGCAAGCACGTACCATGCATGACATCTCTATTGAAGATGACCTGTACTTGCTGTCCCAGTTACCATCTTCGAATATAATGACTTTCCAAGGGTACAAGATAAATGGTAATACATTTTACACGATCGCCCAAGATAAGAAGAGCACCAACCAAAACAGTGGTGTTCGCTTTGATGCAGAAACCAAGACGGGAAAGGAAACATATTATGGTTATATACAGGACATATGGGAACTTGACTATCGACGTGGTTTGAAGGTCCCTTTGTTTCGGTGCAAATGGGTCAATATGACACGAGGCGGGGTAATGGAAGACCCGCAGTACGGAATGACAATAGTGGATCTCAACAATCTTGCGTATGCAGAAGAACCATTCGTCCTAGCCAATGATGTGGCATAGGTTTTCTATGTGAAGGACATGTCTACCAAGCCAAGAAAAAGAAAAGATAAGGAAGCGAATGCATCGTACGATGAGCCAAAGCGGTACATAGTTCTTTCTGCGAAGAGAAACATCGTGGGAGTGGATGACAAGACAGACAAGTCAGAAGATTATGAAAAGTTTGATGAAATTGCTCCATTCACAGTGAATATTGACCCGAGCATCCCGTGAAATGATGAAGATTTTCCATGGCTACGATGCAAAAGGACACACGCGAAGAAAAAGTTTCACACCCAAAGATCTGGGATGTGACCGGCTTAACTATCATCACTTTCTTCTATGTTTCACACCCAGGAGGGAATCTCTGTAATAGTTAGGGTAGCTAGTTATGTGTTTTGGCATTTGAAACGCGAAGAAATTTTATGTGCAAGCAAATTCTTTCATGCATTTACTGAGTTTTTCAGCTAAATGACCCTGAAATTGAAAAGCATTTCAACTGAACTCAGAAAAGGATGAAAGTTGGCATGGTATCATAATTTCACCCAGATAGCATGTGCAAAAAAGTAGAGAGGGTTACCGCAAAAACTGGATGCACTTCGTGTACAAAATGGACAATCTGTTTCGAAGTATCAGGGTTTCGGACGAAAACTCATCCGTTACAAAGGCATTTCATTTTTTAAATAACCTAAGCATTACCAAATTGAATATAATGATAAAACACACTAATGTTAAACATAAGAAAAAAGAATCACTGAAAAATCTATTTTCAAACTTATGTTATTCACAAAAAAAATAAAGCAAAAAAAATAAGAAAAAAAAGCCCACCTACTGGGCCATAGCGGCCTGCATACGACTAGAAACCCAAATTCAAGTTGGGCCAGGATGCAGGCCCGCTAGCCCAGTAGGCCCAATAGGGCATCGCAGAAGAGGTAGGCCCAGAAGGCCTGCTTAAGAGAGGAGCTCGAGACAGCAGCGACGGCGGGGCTTATAAGCAGGTGCGAGTGCCCCTCGGCTAGCGAGGTGGGACTAAGCTTTTGTGCCCCTCGCCTGGCAGTGCACACCCTTTAGTACCGGGTCGTGGCACCAACCGGTACTAAAAGGGGGGCCTTTAGTACCGGTTGGAGCCACGAACCGGTACTAAAGGGGGTCGCTTCCCGCCGCTTGGGCTAGCCAAAACAGACCTTTAGTACCGGTTGGTGGCTCTAACCGGTACTAAAGGTGGGTTCTATATAAGAAAACACTTCAAAATTTTGTTAGTTTCTCATCTCTCCCTCTGCTTCTTCTCCTCTGCACCGTCGCCCGTGGCCCCCGCCGTCTCCATATCCGTCGTCGCCGCCTCGGCCCATCGCCGCCCCCGTCGCCGCCCCGTCATCCCGTCCCCGTCGTCCCCGTCGTCACCGCCGCCCCGTCCCGGCCGCGTCATAACCGTCCCCGTCGTCGTCGCCGCCCCGGCCCATACGTCCCCGTCCCCGTCATCGCCGCGCCCGTCGTCGTCCCCGTCGCTGCGCATCCCCCGTCGCCTCTCGCCTCGCCGGCCGATGAGCGCGCACACACACACATACATTTTTAGTTATAGATTTTTCTGTTTTTCAGAAATTGTTAGACATTTTTCTGTTTTTTAGAAATAGTTAGAAATGTTAGAATTGTTATAATAGTTAGAAATGTTAGAATTGTTAGAATTTTTCTGTTTTTTAGTTATAGAAATAGTTATAAAAAAGTTAGAATTGTTAGAATTTTTTCTGTTTTTTAGTTATAGAAATAGTTATAAAAAAGTTAGAAAATTTTCTTTTTTTTAGTTATAGAAATATTAGAAATGTTATAGAAATGTTAGTTATATATAGCATTGTTAGAAATGTTATAGAAATGTTAGAAATTTTAGTTATCAAAATCCAATCATTAAAAAAATGTTACTTTTTGCGGGCATATAGCTAGTATTTGTTGTCGACGATGCCCGGCCCGCATCCTCGCCATCGACACGTCCGCGACGACGTCCAGCTGACCCATGTCCGGGACTGGGCTCCGCCGGGCTGGCACTGGGAGGTGCTGCTTGGAGGGGCGCGCCGCTTGATGAGGAACCCGGCTCCGGGTCCCATCGTCGACCCTGATCTCGTTTGGTGGCGTTCGTGTGGGCCAGTTTCGGTGCGGAGGGAGCCGGCCCCACCGGAGGTGGTACGTCGTCATGTCAGGGAGGAGGACGAGCATGTCCATCGGTACATGCTTGCGTTAGAGGGCGGCAGGTTCTCCAATACCTGGCAGTTTCTTCAGGGATCTCACTTCAGCTATGATCCTGTGAGGGTTCCTTCTCTTTGGGTGTCCACCGCCCGCACCGCAGGAACCGCGAGTGTCCTAAATTCTTCTGTAGTATTCGATCTTTATTAGCTACCTAGCCAGTGATGTACTCGATATATAATATTCAAGACGATGTATTCGAGATTATATATTATTCGAGACGATTTATTCGAGATTATATCAATTATTCGAGACGATGCATTCGAGATTATATCTATTATTCGAGACGGTGTATTCGAGATTATATCTATTATTCGAGACGATGTATTCGAGATTATATCTATTATTCGAGATGATGTATTCGAGATTATATCTATTATTCGAGACAATGTATTCGATGTTATATCTATTATTAGAGACGATGTAATTTGAATACTAAATTGTTTTATATTTCTTTTGGCATAGTTAAATAAAAGCTATGGCGGACAATACCAACAGACAGGGAGAACAGACCATGTTCGATATAATACGCGGGCCAGATGATGATCAGAATGAAGAAGATTATGACGGCTCCGAATTTCTAAACAACACCGGAGAGGGTGATATGATATTCGATCACGACGACCGAGAAGATGAAGTCATGAACTACGACGAAGAACATGTTGATCCTGAAACAACAAACACCGGCAAGGTATATATATTTATATAAGCAGGAATCTGGTGATCATTGCATGTTTTAAATGAGTTCAAGATATATTAACGAATCGATCTTTCTTCTTTCAGCCATCCAGATCGAGCAAATCTTCAGGCAAAAGGACGAAACGAGGCCCGAACAAAAAGTTGAAGGAGGGCGTAAAGTACAATACCGAGGCATTCAAACCTAATGGCGAACCATTAGCGCCTAAGAAGATTGCGGACAAGTTCGTTCGTCAGTACGGAGTTCTTGTGAAGGACCAACTCCCGATCTCCCTTCAAGAATGGAGAAAGCCAGCAAAGCCACGTCCAAATGTTACTTTTGTTGACGAGAATAAAAAAAACTGCTTTGGGATACTCTCATGGAACATTTCACCCTACCAGATAATTTCACAGAAGCAGATGTGCGGAAAGTCAAGGACGCTCCTTTTAGGAAGATGGCGGTTGCATTCAAGAACCACAAGAAAACGATGTGGGAGAAGTACGTCAAGGGAGGAAGAAGACTCCAGTATTCAAGGGGATACTAGAGAATCAAAGTGCTCATTGGGACGATTTCGTGAAATTCAAGGATTCAGAATTAGCTAAGGAACGGTCGAGAATAAACAAGAAGAATGCCAAAAAAAGGATAAGTTCCATAAGCTGGGGCCAGGTGGCTACGCGGTGGCAATGCCTAAGTGGGATAAGTCTGAGAAAGAGATGGAGGATGCTAGTGTCACTCCGGTTACTAAGAGCTAGCCCCCCAGGTGCAGGACTTGGTTCTATGCGCATGGGGGGGAGTTGGACCCGAAGACAGGCAATGTTTCGACGAAGGCATGTCTGAACGGAGCCGACGATGCGCTACTTGTTGCAATAGAAGAGGCGCGATCGGTGGTGTTCCAGCCCAACAGAGAGAAAGACGAGCTTACGCGTGCCGTGGGAAATCCTGAACACCCGGGAAGAACACGAGGCAAGGGCGCTATTCCATGGTATGAGGGGTTTTCGGACTGGAACGCTGACTATAGAACCCGTGCGAGAAAGAAGATTGCGGAGGAGAAGAAGAGGAAGATGGAGGAGGAGCAGAGGAAGCAGGACTATGAACGCCTTCAAGGCCTAGAAGCAAGTCAAGCAGAATTGGCCGCTAAATTCCAGCGGCAGCAGGAGCAGATCGACTCACTTAGCCAGCAAAGGGGGTCTCAGCAGCTGCAGCAGCTAGCGGATGATCCAGCATTGGATACCACCGCCCCATCCATGCCGAGAAGCGGCGTGGGTTCCGCCCCGGGCGACACAGTAGTGCTGGATAGATACCCCGTGGATGACATCACGGAGAACACTAACTGCGAGCTACACTTCAAAATGAAGAACATATCCATGAAGGTGGCGGACGCCGTTGCTTTTTCAAATTCCCCCGAGGCAACCTTCCATTGCAACCCGATTCCAGCGGGCTATGCTTGCGTCTTGGTTGATGAGGTGGTGGACCCATATTCGGAGCTACAGCTTGACATTCCTGGAGGTGACGACGAGCACACATTGGGAGAGGCCATACATCGTGTCATCCTATGGAGAAAGGATTGCATCATCTTTCGAAGTCCGCCACCGAGTCAGCAGACTCCCGCTCCTCCAAGTCCACCAACGCGTGAGGCCACTCCTCCTCCTCCAAGTCCGGCAAAGTGTCAGGCCACTCCTCCTCCAAGTCCGACACAGCGTCAGACGTCCACTCCTCCTCCAAGTCCGGCACAACCTCAGGCCACTGCAAGTCCGGCACAGCTTCAGGCCACTCCTCCTCGTCCAACTTAGCCCTGTCAGCCATCTCCGCCGCCTCAGCAATCGCAGAAGAGACACCCCGCAGCTATGGTGCGTAGCGGTACGAGTCGAGGTCATAGTACAGGAAGTACAGGCGGAGGCAAGCGATATAAATATGGTCCAAACCTCACTACTCCTCTTCCTGTGAGGGCTTACAACAGGACCGAGGAGCAAACCAATGCCATAGTGCAGGCAGAACTCGACGCCCATTTTGGACCGAAACCGCCACCGCCGCCAAGGGAGAAAGTGCCTGTGGAAGTAGTTGACCACTTCATTCGTATGGCTCAACCACCAGCTCCTAAGCCTGTTGACACAGACTATGAGCGCCACATCAGGAAGTTACATCGACGACGTCTACAGAAGGAGGCGAGCTCGAGCTCGAGCAAACAACAAGTAGCTGTCAAAAAATTCGGGAAAACCGTTGCCCAGCTGGGAAAACAGGCGGCGCAATCGATCCCCCCGCTTGTTATGCCGCCAACAACACGTGACAGTACGCGCGCCCAATATTATTGTGGCCAAATAGTTTACGTTCCCGAGGTGGGCGATGTGGTAATAACCCAGGAGCATATAATGTAGGCTGAAGAACTCAAGATCACTGTTGGACAACTCCTCGAGATCGAGGACATGCCTGGGATTATAGAGGAGGAAATAAAACGGAAATATGTCCGGGGCCAACCTTTGGTCGAGCCAGAAGATGTCAACAAGCTCCCAACGAGAATGTATGAATTGCATCAATGGTACATGGACATTACCAAGAGATCCGATCGAGAGTCCCTCATGGTGTATGTCAAGAAGGATGATTACTACCAAGAGAAAGCTGTGGTCGTTGAGTATCCTGAACTGTTTCAGTTATACAATCAAGATGCACTCGACAAATCTATCATCAGTTGCTATTGTCTGTAAGTGATTTATTTCTGTAATTTAAGTCTCAAGCTAGCTGTAGTGATCCTTTTGATCAATCATTACCTGTAATTATCCTCACTATATTCTTTTCTGTGGTATTATGCAGGATGAAGATGTATGAAATGAGAAAAGGTGGACGCTATGGCATTGGGTTCATTGACCCAAACACCGTTAATGAATACACATGGAAAATAAACAAGCATCAAGAAAAAGAGGTAGAGGACAGCATGCTAGAGTTCTTGAAGCGCCTCAAATACAATGAAGATATACTACTTCCTTACAACTTCCAGTGAGTCACACTTTCTTGTACTACAAATTCTCTGTTTTCGCCTACTAGCTAGCTAGCTACATGTTTTTGCTTACATATGCCCGCTTAATTAAGACATGCAAACGTGTGTGCATGCACATTTCACTGGATCTTGTGTATCATTAAAGTTGACGCCGGAACAGTTGAAATACAGGACTCGCTACTTAAAAACAAAGTGACTATAAAATCTTGTTTGGGATAGTCAACAGGTAATTTCAATCATTATTAACTATATATCTCGGCCTATTTAGTAATTCGTCATTTCATGATATGAACTATTTAATAACCCCTTTATTCATTTTCTTTGTCGGCGGGCAGGGCTTGGGAAAGGTTTATCAGCGTCACGGAAGGCGAATGGAAACCAAAGCTGAAATGGTTTCAATCCAAGGTAAGTAATTAAGTAGTACTAGCTAGCTAGCTGCCATCTCTTTAATTATCATGCTTGATTAATTATTATCTGATCAAATTAAATTCCATTCTCATAATAAAGGCCCTGAAGCAGGCGCAGGGGACTAATCTGTGTGCATTCTGCGTTTGCGAGAACATTCGCATGATGGCGTCCGAAAGGAGCATATCTCAAAGACATGAATGGGTACGCTTGTCAGAACACTATTCACAAATTTTACACCAGTATCGATATCTAGTCACACAACTAATACACATGCATATTGATCTCCTTCTTAACAGTTCAAAGAGGTGCGGGACAAGCTCCTAGAAACGGAGCGCGTAGAAGCACTTCAAGAGGAAATAGCGGGATTTTTGCTTGACCAGGTCATAAATCCGAAGGGAGAATACTATTACCCGCTACCGCCCCCATGAACCACTTCCAATTGTCATCGTCCTCCGAAGGCACCAATTAGGCTAATGCCACTGGCTCCAAAGGCAACATGCATATGTAGGAGAAATTGTATATAGCTATACATGTGTGTATGTGTGAATTAATATGGTTTGTCATACATTGATGATATATATATATGATTGGTTCTAGTAGAAA
>NC_041380.1:429190389-429207944 GCF_002162155.2 Triticum dicoccoides
GTGTACAATGTGTAGTACCGTAAAATACAAGCAAATGAAAAAGAATTAAAATGGAAAACACAAAATTAAATGAAAAAGAAATCATAAAACCAAAACCCCCCCAAACATTTTAGTACCGGTTGGTGTTACCAACCGGTACTAAAGGGCTCCCGGCCCCCGGAGCTGGCTCGTGCCACGTGGTTGCCCTTTAGCACCGGTTCATGCTAAATCGGTACTAAAGGGGGGGGGGCTTTAGTGCCTAAACGTTAGTGCCGGTTCCTAAACTCGCACTAAAGGGCCTTACGAACCGGTGCTATTGCCCGGTTCTGCACTAGTGACTGGGAGTTCGACGAAGACTCTCAACGGTACTATGTTTCCTTTCCCGATGATCAGTAGTGGTGCCCAGTTGGGGGTGAACGGGACCGTGTTGCTTGTTGGGTTCTCTTTTATTTTGGCGCCGTAGTCGGGCCATGAGTGTTTGGATGATGTAATGTTATTTATGTACTTGATTGACGTGGCGAGTGTAAGCCAACTATGTTACCTCCCCTTTATTATTTATATTACATGGGATGTTGTGAAGATTGCCTAACTTGCGACTTATGCCTTCAATGCGATTATGCCTCTAAGTCGTGACTCGACACGTGGGAGCTATAGTCGCATCGAGGGTGTTACAACTTTTGTCCTAAGTTCCAGTAATTTTAGCATTTTTCATCGCATCATAACTTTGCATCCGTGGCTCCGTTTTGGGTGTGTAGCATATCGAGTTTGTCAGGACCCCGACTCAATGCCACATCGATCTAGCATGTAACACCTCATATCATTTTGCGGCCTCACGCACGGTATTCCCACGGGTGTCGTCTTACCTTTGCCCGGGACCGTTTGCGTCTTTTGGCACACGTATATGATAGTGTCGCTAGCATCCATATGATAAGGAGCCCGGGCTGACATGGCTAGTCGTAAACCCAAAGTGGCACAAACCTACAGGGACAGGCATCCATGACCCAGCATCGAACGTGTCGGTCATCAGCGAGTGAATCCAGGCTGTAGCACTGGGCTAGCAGGACTCCGGTGAACCGGGCTGTAGCGGGCTAACAGGACTCCGGTATTCATCGCGTGACATTTCCCTGAAGGGACAGACACAGGAACGACGAAGGACACATGCCGGCCAGCCTAAGTGTTCCGGAGCAGTAGCAAGCTACCATGGCTCAGTGGAAACACCCGGAGACATTTCTCGGTAAGAGAGGCTACCAAGGATAAACAACTAGGTTGTCAGATCCCACACATACCAAGCATTTCAATAACATACACACAATATGCTCGATATGTGCAAATACAACATGGCATCACAACATGGCTCTACAACTCAAGTATTTATTCATTAGGCTCCGAGGAGCGAGATATTACAAACAGGGGTCTCATGACCCAACATTCAGAGCATACATATCAAAACACAAGCGGAAGCTATCATGTCTGAGTACAGACATCTATAAATGAAAAAGGCTGAGAAGCCTGACTATCTACCAAATCCTGCTGAGGCACAAGATCGTAGCTGAGGTAACAAGCTAAACGTCGAAGTCCACGTGGAACTACTAGTGAGACCGAAGTCTCTCTGCAAAAACATAAAATAGGCAAACGTGAGTACAAATGTACCCAGCAAGACTTACATCAGAACTAACTACATATGCATCATTATCAACAAGGGGATGGTGGGGTTTAACTGCAGCAAGCCAGCTTTGACTCGGTGGCTATCACAAACTACGACTGCAAAGTAACTCTTTGAGGTGGCGCACACGAGTCCACATATTCACCATATCAATACACCACTATGGATCCACTCCCGTCTCCCTACGAGAACGCCATCCATAGCACTCACGCTTATCTTGCGTATTTTTAGGGTATCCACTTTCATCTGACACTCCAAAGTTTTTATTTGGTTTTTTTAAGTGAAGCTCTATGAAAATTTGGGTTTTTCTTATCTTTGAAGCCACCCTTGGCTTTGTATTTTTGCCCATGAGATAAAACCCCTCCAAAACCTCCCCTCCCCCTAGTGATCAACCTAAATTCTCTGTCCCAACTAATCCAAACTGGTTTTGGATTTTTATTCTAATTATTTTTCCCCTCAATTCAATTCTGAAAATTATTTGGAGCCTGAGGGATTTTCAAAGCAAGTACACTTTTTCATTAGAGTTTTGACCTCAAACCAATTCTCCTGGATTGTCCTTTGAACCCACAACCCAGAACCATCTTGATCCACTCCTCCCCTTTTCAAATTTTTCAAAATGCAGTCTCTGCAAGTTTGGACCAGATTTGCCAAATTTGGTGAAATTCATATCCACACTGCTCCAAAAATTCCACCAAAAATCATGCAGCCTACTTGAGCAAGGAGAAGCCACTCCACCAAAAATCAGCTCAAGGAAAAATCACCAGAGGCCAATTTCATTCGGTCGAACACCTGGTGGGCACTGTTACTGTTCAAAGTTCAGAAAATTCAGTTTCAGTGTCATCTTCAGTCCGTCAGTTTCTGTCACGCGGCCACAGTGCCCTTGGCACGTTCCTCGCCGCCTCTTCCTCTTGTCCGAAGCTGCACATGCGTGCGTGGAGCCTTCCTGGCGTCGATAGCGTGCTGGCTCGCCCTCGCTGGCGTCTTCTGCGGCGTCGGGACCTCCCGTGGCGGCCGACAGGAGGCACACCACGGCAGAACGTCGTTCCGCGCCGCCCAGCGCTCCCTGGCTCTCTGCCTGGCCTCATGCACGCCAGCGCACGCCCGTAGCACAGCCACCGTGGCCGGCAAGCATGGAACGCGCTCTCCGCCGCCGACGGGCCCGCGCCATCACCGTTCCGTCGAGCTCGCCCTTAACACCCAAACCCCGGTGAGTTTAACACCAAAACAGACCCATTGAACCTCCGTGATGACGCTCGACCCCCTAACCACCCCGACCGAGCACTGCGCCACCGTAATCGCTCACCGGTGATCCTCGTTCACGGCAACCGCCTCGGACCGCCTATATAAAGGGGTCCCGAGCTCACTCTCGTGCACGCAGCACCCCCACTACTCACCAACACCCCGCCAGGCCACTAGGGGGACCTCGAGGAGGTCTCCTCCCCCAGCTCCGGCCGCCTCACCCCGCCTCGGCCTCCACCCCGATTCGTTCTGGTGAGGCCATCTCCGGCGCTCAAACCCCGTTCGTTACCCTCTCTAGCTGCCAGGAGCATAACCCCCTCTTCAATTTAACCTTTGCAGCCCTCTCCGACGAGCCCCTCAACCACCCAAGCCGCCGTCCGCCGGAGCAGAGCTCGCCGTCGAGGTGGTGCTCGCCGACCGACTCCACCACCATCAACTGACGCGGAAGGGTACCCTGAGCACGGAGGTACTCTCCGATCTCTCTGCCTCGCCGTGGATCGCCGCCGGCGACCACCGCGGCTCTCGGGCGCCGGCGAACTCTGCCGCCCACCACCGCGGCTCTCGGGCGCCGGCGAACTCTGCTGCCCCATTTGAACATTTGAACCTGACGGGTGGGACCCCACCGTCAGCCTCTCTGCTCTCTCTTTCGAATCGTTTTCTGGAAGCGCTTTCGGGCAGAATGCGTTTTCTCTTCGGGCTGGCGTAGTCGCTACCGAAGCGTTTTCTGTTTTTTTAAACTAGCCCCTGGAATTCTTCTGTTCCATTACAGATTAGTCCCTGGACAAAAACCCTTATAACTTTTAATCAGAAAGGTATTTTTGATTGATTCTTTTTTTTGTTCTCTTTAAATTGTTGTCTAGTTTTTTATCAGATTTATTTGAAAAATATTTGGTTTACCTTCTGTGCACTCCTTGGTATTTACGTTAGCGCATATATTTTTTTTAAACCGTAGATACCGAAGGAGGTGACGGAGCCGCGAACTTCACCGAGCTAGGCTCCGACTACTCTGAACCAGGCAAGCATGTTTGAACTTTTGATATGATGAGTGTCTTGGCATGTTTTGCATTTAGTTAGTTTCATGGCATGTCGGTGAGCATACCGATGAACATTATTTTATGTGATAATGAGGTAAGTGAGTTCGATGATCCATATGTGGATGAATGTGAATATGAATGGGCATGTGTTGGCATGAGGATGGGTACGATGGCAGTGTTGTAGCATGCCAGTCTTACGCCAGACTATGAGACTTCAGTGTCAAACCATATCGGTCCAGTACCTGTCATTTTCCTTCCTTGTACTACCGCATGTTTTCCGCAAGGAATATGGTTTAGTAAGTTGCAAACCGCTTTCATGGTACACACCAAAGAGGAGAGGCCGTGATGATGGTTCCATGGCCCTGGATTAAAGCCAGTCATCTGGTCAGGGGGCATGGGTGTTTCCGGTTGGGACCGAGAGGGGGGCACCCCTTAGAGCGCGCGTATATAAATTTGATCCCATGCTATTCGAGATTGTGATCTCCCCATCTCAAAAGTTTTTCTTGGACGATGACTAGGGTGATTCCTAGCATCGAGAGGTAGGATGGGTGTGTACCGGTTAGCTGTGTTTTCCTCCGAAATACCGTAAACGGAACTAGTCCTTCGTGACTACGGAAATCCGTTGGCTGTGGGAAAAATTTTGTACAAACTCTGCAGAGTCATATATTTCCCCAAATCATCTATTCCATGCCCATATTCGTATTATCTTATCCTGATCAAATGTCAGTTTTGATGACAGACTCCGGTGAATCGCATGAGTGCTAAGTCCGGTTAAATGATTACTCCTGTGGATGGACAAACCCGTTGTTTTCATGAATTGAATGTTTATTATGAGTATTATTTACTTGCGAATAAAAGCCCTCTCCGCGATGTCGCTCAGACGTCCGACTGTGGCATTTCTTTTAAAGCCCTTTCTGCGATGTCGCTCAGACGTCCGACTGTGGCATTTCTTTTAAAGCCCTTTCTGTGATGTTGCTCAGACGTCCGACTGTGGCATTTCTTTTAAAGCCCTTTTTGTGATGTCGCTCAGACGTCCGACTGTGGTATTTCTTTTAAAGCCCTTTATGTGGTGTCACTAAGACGCCCGACTGTGGCATCTTTTCTCCTTATTTTTATTTGTTCACCTTTCGAGGCGTCGCTTCAAACACCCGATCGGTCTTCATTTGTGTTATGTTGGGATTTCAGGCGGACTACCGCCGTTTCCCCTTTTTCTTACCCTGTTATGCTAATTTTATTTTAATGTGCATTGATGAATTAATCATGTCGCATCCATGCATGCATTTGTTATATCTTACGTCCGGACTGTCTTGCGAGTACTTTCAAAGTACTCACTGGCTTGTTGATTTGGCCAGATGCTGACGAAGGCGATCTCATGGATGAAGAGTTTGATAGCGAGTCCGACACCTAGAGGAGTCCCAGTCAGTCTTGTGCGACCCTGGATTTGGTCACTATATTATATCCGCTTCCGCTACCAAATAAATTCATCGAGCCTCTCCTCGACGTTCGATGAGATGACAGACGTAGAGTCTTGTATTTCTCTCCCCGCTGTGTTTTTCCACCACCGTCCTATCCTCGAGTCAGTAGTATGCCTCCACACCCCTGTGTCGTGTTCGCCATTATGTATAATTATTGGCATGCTTGTAATAATTTGGTTGAGCAACCGTAGTTCGACCCTGTAATATATTTTATGCTACTGGCTTATTGTATCAAGAATTTGTCTGCCAGTGTGGAGGATTTCTCTCATACTGGACTTAAAAGATTGGCTTTTCAATAAATATTTTTATTGGAAAACCGGTCGTGACAAGCTTGGTACCAGAGCCAGGCTGACTATAGGAAGCCACTAGGTGCGATCGCTAATTGGTTATTAGCCAGATAGAGCTAATTTATATTTTTGCAATGGTAGTTATTTTCTGTCAGTCAGCATAAATTTATGATCTGACCATGCAGAATTTTTGCCTACTTTTGTAGATGGCCGACAATAGCTGCGAGTCTCAGACCTTCGCCAACGTGCCCGATGGGTTCGTCAAGCTTCTTTCTTTCATCGTTCAGGTTGCGATGGGGCCATCTGTGCGCCCAGTCTTCACACTCTGCCAGCACCGAGTCAACGACAGTCTGACCATGCACCAGGCCGCGGTGCAGTTCAAGGGAGGGTGTGGTGAGTTACGCCGCTTCCGGTTCGTGGGAAGAGCCATGCCTACGGAGAGGCATGCTATGCAGATGGCAGCCCGCGAGGCGATAGCTCGTCTCAGGGATGTCCTCCCCGTGATGAAGACTCGTCGTTACCGTTATCTTCCGTGCCATGTGCCTTACACCTGTCACTACGCATACTCCTGCCCCAGAGGAGAACGAGACGAGGCTTTTGAGATGCTCATTGAGTATCTCCGGGCCCTGGAGGCAGCCTTCGACAACCTGGTGGACGACTTCGTAGCTACCCGCATGGACTCAGTTCATGGCTGTGCTGCCAACAGGAGGGAGCTCCTACCAATCACACCGCCACTGACTTTTGTCTCGTCATCAGCATCTTTTACGCCTGCTCGTCGTCTGCCTTCTACCGAAGAATTCAACCAAGTTATTGCGCCCACTCCAGTGCGCACTGCACCACCCTTCGCGCCCACTCCTGTACGTGTTGCTCCGCCCCTGGCAACCGCTCCGCCCACTCTGCGCAACACTACACGTATGGAGCCCATTAGCGAGGAGGAAGTCGAGTCCCCAACCTCGCTACGCCTCGCCCTCGGCAGGGCAAGGGAGATCGTCAATATCTCTGCCTAAGTACGCTTAGCTGCCGTGTATTGTACCACTTTGTGAGATATGTACATAGGTTGTGAGAAGTAGCCTGTTTGCGCATCATGTAGGATCTGGAGAAGTGCACTAGCCTAAATAACATGTCAGGATTATGTACGCATATCCTGAGTGATGTATTGTATAATTACCGCCCGCGTGTAAGATATGTAATGAGCAGTCCTTCTCCGTGCGCAAGTTGATTTGTTTTTCTTAAGTAAGCTGAGTTATTTATTTCTATTTGCCAGCTTTATGCATTTTATGGATTTGTTTTTGCAACTTTTTCCGCTTTTCTTATGGGTTTTACAAAATATATCCCCAGAGTGAAAAATGTCTCGTCCTTGGACTCGCTCCATGCCAATTCCATCAGAGGAAAATTATGATGCACAACCCAGCAACGAGTTCACTCAGGGACAGTCTAGCCAACCGGGCAATGAATCGGCACTTTCACAAATGTGCCGCCTTTATGAACAGAGTCAGCAACAACATCGTGAAATAATGAACCAAGTCATCAACATGGGAAATCACCATGGACAGTATCAACAGCACTCCAAGTTATCTGAGCTACAGAAGACACGTCCTCAAACATTTTCTCATACTGACAAGCCTCTTGAAGCCGAGGACTGGCTTCGAGATATGGAGAGAAAATTAATTATTGCAAAATGTTCAGACCCCGAGAAGGTATTATATGCTCCGCACTATCTCACAGGAGCAGCCGCATCGTGGTGGGAGAATTTTCTGCACATGCATCACAACGAAAATGACATAACCTGGGATGATTTCAAGGAAGGTTTCCGTGGTGCACATATTCCTAAGAGTATTATGAAAATCAAGAAGAGAGAATTTGTTGACCTCAAACAAAGGAACATGACAGTGTCAGGTTACAACAGTCAATTTACCCTATTATCCCGCTACGCCAATGAGGAGCGTATGACTGAAATCAAGAAGATGGAGAAATTCCTTGACGGTCTGGCACCCGCACTTAAATGCCAACTGGTCGTGCACACTTTCCCTGATTTTAAAACGCTGGTGGACAAGACCATTACTCTGGAAAATGAGAGACGCAGTCTGGAAGATATCCGCAAGAGAAAAAGGGACCAGACTAATCACACTCGCAATCACCGAAGCAAGATAGATTTTAAAAAGGGTGGGACACCCAAATTCTCATCAAATGTCTCACGCCCAATCAAGAATTTTCATGCAAGGGACAAGGAATTCACCTATCGCCCCGGCGTTACTTGTTACGCTTGTGGAGAAGAAGGGCACTATGCCAAACAGTGCCCCAAGCCAAGGAATTCAACCCCAAAGCCAAACAACGGCAACAATTCCGCGCCCAAGCGAAACAATTTCAATCCCAACAATAACCACAGGAAGGGTCATCTGAACCACGTAACCAAAGAGGAGGCACAAAATGCTCCGGATATCGTACTCGGTACGTTTCCTGTCAACACAATACCTGCAATGGTTTTGTTTGATTCTGGAGCTTCTCACTCTTTCATCTCGAAAAGTTTCGCTTTGCAAAATAATTTTTCGATGCTTCCTTTGGAGAAATCCATAATAATCAAGTCCCCCGGGATTCAGCAAGTTTCTCAGAATTACTGTCAGAATGTGGTCATTGAGTTTGAAGGTTGGAGTTTTACGCAAATCTTATTGTATTGGAAAATAAAGGACTGGATGTCATCCTAGGGATGGATTGGCTAACCACCAATAAAGGTTTTATCGACTGTTTCAACAGGACAGTGATCCTCACACACCACCAAGGGAAGACAATAAGAGTATCAGCCAAGGAAGGAAAAAGACCCCGGCAACCAAGATTAAATAAGGTGGACGTTTCTAAGCTAAACAAGGTTCCAGTAGTGTGTGAATTTCCAGATGTATTCCCTGAAGAGCTGCCAGGCATGCCACCAGATCGAGAAATAGAATTCCGCATTGAGCTAGCACCAGGAACCAACCCCATCTACAAGAAACCATACAGAATGGCACCATCCGAGTTGATCAAATTGAAGAAGCAAATAAAGGAATTACT
Source organism: Triticum dicoccoides (assembly GCF_002162155.2). NCBI lineage: Eukaryota > Viridiplantae > Streptophyta > Magnoliopsida > Poales > Poaceae > Triticum > Triticum dicoccoides. The sequence goes on from NC_041380.1 coordinate 429,199,109, forward strand.
GGATAAAGGATACATTCGGGCCAGCTCCTCACCTTGGGGATCACCAATTTTATTTGCCAAGAAGAAGGATGGAACGCTGAGATTGTGTATCGACTATCGAGCACTTAATATGGTCACAGTCAAAAACAAATACCCGATGCCAAGGATAAACGATTTGTTTGATCAACTTGCTCAGGCCAAGGTATTCTCAAAAATTGACTTAAGGTCAGGATACCATCAATTGAAGGTACGAACAGAAGATATCCCCAAAACAGCCTTCACCTCCAGATATGGACTGTACGAGTTCACAGTGATGCCATTTGGATTAACTAACGCCCCGGCATATTTTGTTCACCTCATGAACAAAGTATTTATGAAGTTTATGGACAAATTCGTCGTAGTATTCATCGACGATATTCTGGTATACTCCAAAACACCAGAAGAGCACGTAGAACATCTCAGGATTGTACTAGGAGAGCTAAGGAAACACCAATTGTATGCCAAGTTCAGCAAGTGCGAATTTTGGCTAAGACAAGTAGGTTTTCTAGGCCACGTGCTAACTCAAGACGGTATAGCAGTGGACCCAGAGAAAGTCAAGGCCGTACTTGACTGGAAGTCACCAGCCAGCATAACAGACATACGAAGTTTCTTGGGAATGGCAGGGTATTACCGCAGATTTATTGAAGGATTTTCCACCATATCCAAGCCTATGACACAGTTACTCAAGAAAGATAAGAAGTTTGAATGGACAGAAGCCTGCGAGAAAAGTTTCCAAGAGCTAAAACGGAAATTAACAACAGCACCAGTATTAATTGTACCCGATATACACAAGAATTTTGAAGTATTTTGTGACGCATCCAGAAAGGGTCTCGGATGCGTGTTGATGCAAGAAGGCAAGGTTGTCGCCTACGCTTCAAGGCAACTTCGCAAACACGAGGAAAATTATCCCACTCATGATTTAGAAATGGCAGCAGTTATTCATGCACTCAAGGAATGGAGGCATTTTCTACTTGGGAATCGATGTGAGATATATACGGATCACAAAAGCCTCAAATACATTTTTACGCAGCCAGAACTAAATTTACGGCAACGCCGCTGGTTAGAATTGGTAAAGGATTACGATGTTGGTATCCATTACCATCCAGGGAAAGCAAACGTAGTGGCCGATGCCCTGAGTCGGAACCCCAGCTCCGACGGGAACTATCTGCACAGCTTGAGGCCCAAATTCCATCAAGAATTTGTCAAGCTCAACTTGATAATGGTAGCAGAGGGCACCATATCAAACTTGGAAATACAACCACACCTTGTGGAGAAAATTAAAGAGGCTCAGTCCGGTCACCCCAGCATTGAAGGAATTAAAAGGAAGTTGAGTATGGGCAAGGCCTCGGAATTCGTCATAGACAATGAAGGAATATTATGGTACGGAGAAAGGCTATGCGTGCCAAACATAGAAGACCTTAAACAGCAAGTTTTAACTGAAGCACACACCACTCCATATTCGATCCACCCTGGAGGAACCAAAATGTATAAGGATATTCAGGAAAGATTTTGGTGGCACGGTATGAAGAGGGACATAGCCGCTTTCATTGCATGTTGCGACTCATGTCAATGCATAAAAGCTGAACATCAGAGACCAGCCGAACTACTGCAACCTAACAAAATACCTGAGTGGAAATGGGATGAAATAGGGATGGATTTTATTGTCGGATTACCTCGATCACGACACGGGAATGATGCCATATGGGTCATCACTGACAGGTTGACCAAAGTAGCACACTTTATTCCGGTGAAGACAACCTACACCACTCAGAGGCTTGCCAGGATTTATCTTTCCCGCATAGTCTGTCTGCACGGTGTCCCGAAGACTATAATTTCCGACAGAGGCACTCAGTTCATCTCAAGATTTTGGGAGCAATTACAACAGGCCCTGGGAACCCAACTAGCCTTCAGTACAGCATACCATCCACAGACTGATGGACAAACAGAACGCGTAAACCAGGTTTTAGAAGACATGCTGAGAGCATGTGTCCTCACCTATGGAACCAGTTGGGAGGACAGCCTGCCATATGCCGAGTTCGCATACAACAACAGTTACCAGGCCAGCCTGCAAATGGCTCCTTTCGAAGCCCTATACGGAAGGAGATGTCGTACCCCGTTAAATTGGTCAGAGACCGGAGACAGCCGCATCTTCGGACCAGATATGCTCAGAGAAGCCGAGGAAAAAGTCAAGCTAATCAGGGACCGACTTAAGACCGCTCAAAGTCGACAGAAAAGTTATTATGATCAGAAACATCGTAGGGTCAGCTTCGAACCCGGTGAATTCGTATACTTGAGAGTATCCCCGATGAGAGGATTGCAACGGTTTAAGATTAAGGGAAAATTAGCACCAAGATTCATCGGACCATTTTGCATAGTGGCACGAAGAGGCACTGTAGCCTACCAACTAGACTTACCCGAAGACTTGTCCGACATTCACGACGTGTTCCACGTCTCTCAATTAAGGAAGTGCGTAAGCAACCCAGAGAAACAAGTATCCCATGAGAACATTGACATACAGCCAGACCTCACTTATCGAGAACGTCCCATAAGAATATTAGAGGAGTCTGAAAGGAGGACCCAACAGAAAACCATCAAGTTTTTCAAAGTCCAGTGGAGCAATCACACCGACAGTGAAGCAACTTGGGAAAGCGAGGATTTTCTTCGGACAGAGCATCCACACTTATTTAAGGATCAACTGAAATCTCGGGGACGAGATTTTTCCTAAGGGGGTAGGTGTTGTGACACTCCAAAGTTTTTATTTGGTTTTTTTAAGTGAAGCTCTATGAAAATTTGGGTTTTTCTTATCTTTGAAGCCACCCTTGGCTTTGTATTTTTGCCCATGAGATAAAACCCCTCCAAAACCTCCCCTCCCCCTAGTGATCAACCTAAATTCTCTGTCCCAACTAATCCAAACTGGTTTTGGATTTTTATTCTAATTATTTTTCCCCTCAATTCAATTCTGAAAATTATTTGGAGCCTGAGGGATTTTCAAAGCAAGTACACTTTTTCATTTGAGTTTTGACATCAAACCAATTCTCCTGGATTGTCCTTTGAACCCACAACCCAGAACCATCTTGATCCACTCCTCCCCTTTTCAAATTTTTCAAAATGCAGTCTCTGCAAGTTTGGACCAGATTTGCCAAATTTGGTGAAATTCATATCCACACTGCTCCAAAAATTCCACCAAAAATCATGCAGCCTACTTGAGCAAGGAGAAGCCACTCCACCAAAAATCAGCTCAAGGAAAAATCACCAGAGGACAATTTCATTCGGTCGAACACCTGGTCGGCACTGTTACTGTTCAAAGTTCAGAAAATTCAGTTTCAGTGTCATCTTCAGTCCGTCAGTTTCTGTCACGCGGCCACAGTGCCCTTGGCACGTTCCTCGCCGCCTCTTCCTCTTGTCCGAAGCTGCACACGCGTGCGTGGAGCCTTCCTGGCGTCGATAGCGTGCTGGCTCGCCCTCGCCGGCGTCTTCTGCGGCGTCGGGACCTCCCGTGGCGGCCGACAGGAGGCACACCACGGCAGAACGCCGTTCCGCGCCGCCCATTGCTCCCTGGCTCTCCGCGTGGCCTCATGCACGCCAGCGCACGCCCGTAGCACAGCCACCGTGGCCGGCAAGCACGGAACGCGCTCTCCGCCGCCGACGGGCCCACGCCATCACCGTTCCGTCGAGCTCGCCCTTAACACCCAAACCCGGCCAGTTTAACACCAAAACGGACCCATTGAACCTCCATGATGACGCTCGACCCCCTAACCACCCCGACCGAGCACTGCGCCACCGTAATCGCTCGCCGGTGATCCTCGTTCACGGCAACCGCCTCGGACCGCCTATATAAAGGGGTCCCGAGCTCACTCTCGTGCACGCAGCACCCCCACTACTCACCAACACCCCGCCAGGCCACTAGGGGGACCTCGAGGAGGTCTCCTCCCCCAGCTCCGGCCGCCTCACCCCGCCTCGGCCTCCACCCCGATTCGTTCTGGTGAGGCCATCTCCGGCGCTCAAACCCCGTTCGTTACCCTCTCTAGCTGCCAGGAGCATAACCCCCTCTTCAATTTAACCTTTGCAGCCCTCTCCGACGAGCCCCTCGACCACCCAAGCCGCCGTCCGCCGGAGCAGAGCTTGCCGTCGACGTGGTGCTCGCCGACCGACTCCACCATCATCAACTGACACGGAAGGGTACCCTGAGCACGGAGGTACTCTCCGATCTCTCTGCCTCGCCGTGGATCGCCGCCGGCGACCACCGCGGCTCTCGGGCGCCGGCGAACTCTGCCGCCCTGTTTGAACATTTGAACCTGACGGGTGGGACCCCACCGTCAGCCTCTCTGCTCTCTCTTTCGAATCGTTTTCTGGAAGCGCCTTCGGGCAGAATGCGTTTTCTCTTCGGGCTGGCGTAGTTGCTACCGAAGCGTTTTCTGTTTTTTTAAACTAGCCCCTGGAATTCTTCTGTTCCATTACAGATTAGTCCCTGGACAAAAACCCTTATAACTTTTAATCAGAAAGGTATTTTTGATTGATTCTTTTTTTTGTTCTCTTTAAATTTTTGTCTAGTTTTTTATCAGATTTATTTGAAAAATATTTGGTTTACCTTCTGTGCACTCCTTGGTATTTACGTTAACGCATATATTTTCTTTAAACCGTAGATACCGAAGGAGGTGACGGAGCCGCGAACTTCACCGAGCTAGGCTCCGACTACTCTGAACCAGGCAAGCATGTTTGAACTTTTGATATGATGAGTGTCTTGGCATGTTTTGCATTTAGTTAGTTTCATGGCATGTCGGTGAGCATACCGATGAACATTATTTTATGTGATAATGAGGTAAGTGAGTTCGATGATCCATATGTGGATGAATGTGAATATGAATGGCCATGTGTTGGCATGAGGATGGGTACGATGGCAGTGTTGTAGCATGCCAGTCTTACGCTATACTATGAGACTTCAGTGTCAAACCATATCGGTCCAGTACCTGTCATTTTCCTTCCTTGTACTACCGCATGTTTTCCGCAAGGAATATGGTTTAGTAAGTTGCAAACCGCTTTCATGGTACACACCAAAGAGGAGAGGCCGTGATGATGGTTCCATGGCCCTGGATTAAAGCCAGTCATCCGGTCAGGGGGCATGGGTGTTTCCGGTTGGGACTGAGAGGGGGGCACCCCTTAGAGCGCGCGTATATAAATTTGATCCCATGCTATTCGAGATTGTGATCTCCCCATCTCAAAAGTTTTTCTTGGACGATGACTAGGGTGATTCCTAGCATCGAGAGGTAGGATGGGTGTGTACCGGTTAGCTGTGTTTTCCTCCGAAATACCGTAAACGGAACTAGTCCTTCGTGACTACGGAAATCTGTCGGCTGTGGGAAAAATTTTGTACAAACTCTGCAGAGTCATATATTTCCCCAAATCATCTATTCCATGCCCATATTCGTATTATCTTATCCTGATCAAATGTCAGTTTTGATGACAGACTCCGGTGAATCGCATGAGTGCTAAGTCCGGTTAAATGATTACTCATGTGGATGGACAAACCCATTGTTTTCATGAATTGAATGTTTATTATGAGTATTATTTACTTGCGAATAAAATCCCTCTCCGCGATGTCGCTCAGACGTCCGACTGTGGCATTTCTTTTAAAGCCCTTTCTGCGATGTCGCTCAGACGTCCGACTGTGGCATTTCTTTTAAAGCCCTTTCTGTGATGTTGCTCAGACGTCCGACTGTGGCATTTCTTTTAAAACCCTTTTTGTGATGTCGCTCAGACGTCCGATTGTGGTATTTCTTTTAAAGCCCTTTATGTGGTGTCGCTAAGACGCCCGACTGTGGCATCTTTTTTCCTTATTTTTATTTGTTCACCTTTCGAGGCGTCGCTTCAGACACCCGATCGGTCTTCATTTGTGTTATGTTGGGATTTCAGGCGGACTACCGCCGTTTCCCCTTTTTCTTACCCCGTTATGCTAATTTTATTTTAATGTGCATTGATGAATTAATCATGTCGCATCCATGCATGCATTTGTTATATCTTACGTCCGAACTGTCTTGCGAGTACTTTCAAAGTACTCACTGGCTTGTTGATTTGGCCAGATGCTGACGAAGGCGATCTCATGGATGAAGAGTTTGATAGCGAGTCCGACACCTAGAGGAGTCCCAGTCAGTCTTGTGCGACCCTGGATTTGGTCACTATATTATATCCGCTTCCGCTACCAAATAAATTCATCGAGCCTCTCCTCGACGTTCGATGAGATGACAGACGTAGAGTCTTGTATTTCTCTCCCCGCTGTGTTTTTCCACCACCGTCCTATCCTCGAGTCAGTAGTATGCCTCCACACCCCTGTGTCGTGTTCGCCATTATGTATAATTATTGGCATGCTTGTAATAATTTGGTTGAGCAACCGTAGTTCGACCCTGTAATATATTTTATGCTACTGGCTTATTGTATCAAGAATTTGTCTGCCAGTGTGGAGGATTTCTCTCATACTGGACTTAAAAGATTGGCTTTTCAATAAATATTTTTATTGGAAAACCGGTCGTGACATTTCACTTGTCTATGAACTGATATAAGCAACCCAGAAGTCCTTTTCCGCGGACACGGCTATTCGAATAGATGATGTTAACCCTGCAGGGGTGTACTTCTTCATACATGTTTCCACCACTTAGCGTCTGCACACGACATGTGCTCGGCAGACTTCAAGCGAAAGCCGACGTGGGTGTAGACCACGACCTACCTAAACACCTAAGTCTCTAGTCCAAGTTTATCGCCTATTCGGGTTCCATCCATGAGGAGATCCGGCCGGAGTTTCGCTCACAGCCCCAAACGATGTGAACAGGGTTCCCGAGATACCAAACGGGCATCCGGTACACCGTGCCACGTACCTACCGCATCACAGCCCACCCCTACGGTCAGCGCTGTCCACGGCCTCCAGTAAGCTACAAACACCAGAAACTACTTGCAACTCCTGGACAGAGGACTAGGGTGAATAAGAAGTCGAGCGGGGTCATATTTCAGGGCCCAATGTATGGTAGTAGCTGAATCATGGATCACAAACACAGAACTCAGTTCCTGAGGACGGCTGCAATGAGACAACCCACCATGTACTCCTACATGGCCTCTCACCGCTACCTTTACCAAAACGTGTTCACACACTTAGCTCACACACAGTAGGACATGTTCACACGCCTCTGATTCATCCCCGATGAATCAGACCTGACTCAACTCTAAGCAGTAGCAGGCATGACAAGCAAGCATGAATGAGTAGGCGCAACAGGGCTCAAACAACTCCTACTCATGCTAGTGGGTTTCATCTATTTACTGTGGCAATGACAGGTCATGCAAAGGATAAAGGGGTTCAGCTACCGCAGCAAGTAACAGATGAATCGATGTTGTCCTAATGCAGTAAAAAGAGCAGGAGCGAGAGAGTAGGATTGTATCGGAATGAACAAGGGGGTTTTGCTTGCCTGGCACTTCTGAAGATAACATTGAGTCTTCATCAGTGTCAACGATCACATCGTCGGTACATCGTCTACCGAGGGGGAACAATACCGGCAAACACAGAAGAAACACGATCAATGCAATGCACAATATGATGCATGCTATGACATGGCAATATGAATGTGTTTTGAGCTAATGCACCTAGCTATGATTTAAATGAGGTTGGTTTGAATACATGATTCAAATTCCAACTCCATATATGATTATTTAAATGCCCTTTATTTGTTTTGTCCAAATCAGAGGACAAACATTGTTCAGACATGCATGAAAATGGTACAGATGGATTCCTTGAATTTGTCTGATAATTTTTCATATATAAATTAATTAATTTGGAGTTACGGTTGAATTTCTATGATTTTTAGAAGTTTATACAATTTTCTGGAATTTCAGAATTAAATTAAATCCAGAAAACATTACTGCGTCAGCATGACGTTGGCATGACGTCAGCAAGTCAACAGGGGCCGGTCCGGGTCAAACCTGACCAGTGGGGCCCACTGGTCAGTGACTATGGCTAATCCTAATATAACTTAAACCTAACCTAGTTTAATTAGCCAGCCGGGCCCGCAGGTCAGTGAGTCAGTGGCTAAAAAAGTTAGAAAAAACTAAACTAATTAACAGGGGCTGGCCCCACCTGTCATTGACCCAGGGGGGGTCAAACCCCTGGTCAACAGGTCCTAACCCGCCGGCGGTGAGTCGCCGGCGAGGCCGAGGCGGCGGAGGCCTTCGGGTTTCTTGCTCCGGCGACCAAACGGACGGAGGAGGTGCTCTACGGATAGCTGGAAGGGCGCCGCGTCTTCCTGTGGAGTCAGTTGGGGTCGGGGCAGCCGGAATCGGTGCCGGCGACGACCTAGGTGGCCGCCGGAGTTCGGCCGAGGTCGAACACGGCGCTGTGGTGCACTAGAGGGAAAACGGAAGGGCTCTGCGGGCTCCTGAGAGGGCGGCGAACTTGGTAACATGCTCGGGCACAAGCTGGGGTGACCCTGGCCACGGCAGCGCCATGGCTGGCGGCGAGGAGCAATCGGCCGCGATGGAGAAAGAGGCTAGGGGATGAGCGCGAGCTTGAGAGAAGGGGGAAGAGGAAGAGGGGCTCACAATGGATCGAACGGAGGGGTCGGCGAGCTCGGGGAAGGCCGCACAGCGACGAATTTGACGACGGCGATCCTCGGTGGCCGAGGAGGGGAATGGCGGAGCTAGCGGCATCCAGGGGCTTCCGGCGCCTTTTGTTTGGGTGGGGATGAAGAGGGAGACGAGGCGGAGCTTTCCGGAGCGTCTGCGAGGCGTGGGGTGGCCGGTAGGCGTGGCTATGGCGAACGGCGGCGACAGCGACTCTCGGTCA
>NC_041380.1:429208167-429236658 GCF_002162155.2 Triticum dicoccoides
AGAGGGGGTCGGGGGCTGCGTGGCGTCGCGGGAGGAACCAGGGAAGGAGGAGGCAGCCAGGCAGGGAGGAGGTGGCCGGGGCGCGTGGCCGCGCGCGCCAGGCGCGTGCCCGTCCTCCTGGCAGAGGAGGAAGGCGACAGGGGGGGGGGTAGCGGTGGCGGGCTGGGCCGGCTGGGCCGGTTGGTGGCGCCAGGTAGGCTGCGGGTAAGTGGCCCAGGTAGGTTTCCTCTCTCTCCTGTTTTATTGTTCTGTTTGTTTTATTTTTATTTAATTCTTTTGCCACTGTTTTGAATTTAAAAATAATTCAAACAATGCCAAAAGCTCCTCTGAATATTTTTATTTTGCTAGATGGACTTTTCCAAATGCTCATAAAATATTTCAGGGATATTTGAAATTATATTCTAATCATATGAATATAATTCAAATTCAAATAGCTAATGATTTAAATTCAAAGTCCCAGAAATAAATCCTTAAAAATGTTCAATATTTTTGGTTTGGATCAAAACCCTTGCCAAAATATTAAACATCTAAGAAGAGCATTTTGGAACAATGAATGAGATTTTTTTAGGGTTTTTGCCCTTCTTTTATTTAGGGTTTTGAGGCTTCCAATTTTCCTCAGTTCAAGTTTCAAAATTTAAACATGATGCAAACACCAGGCAGCACCAGAAGCTAGGGATGTGACAGAGTTGTTCATCTTGATGAGTACTTCATTTCATCTCATTGCACCATGTTCATTTGAGATCATCTTGATGCCCGAAATGCTATTGCAAGAGTGTTATGCAATGTTAGTTTCAGATTCTTAGCAGAGATTGGACTTTTGTCATTTTTGCCATGATTAATCTGTGCCTCCTATTAACTTGAGCCCTACATGTGTTTTGAAGTATGCCATGCCATCTTTACAGGGGTGTATGCCATGTATTTTTGTGATCTTTGTGGTGACTAGCACAAGCATGCAAAGAAGCTCTCGTAATGTTGCTGATTTCAGGGACTTAGAAATCTTCTAAGTCTTTGCCCTGTTAATATTTTTATGCCATGTATTCTTGTTGCTACAGAGTGATCCATGCCTCTTTTCAGCATGATCAGTAAGGATGTTTTGCAGATAATGTTATGCTCTATCGATCCATGTCTTTGTTTGCAATTATCGAGCACCCTAGCTTGACTCAATCGAGCTCTATTTTTGCTAGAAAATGTTCCTGGCAGAATGTTTACGTGTTAAGCAATTTTGCCGAGGTTGTTATAGTTTGTCCATGCATGCTATGAGGTTGTTCTTACCATTTTTAGCTTCTATACCATGTCTACTTGCTGGGTGTATGCATAGTTTGTCATGCAATGCCTTTTGGTGAGCGCATCGAGCTCGTAAACATGCCTACGTGAATTTGTTTTGCCATGTTCCAGTTTTTCTTCTAAGTCTGAATCTGTTAACGAGAGGTGCTATGTTCACATGGATGCCATTGTATTTTCTGATCCCTTTTGGCTTATGGTCAGTAAGGGACTTTTGTTGTATGCTTTGAGTAGCTTCATGCCATGCCTTGCTTTTCCATGATATGTTCCTGTAGCATTTTGTTATCTTGCTCTAAACTTTGCTTCCTAATGTTAAATTCCTGACATGTTGTTATTTTATCTAAGTCTGTAACATATTATCTTTTGCTCTTTTGCGAATGCTTGTTTGAACCTTCTATTGAGTGAATTAGCCATAGCTCAGTGTTCATCTGTTGTCAAGCATCTTGAGTGGATCATTGCCATGTGTTTTATTTCTATGTTAGAGTGCAGTAGCTTGTTGTTCTTGATGCATTTAGATGGCATTGTGCTGTTAATCGCAGATCGGTGCCATATTTGTTTTGCTTGCCATTTGCAAACCGTGCATCTAATTCTGGTGATCTTTACATCGATTTCGAATGAAATCAACTCCTCTTTCCAGTGGGACTCTTGGTTTTCCAAGTTGAGGCCAGGTTCAATCTTTCCTTTCCGAAACATGCATATGCATCAGATATCACATCCCGCATATCATGCCATGTTTTGCATCATGTTGTTTGTGCATTGCACGTGGTTGATTGTGGCTCCCTTTGTTTGTGTTCTTGCTTTGGGTAGAGCCGGGAGACGAGTACGTAATCGAGGAACCAGCTGAGTACGCTTACGAGGATCAAGCTAACGTCAACTCGGAGAACTTTGCAGGCAAGATGACCATACCCTCGAAATCACTTCTATCTTTGCTTGCTAGATGCTCGCTCTATTGCTATGCCTATGCTACGATACCTACCATTTGCTTATCATGCCTCCCATATTGCATTGTCAAACCTCTAACCCACCTTGTCCTAGCAAACCGTTGTTTGGCTATGTTACCGCTTTGCTCAGCCCCTCTTATAGCGTTGCTAGTTGCAGGTGAAGATTGGAGTTTGTTCCTTGTTGGAACCTGTTACTTGTTGGGATACCATTATATTATCTTGTCTACTTTAATACATCTATACACTTGGTAAAGGGTGGAAGCCTCGGCCTTATGCCTGGTGTTTTGTTCCACTCTTGCTGCCCTAGTTTCCGTCATACCGGTGTTCTGTTCCTTGACTTTTCGTTCCTTGCACGGTTGGGTTATAATGGGAACCCCTCGACATTTCGCCTTGAATAAAACTTCACCAGCAATGCCCAACCTTGGTTTTACCATTTGCCACCTAGCTTCTTTTCCCTTGGGTTGCGCGGACTCAAGGGTCATCTTTATTTTAACCCCCCCGGGCCAGTGCTCCTCTGAGTGTTGGTCCGAACCGAGTAGACTACGGGGCCACCTCGGGGCAACTTGAGGGTTGGTTTTACTTGTAGGATGTCTCATTTGAGTGTACCCTGAGAACGAGATATGTGCAGCTCCTATCGGGATTTGTCGGCACATTCGGGTGGCTTTGCTGGTTTAGTTTTACCATTGTCGCGATGTCTTGTAACCGGGATTTCGAGTCTGATCGGGTTGTCTTTGGAGAAGGAATATCCTTTGTTGACCATGAGAGCTTGTGATGGGCTAAGTTGGGACACCCCTGTAGTGATTTGAACTTTCGAAAGCCATGCCCGCGGTTATGGGCAGATGGGAATTTGTTAATGTCCGGTTGTAGAAAACCTTAAACTTAACTTAATTAAAATGAATCAACAGAGTGTGTGGCCGTGATTGTCTCATTTCGATGGAGTCCGGGAAGAGAACATGGTCTCGAGTTATGCTTGAACGTAGGTTGTTCTGGGATCACTTCTTGATCATAGTTTCTTGATTGTGCCTTTGCCTTCTCTTCTCGATCTCATTTGCGTATGTTAGCCACCATATATGCTAGTGCTTGCTGCAGATCCACCTCATACCTTTTAACCTACCTATAAGCTTAAATAGTCTTGATCGCGAAGGTGTGAGATTGCTGAGTCCCCGTGACTCACAGATTACTTCCAAAACCAGATGCAGGGACCGATGATACCGCTCCAGGAGATTCGACTGAGCTCAAGTGGGAGTTCGATGAGGACTCAGGACGATACTACGTTTCCTTTCCAGACGATCAGTAGTGGAGCCTAGTTGGGCGATCGGGGACTTTGTTGCATTTTGGGGTTGTCTTTATTTTGGTTCCGTAGTCGGACCTTGATTGTATTTGGATGAATGTAATGATATTTATGCTATTGTGTGACGTGGCGAGTGTAAGCCAACTATGTACCTCTTTTCCTTATTCATTACATGGGTTGTGATAAGATTACCCCACTTGCGACATTGCTTACAATGCGGTTATGCCTCTAAGTCGTGCTTCGACACGTGGGAGATATAGCCGCATCATGGGCGTTACAGCTGGAGAGCATGAATGCAGAAGTGGAGAAAGTTTAAACTGATACAAAAGTCCTAAAAAAGATTCGAGAAGTAATTGTTTTGACTTTCGTCACAATTCTAGCAGATGAACTCGTACTGTACTACGTGTTTCTATCCAACCCATAAGTAGTACGCATGGACACACCTAAACTGAAATTTGGCTTTACGCTAAATGAAACAAATCACCTTGGGTTTGGAAGATACCTGTACTTGATGCTCATGTGTGATATTTGTTGTCTCATGAGATACTTGGTTATTTGTAATTACCAAATATCACTGGTGATGGGTCATGTAGTCTAGGCCCTGACAGAAAATGATCTATGATCGCTTTGCATAACAGTGATTTATTTTTTTCTCATTTATGGTTATATGTAGATCATATAGGTAAGGTTCTCGGAAGTATGTGTATAGTTAGCTTATGTGTGATCACCTACCTAATTTCTGGTAAATAATAAATGGAATCCACAATATTATATCATATTTTTATCAATTTTCCTAAATTATGTGTTTGTTTCAGTATATTCTGTAGGGAGCTCTATTCTGTAGTGTTCTTTTCCGTTGGTATCTTGCATGGAAAAATGCCAGTGAACTGAAAGTATGTCAAGTCAATATGATTATTGGTTAATTGCTTGCATGTGATTGTCGTTTTTACTACATGGTAACTTGGACCTCGGTGCTTATCTATATGTAAGTTATCATGCTCTTGACAACCCCATACTTTTAGACAATAGGAATTGGTTTTTGTGTTGACATGAAAAATAAAAAATAAATTGGTACTCTTTTCTTCAAATGATCATTATTTGATTTGTTGTCATTGTGATATTAGAGCTTCATCATTCGACGTCAATTATAGCAAAATACTACAGCGGTCATATTCGTTTAAGTTTTTGTTCTTTGATGAGGTCTTAATAACTATGTAGATATAAGGATTGGCTTACTCATATGAGATTATTTATGGCATATCACTATAATTAGTAGAAAATTTGATATCATAATTCACATTTTTGTAAGTTCAATTATATTTCAGTTGCAGTTTTCATTACAATTTTTTATCTTAGGATCATATATCGACTTTGCAAGCAAAGTTATTTAATTTATATTATCACGTGCATACAACTAAGAGTTCCCGCAACAACCTGCGGGGTATCATCTAGTTAACTAAATAGCACTCTCCAATAAAAAATGGCAGCAATTCTCGTGAGGGCTAAAGTTTCTGTTTTTTACAGCAAGATCAAAAAGACTTTCATCAAGTGTTCCCAACGGTTCTACTTGGCACAAACACTAATTAAACACAAAAAACACAACCAAGACAGAGGCTAGATAAAATTATTTATTACTAAACAGGAACAAAAAGCAAGGAATAAAAATAAAATTGGGTTGCCTCCGAACAAGCACTATCGTTTAACGCCCCTAGCTAGGCATAAAAGCGAAGATAGATCTAGGCATTGCAATGATAATGATAAGGTAAATCGCGAAAACTCATCTCATACTCCCTATGTTCAGCAGCAAGCTTTATTTGTGGCAAACAAAAGTAATCAAAAGGGCTAAATTTAATGGGACAAAAGCCCCCAAGATAACACTCGGGAGGTATTGGTTCCTCCTTTGGCCCCTCATATTGCATAACCAATTCATCATTATAAGCATTCTTTTGGCAAAAATTCATGAGTCTTTGTTCAGGGGAAAAACCCAAACCATTATTCCGGATAGCAAAATTATCATTAAATTCAGAGATCCTATCAACAAGAACATCGGTAGGAACCTTTTTCTAAGGTTTTCATTAAAAGCAACATGATCTAAGGATCATAAACGCATAATGTATTCTTGATAAAAAAGGATTGCTTCTATGGGGGGCGGCCGGCATCCACCCTATAATGCGCAAAAATTTCATTGGGCTCTTTTATTATAAATCTGAACTCATGAGCTAAAAATATAGTCGCTACTCGCTTAACAAAAGAATGCTCAATATTAGAAAATTCTAGGAAAATCCTTTGTATGGAAGGATGCATATGAAAAAATTGTCTTTCAAGTTCAACTATGAGCAAAGATATAGCATCCGCGAGACTACTAGTTTTATGAAGGATAGATCCGCTCATGGTAGGGAAAGCACCGGCACAAGTAAAGAAATCTTGAATAACTGCCTTCCCAATAATATTACCGCTACCAATCCAAAACTTTTTGGTGTGTAAAATAGTATGATTTTCAAGAGGATCATCAATAGCATCAAAGTTTTTCCATATTATTATCATTATCAACGATAACCTCCCCAGTTTCAGACATGATGGCAACAGATTGCAGAAAGAACAAGCACACGGAAGGTAGGAAGGAAAAAGAGGCAAACGGAAAGAGGGCGTGAAAGGAAAAGCGGGCGAATAAAACGACAAGGGTGAAGTGGGGGAGAGGAAAACATGAGGCAAATGGCAAGTAATCTGATGCGAAGGATAAGAGTTGTGATGTGTACTTGGTATGTCTTGACTTGGTGTAAATCTCCCCGGCAATGGTCCCAGAAATCCTTCTTGCTTCCTCTTGAGCATGCATTGGTTTTCATTGAAGAGGAAAGGGTGATACAGCAAAGCAGCGTAAGTATTTCCCTCGGTTTTTGAGAACCAAGGTATCAATCCAGTAGGAGACCATGCGCAAATCACCTCGTACCTACAAAAAATAAGAACCTCGCAACCAACGCGATAAAGGGGTTGTCAATCCCTTCATGGCCACTTGCAAGAGTGAGATCTGATAGAGATGATAATAATAAGATAAATATTTTTGGTATTTTTATGATATAGATTGAAAGTAAAGATTGCAAAATAAAATAGATTGGAAACTTAGATGATGGAGAATAGACCCGGGGGCCATAAGTTTCACTAGTGGCTTCTCTCAAGATAGCATAAGTATTATGGTGGGTGAACGAATTACTGTCGAGCAATTGATAGAAAAGCGATTAATTATGAGAATATCTAGGCATGATCATGTATATAGGCATCACGTCTGTGAAAAGTAGACCGACTCCTGCCTGCATCTACTACTATTACACCACACATCGACCGCTATCTAGCATGCATCTAGAGTATTAAGTTCATAAGAATGGAGTAACGCTTTAAGCAAGATGACATGATGTAGAGGGATCAACTCGTGCAATATGATATAAACCCCATCTTTTTATGCTCGATGAAAACAGTACAATACGTGTCGTTTCCCCTATTGTCACTAGGATCGAGCACCACAAGATTGAACCCAAAGCTAAGCACTTCTCCCATTGCAGGAAAGATCAATCTAGTAGGCCTAACCAAACTGATAATTTGAAGAGACTTGAAAAGATAACCAATCATGCATAAAAGAATTCAGAGAAGATTCAAATATTTTTCGTAGATAAACTTGATCATAAACCCACAATTCATCGGATCTCGACAAACACACCGCAAAAGAAGTTTACATCGAATAGATCTCCAAGGGAATCAAGGAGAACTTTGTATTGAGATCCAAAGAGAGAGAATAAGGCATCTAGCTACTAGCTATGGACCCGAAGGTCTGAGGTAAACTACTCACACAGCATCAGAGGGGCCACGGAGTTGATGTAGAGGCCCTCCGTGATCAATGCCCCCTCCAGCAAAGCTCCAAAAAAGGCCCCAAGATGGGATCTCTTGGGTACAGAAGGTTGTGGCGGTGGAAATAGGTTTTCGTGGTGCTCCTCGATGTTTTCAGGGTACGTAGGTGTCGACGTTCTAGGAACGGGGGTCCCCAGACTTGCCTGCCTATGACCCATGGCATGGCTAGGCCAGCAGGCCGTACGACCCATCTTCACCAACAAGACACCCAAGACCCTCGCAAGGGTCCAAGCCTGGCGAGGAGGATGACGCAAGACCTCCTCCCAAGCGGCCGAGCCAGGCAGGCTCACGAGGAGCGGAGATAACAAGGTGGGGTGAACCTCACGAGACTCTCGTGCCGTGAGCCATGACGATCGACACCAGGTGGGCGCCAGCGCGTGCAGCATCCTTGTTTCCCCATTTGTGCAAAGGAGGCAAGCGCAACCGTGGAGTACTGAGGCCTCAGGCAAAGGTTGCCATTTCGGTGCAACAAGACCAAGACCAGGCGGACGGCAAGGCGGAGGTCATCGTGGAGCCCAAGATGGCGTCACCCCAGAGCCTTTCACAGGGGCAGACTACCTTTTGTCAGGATAGCTTGTACTAGCTGTCCCCCTTCAAATTAGCCAGCCATTGTTGGCTCCCTTCCCGCTCAATATTTGGGAAGAGGACCAGGGCCTATATAAGTAGAGCTAGCCACCATAGTAGGGGAGAGATGGGATCGGTCCCAGAGATACACACAAGTCCGAAAGCACAAGAACACCTCAACCTCAGGAGGCTGTTCTTCCCTTGTACTGTTCATCATCGGCCCAAGAGGCAATCCACCACCAGCACACTAGAGTAGGGTATTACACCACAACGGTGGCCCGAACCAGTATAAACCCCATGTCTTTCTGTGTTGTGAGTTCGTCGAGTTCGTCCGTGAGATCTTAGCGAGCTAGAGCGTAGATCGGTAGGAGGGAAAGTCTTCGCACTCACCCCAGTGTTTGAACCTTAATGGTTTGCCAGAACCCCACATCCGACATTGGGCGCGCCAGGTAGGGGTGCGTGTAGCTTCCTTTTCGTCAGTCTGTCACTCCATCGTCTCCATGTCGGACGCTCGCCGTGCTCGAGCTGAGCGTCGGTCTGCCCTCGCTGCCCGCGTCGCTCAGACGGCTCCCGTCGGCGGGCCACCTCGTCGTTCTCCGTCCCCCGCTGCCAACGCTGCCACCGGACCAGTGGGGAACGAGCAGCAGGCATCCTCGCAGCATCCTTCGATGCGGCAGGACGGCCGCACCGCTACTCCATCACTGACCCTTACCGGTTCTTTGTCTCACAAGCACCGTGCTTGCATGGAGGCATCAGTCGCACTCATCGCGGCAAACGAGCTCCTGCGCTACCGCCCCGTCGATGACCTCTATGAGGAGTGGCTCGACCGCATCGCCAAGGTTGTCCTTGCCGCAGGGGGCTCTTCGACGCCGCCCCACTCTCTGCCTCCCCCTCAACCAGCCGCGGGCGACGGGGCTCAGGGCATGCCTCCGCCGCCTCGACCCCAAGACGGTGCCTTGGCACCAAGGCGCGCGCCTCCGCGGCGTGATCCACCATGCTCGGTGCCCGCGCGTGAAGAAAGAAGCTGCCAAGAAATCCCGCGGCCGTGAGAAGCTGCGCCAGCGCTCCCCGCACCACCTCGTCAAGACCGCGTGCCGCCTGCAGTGGTGTAGCGCGGACCTCGCCAAGATCAAGCTCCGCCTTAGAAGCAGGCCCCGGCAACCACGGCCGGCTGCCGCGCCTTCACCCCTGAGCTGCGTAGTGTCGCCTGGCCAGGCAAGTTCAAGCCAGATCTACCTCCTCGATATGACGACACCGCCGACCCCGTAGAGTTCCTGCAGCTCTATGAGTTGAGCATCGAAGCGGCCAACGACGACGAAAAATTCATGGAGAACTAGTTTCCCATGGCTTTCAAGGATGGGTCCCGCTCCTAGCTCCTGAACCTGTAGCATGGCTCGATCTCCTCCTGGGATGAGATGCGCGACCGCTTTGTCGCCAACTTCCAGGGCACTCGCGACCGCCCATGGCCGCGGGCGATCTATGCCACATCAAGCAACAGCCAGGAGAGACCCTCCAGAAGTACATCCAGCACTTCAACAACACCCGCCTCAAGATCCCCAAGGTGATGGACGAGGCCATCATCTCCGCGTTTTCCGATGGCGTCCACGACGCCAAGATGAAGGAAGAGCTTGCTATCCACGAGGAGCTCTGCACATCTCAGGAGCTGTTCAATCTGGCAACCAAGTGCGCAAGAGCTGAGGAGGGGCGCCTCTCTCTCCTTGAGCTGCCAGCTGCAGGAGTGGAGGAGAAGAAGGCCAAGGCCAAGGACATGAAGCGCAAAAAGGCAGTAGTGCTCGCAGCGGAGCTCGACACCAAACGAGGCAAAGATTAGCCTGAGTAGTCCAAGAACGGTCGTCCGTTCTGCGCCTTCCACAACATGAACACCCACAACACCAACGACTATCAAGAGCTTAGAGCCATACGGGAAGGACGCTTTGGTTGACGCCCCGAGCGCAACGATCGAGGCTATGACCATGGAGGAGGACGCGGAGGCGGATGCTGGGACGACCGTGGCCCGTGCCAGGGGTGGCGCGACCGGCCTCGTGAGGGCCGCTGGCAGGACCAACCTCACGAGGGCGCCTGGAGGGACCCGCCTCATGAGGATCGCCCCCGGGGAAATGCCGGTCTTCCCCCGTTGCCGCCACCAAGAAGGAACGACGACCACCACCAGGACAAGGGGCCTCGGGGCTTCTAGGAGCCGCGTGCGATCGCTTGCATCTTGGGCGGTGCTCAGGCCACAGCCTCTCAGCGCATCTTCAAATAGTTCGCTCGCGAGGTGAACGCGGCGCTCCCCAAGCTCGAGGACACGCGCCTGCTTAGGTGGTCCCAATGCGCCATCACCTTTGACTCGGCAGACCAGCTCAAGTTCACAGCCACCGCTAGCACACTCCCTATGCTGTGCTCCCCAGTCATCAGCAATGTGCAAGTCACCAAGACTCTCATCGATGGCGGCGCAGGGCTCAACATCCTATCCATCGACATGTTCGACAACCTCCAAGTGCCCTATGAGCAGCTCCAGCCAACCAAGCCTTTCTCAGGAGTGACTGACGGTTCCACCACATCGATAGGGCAAGTCTGCCTACCTGTCACCTTCGGGGAGCACAAGAACTACCACACCGAGCTCATCGACTTCGACGTCGCGCACATCCGCCTGCCGTACAATGCCATCCTCGGTTATCCAGCCCTGGACAAGTTCATGGAAGTCACTCACCACGGCTACAACGTTCTCAAGATGCCAGGAAGAGGGGGAATCATCATGGTCCCATGGGAAGAAAGGGATGTGGTGTGCTCCCTTGAGCGCGCCTTCCAAGCCACAGCAATCGATAACCCTGACAGTAGAAGTGAAGGCCCTCCAGAGACCATCCCCAAAAAGAAGCTTCCGCGCCATGCAGAACCCCAAGAAAATGGCATCACGCCAGGAGCCTCGTCAGGATCAGCGCCCGCTCCAGGGGCGCCTCCCTCCACCGCATAGGAAAGCGCGCCCGACGCCCTCCTTAGGCAGGGCTCGGGGGCTCTCTCCTGGAGAGCCTCAGACCTTGCCGACCTCACGAGCGAGGCGCTTGGGAACCACTTCAAAGCGTGCTTTACGGCACACTTTCCTCAGGAGAGCATAGGGCAAGGAGTGCCAACCGCTCAGGATTTCATCACCAAGACCACCCAGGAACTACAAGAAGCAAGAGCCATGCGCGGCCACAGCCGCTCACAAGGCGTAGCCCCCCATCCAGGCGAGGATGCCAGGCTGCGTGTCTGCATCGACATCCCAGGGCTCAACAGGGCCGCATCCTAGTGTTCGAACCATAAGGATTTGCCGAAACCCCACATCCGACAGTAGGTATATATAGGAGGAAGAAGTAGGTCAGTGGAGCCACGAGGGGCCCACGAGGGTGGAGGGCGCGTCCAGGGGGTAGGCGCGCATCCCTGCCTCGTGGTGTCCTTGTTGATTGCTTGACGTCCAGTCCCCTGGATCACGTTTGTTCCAAAAATCACGCTCCTGAAGGTTTCATTCCGTTTGTACTCCGTTTGATATTCCTTTTCCGTGAAACACTGAAATAGGCAAAAAACATCAATTTGGGTCGGGCCTCCGGTTAATAGGTTAGTCCCAAAAATAATATAAATGTGTAAAATAAAGCCCATTAACATCCAAAACAGATAATATAATAGCATGGAACAATAAAAAAATTATAGATACGTTGGAGACGTATCAGTAGCTTAGTCCAGACAGAAGAGTTATGCAGATTCAAAACGCAAGGAGGTAGTCTACGAAATCGGAGACAGCGTATATCTTGGAGTGTCACCTCTGTGAGGAGTTAACCGTTTTGGAGTTAAGGGAAAGTTAGCCCCAAGATTTGTAGGACCATACTGAGTTTTGGAACATATGGGAGAAGTGGCCTACAAGTTGGAATTACCTGAAGGACTGTCAGGAGTTCATGACGTGTTTCATGTTTCCCAGTTGAAGAAGTGCCATGCTGAGATGGCCAATATCCCTCCGAGAGATACGGTGCCCCTAGAAGCAATTCAGATGGATAGTGATCTGACCTACGAGGAGAAACTAGTCAAGATTCTCGAGTTTGCCAGCCAAGTTACCCGCAGCAAGGTTATCAAATTTTGTAAAGTTTAGTGGAGCCACCATACCGAGGATGAAGCCACCTGGGAACGAGACGAAGATCTACGGAAAGAGCACCCACACCTATTTTTTAGCCAACCCGAATCTCGAGGACAATTGAAATTTATTTTGAAAAAATGTCTAACAAATACTTGAGCAAAAGTATGAGAGGAGTAAACATGACACTCCAAAAATGTTAGAAGAAAAATATGGCCAAAAAGTTTGAATTCAAATTTGGATTTTATTTGGGATTTCCAGAAAATGTTTTTTTAGTTTGTGTTTTGCCTCTGGAAAAATGTCCACGTTGTAGGATTATTTACCCTGAGAATTTTGATATATATGACCTATATAAAAGTATAATAGATTTATTTAAATTTTCTTTTTCCTCTCTGCCTTAATTCAAAAAAACAAAAAAACAAAACCCCCGAGCTGGCCAGGCCAACCAGCCCAGCCAGCCACCCGACACGGCCCAGCAGTGAGCCAAGCCGCAGCCCCGCCGCGCGCACGCCTAAAGCCGCTCGATCTCGGTCACCCGATCGCCCCTCTGTCCTTTCTCTCTCTGACCACGGGGCCCGTGCCACCTCCATCCTCTTGATCCTCCCGCGCCAGAATCTCGCTCGCACCCGACGCCCTCGACGTTTGTGCTTTCCCAAAACCCTACCCCGAGCCTTCCCCTCGCGCAATAAACCTGCCCTATAAAAGGTCAGGCCTCTCCTCTTCCGAACCCCCAAAAAACCCTATCCCAACTCCACCCATAGTTCGCGTTGTCGCCGTTTAGATTTGCTGTCGCCGCTGTAGTTCATCGCCGCCACCGCCGCCTGTGAGCAACCCCTTGACCTCCAAGCTCCAACACACGAACCACCTCATCCTCCCACACCCCCCTGACATCCTTTTGATCTCCCTCGATGCCTACAGGAAGCTGCCCGAGCACCGCTGCTCTTCACCGGAGCTGCAGAGCACCAGGACCCCGCCGTCGACGCCCCGACCGTTTCCGTCGTCCCCAAGCGACCTCGACATCACCACCGCCTCCACAACACTCCGCCGCCTCACCCCGACACTTTAGCCGACCTCCCCGACCCCCGGAGCCGCCGCGCCATACACGCCCGAGCCGCCGCCGCCTGTCGCCGTCGTCGCAACCCTGGTGAGTCGCCGGAGCTGCACCCCGCCGTCCGATCTGCTATCCATGGCCTAGATTACATCACACGAAGAGTTTGGTTTTTTTAGTAAATTGGTTTAGTTTTGGTTTGTTCCCGGTTAGGTTGGTTTATTTTATGTTGCGGTTTTGTTAGACCGGTTTATTTATGTTTAGCCATGGGCGCAATTTAGTTAGTTTCGCCTGAGCGTTAGATAGGCCCAGTAGCGCGTGTTGTTTTTTTCTTTAGTTTTCTTTTTTTGTTTCTCTTTTTATCAGAATAGTTTTTGTTTTGTATAATCTATATCTTTTAGGTTGTTTAATATTTTTAGTTGATTCTTTTTTTGTTAGTTTACAAATTTCCTATAGTTTCTGTAGAAAATAGATTTGACCATGTTTAAGTTCATAAAAAATGGTTTTATATTAGTTTTAGTCAGATTAGTTTTTCTGCTATAAATTGAGCTAGAATTATTATTTTTAGCTGACTATTTTTGTTCCTGCTTAGTTTTCACCATGCCTAGTAGTAGGAACTTGTTTGGGTATTTTTTAGATTTAGTTAAAATTAGTTTTAGTCGAAATCAAGCTTTTCTAGTTTTTATTAGCTTGCTGTTGTTTCCTACTGTTCTAGTAGTATGGAATCTTATTTTAGCTCTGTTAAAATATATTTTAGTTTAGTTTCTGTAGTCACAAAGGGTGAACTTTTGTTTACAGTAGAATAAAAACTTTATTTTAGTTTATTGCTAGTATTGTTTTAGGCATAATAGGAGTTCTGTAATAGCTTTTGATGTGATTCTTTTTGCACCTAGTTTATATGATGTTTTCCTTTCTGTTAGTTAGCAAAACCCTTGTTTAGGTTCTGTTAAGAATAGTTTTAGTAGGATAAAACTATTTCTTAGTTTTTTCTTGAAGTGATGAAAACCTTGATTTGTTTTTCTTCGAGTTTTTGGTTTTGGTTTGAGTTCTTGTGTGATTTCCTTTAGCTTGCTGTTATGATATTTAGTGGAATATTTATTTTTGCTATTGTTTGACTCGATAGAATTTCCGGAGTGTGAAGCTTGCTATCTCGAGTCACTAGCGTTTGAAGACCGTCAGCCAGGCAAGTCATTTGATCATGTTTCACAATACCTATGATTTTGTTGCATTAGAATTATTCCTCCCCATCATGCATGCAGTAGGAGAGTTTTAAGTTATGTTCTTGAGTAGTATCATGAGGTAGGATGAACCCAGTTCCCCTTTACTGTTGCCCGGCACGATGTAGTTTACTTTGCTATGCTCGTAGACGGGGTTGGTTGAGAGATTCGTAGGGGAGATGTGAGAGTCAAGATGATGATAACCCAATGACTTCAAGGTCAAGATGGACTTCAAATTCACTACTGGGTGGAGGACGGTTGACTGGCACCCTGGAGGAACCAGCGGATGGCCGGGATGCGTGCAGAAGCGCCATGACATCTTGCGGAAAGCTTCACCCAGCCACGAAGAGACGAATGGATACCCCTTGACCGGAATCTTACCTGTGCAGCCGCAAGCCATTATGGGCTCTGGTTTGGTCGACCCTAGGCGTGACTCTGGCCGGACGGTGCTACGAGATGTAGATGAACGGTAGGATTGGATGGGCACCGGCAGTGGCCTAGAGGAACTCTTCAGAAGACCCTGTTTTGTTCATCCCGTCTTCAAACACCAGGCAGTGCGAGGACTTAAAAGGAGGGAATGATTCTTGCAGGTAAAGTGCACAACACTCTACAGAGTGAAGACCTTATCGATTAGCCGTGTCCCCGGTTACGGACAAATGAGCTTGTGGAATTGGAGTATTTCGGAAATCTCAAAACCGAACAAATAAATTAATTGAGGGGTTAATTAATAATTGGGAATGAGACATTGGTTGGCAGAACCATCTCAATAACAACCAACATTTTGTAGAAATTGCAAACAAGTCCTTTGTTGTAGGGAAAAACTGGCTTTTTCGCAAAAACATAAAACTTAGAGCCCCACAGCCAAATTGCATATAATGTTAGCAATTTTATTGTTGTTCTCTCTTCATGACTTGTCGGCATATTCAAAATGCTAACCTACACGGCTGCAACGTCTTATGTTGCAGAGGAGTTTTCCGGCCAGGAGTGAGGCTACGATCCATGCTTGGCGATTACCCTTTGGTGCCGGATCGACTCTCTATTCGTCTACGCTTCCGCAGCTTTATTTAGTTTATTTCTCATGAGTTGGCCTTCGGCCGAATTTATTATGATGTAATAAAGACTCGATATGAGAATCATGTAATAAATTCAGGTGTGATTGAACTTTGAATCTTTTTATCAATGTACTGTCTGTGCCAGCATGATCTTGGGATGGTACAGCTACACAGAGACTTGGCCGATTTTGGGCCGGGTCACTACTGTTAGTTGTATGTTGATAGGACTATGCATTGGAGGGCAAGGGTGATGTCGGGTGGTAGGTGCGACATATGCCAACGGGTGGCTTATCATTGTGGGAGCCAGTAAGACATCGCCGGTGCCTGGAAACGGGATAAGGCGAAGACATGCACGCCGGCGGATCTTACCCAGCTTCGGGGCTCTCCGTGGAGATAACACCCCTACTGCTGCTCTGTGGGGTCTCCGCATGTTCTCTAGATGAATCAAGTAGCTACACAACGCTCCTTGAGCTGTTTGGTGGGAGGAGGAAGAAGGGCACGACTAGCCTGCTTCTTCTCCTTGTGTCGTGTCTAGAACTAGCAAGGGGTCGAACCCTTTGTATGGGTGCTCCGGGGGGGTTTATATAGGCCTACCCCCCGGGGGTACAATGGTAATATGACTGGGCGCGGGGCCCAGCCGTCTGTGACTGCGCTCGCCGGCTTCTGCGCCGGCTGCTGGGGCCTGCCGACTGGTGGGTCCCGCCGGCTGCCGGCCCCTTGGTCGACAGGCAGGCCCCAGTGTCCAGGGCCTGGTCGGCGGCTGGTTACTATGGCTCCATCTTGTTGACGTGGGCTTCATCGTGGTTAGAGCGGCTACAGTACTGCCGCCTGTCAGGCGATCGCTGTAGCCTCACCGCGTCTTGTCTCCTTAATGGGGCGTCTTCTTTGAGGGAGGCGGCAAGCCGGCTGCGGGGAGCTGGCTATCTCTTGGGCCGACTGGTTGGAGGCGTGGCCGCCTTCGGGCATCTCTCTGCTCAAAGGGGCCCACCGTCTGTGGGCCACGCTGGCGGCCTGTCGTGGGTGATGCCAAGGTCAACATGGCAACAGGGCCGCGCCGGACGGGTCATGCCTACCCCGTACGGTGCACTGTGCCAGGCGTGCTCCGGGATTCGGGGGTGGCAGGCTTCACTGTAGCCACACCCCGTCGCACCGCCGTTAGGTGGGTGCAAACTTTGTGGGTACGGTCTTGACCGCTTTATGGGGAGCCGGCTTCTTGGAGTCGGCCTTCTCATGGCCGGCTTCTTGGAGTCGGCCTTCTCATGAGGACTAAAGTCGGACCGCCTTCCGAAAGCCGGCCTGGGTGGCAGCCAGCAAGGGGAAGGCGGCCCCATGTCTTGGATTTCCGAGAGCCGGGCGGGCTCGTAACTTTTTCAGAAGGGCCAGGGGAAGCCGGCTAGGCTACCCATGGCTATTTACTCCGACAGGTGACAACAGCTTTAGCCTAATCATAGAAATTGATACGTACAGGATTGAAGGGGGACCAAAATATATCTCAATGCTATGGTTGGGTTTGTACCTTAATGAACTTTAGTACTTGCGGATGCTTGCTAATAGTTCCAATCATAGGTGCATAGAATTCCAAGTAAGGTAGGACATGCTAGCGGAGGCCTCTCCCACATAAAAACATGATATTGGTCTAGTAACGTATACAATTGCTAAGGGACAACTCCACAAATCCTACCACCACAAATCCACACTCATTTTACTAAACTTAATTGTTTCTTTATTTAAACAACACCTAACTTTTATTTCCACATTCTTTATTATCTTGCAAACCTATCCATGATGTCGCCTGAAGCTACGTCGGTATTTCCCCAAAGAGGAAGGGATGATGCAACACAACGGCGGTAGGTATTTCCCTCAGATATGAAACCAAGGTAATCGAACCCGTAGGAGAACCAAGCAACACAACGTAATCAACACCTGCACACAAATAACAAATACTCGCAACCCGATGTGTAAAAGGGGTTGTCAATCCCTTTCGGGTAACGGCGCCAGAAATTGGCAAATGGACATGAGAGAGTTGTAAATATTGATATATCTATCACCAAATAAAATAAATTGCAGCAAGGTATTTTTGTTATTTTGGTTTGGTAGATCTGAAAATAAAAGGCAAATAAAATAGATCGTGAAGGCAAATAATACCCGGGGGCCATAGGTTTCACTAGTGGCTTCTCTCGAGAAAAATAGCAAACGGTGGGTAAACAAATTACTGTTGAGCAATTGATAGAACTTCAAATAATCATGATGATATCCAGGCAATGATCATTACATAGACATCACGTCCAAGATTAGTAGACCGACTCCTACCTGCATCTACGACTATTACTCCACACATCGACCGCTATCCAGCATGCATGTAGTGTATTAAGTTCATGGGGAAACGAAGTAATGAAATAAGAACGATGACATGATGTAGACAAGATCTATCTATGTAAAGATAGACCCCATCGTTTTATTCTTAGTAGCAACGATACAAATGTGTCGGTTCCCCTTCTGTCACTGGGATCAAGCACCGTAAGATTGAACCCACTACAAAGCACCTCTTCCCGTTGCAAGATAAACAGATCAAGTAGGCCAAATGAAACCCAAATATTGGAGAAGAAATACAAGGCTATAAGCAATCATGAATATAAGAGATCAAAGAAACTCAAATAACTTTCATGGATATAAAAAGATAGATCTGATCATAAACTCAAAGTTCATCCGATCCCAACAAACACACCGCAAAAAGAGTTACATCATATGAATCTCCAAGATGACATTGTATTGAGAATCAAATGATAGAGAGGAAGCCATCTAGCTACTAACTACGGACCTGAAGGTCTACAAAGATCTACTCACGCATCACCGGAGAGGCACCAATGGAAGTGGTGAACCCCTCCGTGATGGTGTCTACATTGGATCTGGTGGTTCTGGACTCTGCGGCGGCTGGAATTCATTTTCGTAGACTCCCCTAGGGTTTTTGGAATATTGGGGTATTTATAGAGCAAAGAGGTGGTCTGGGGGGCACCCAAGGTGGGCGCAACCCACCAGGGCACGCATGGGCCTCCTAGCGCGCCCTGGTTGGTTGTGCTCCCCTGGGAGCACCCCCCTAGGCGCTGCCTTGGCCCATCAGGTCTCTTCTAGTCCATGAAAATTCTCCGTAAAGTTTCGTTGCATTTGGACTCCGTTTGGTACTATTACACTACTAGGAAAAGGGCTATAGATAATATGGACACTAATGGCGCACCAGACATGTGGTGCGCCACTACTATATAGCAGTGGCGCACCATGTGTTGGTGCGCCATTAGTGTGATAGACACTAATGGCGTACCACACCCATGGTGCGCCACTACTAACATATTTTTTTCCAAAAATACTAATGGCGCACCGGGGCACAGTGCGCCATTACTAGTTTTAACTAGTAATGGCGCACCACTCACCCCGTGCGCCACTACTATCATTTTTTTGCAAAACTACTAATGGTGCACCACCAGCTGGTGCACCATTCGTAACCAGGGTTACTAATGGCACATTTGTAGGTGGTGCGCCATTAGTAACCTGGGACCAGCTAGATATTTTGGACAGCCACCTACACACTCATTTCCCCACTTCATTCTCTCCACCTCCTCCTCCAAGCTTGTCTCGGCTGCCTCCTCCTCGCCTCATTTGCACCATAGATTCATCCAAATTAAGTGGTTAAATTACCTTTTTTGATAGGTAAGTAAGGGGAAAGCATTCTTTATGTTGTAGATCTACTTTTTTCTCCCTCCAACAACGTGCACATGCACTTTTTATGGCCGAGCTAGATCTATGTATGTTTGTGGTGTTGCATATGTTTGTGCTGTTGCATATATGTTTGTGTTTTCAGGTACCGGTATTTGAAATGCGATAGTTGCCAATATTTTGTCGGAATGTTGATTCATTTCCGTTCGGCAAGAATTTTGGCACCATGCATTCTTTTTTGTCCTATTTTTGGGGAAAGTCATGCCAATTTTTTTCTTTGTTCTAAAATATCTTTTTGCTCCACCCCGCAGGCGACCATGGTCCGCATGATGACCGAAGGCATTGTGAATAGGTTTTTGAGCGCCACGAAGGCCGAGATGCTTCAAAAGAACGAGACGGGGATAAGATGTCCATGTCGAAGATGCAAGCTGAAGAGCCTTATTGCGGACCTGGATTCCGGGTAGTTGCGGGACCACCTGCTCTTGCGTGGTTTCATGGATGGCTATCGGTGGCAAGGTGATGAAGATGACTATGAAGTCGTCCATGGGGGCCGAGCAAGAAATGAGGAAGGGCAGCAAGACAACCACCGCAGCGAGGGCGGGCGAGAAGACGAAGAATCTCCAGGACATGATCATGATGGTAATGCTGTACACAGTCATCATGTAGAAGATGTCGGACATGATGATGAGGAAGATCAAGACGAAGGGCATGATCATGAAGATGAAGATGCCGGAGCAGACGACAATGGACCATCAATGGGCTGGGTGCAGGACCCTCAGATTCAAGAGATGCTTCTCAAGCAGACGGATAATGCAAGAGCTGCTGCCCAAGAGAAAGCCAAGTTGGATCAACCGGAGATAGACGCGGTTACTCCATTGTATGAAGGATGCAGGCCCGAGGATACCCGCCTGAGAGTAACGCTCATGGCTCTGGAGATGAAGGTAACACACAAAATGATCAACGCATGCTTCGACGAGAACATGTCATTCTGGCACGAATGTCTTCCCAGTGGGAACAAGTGCCCGACCAGTTTCGAGGAGGTGAAGAAAATCGTGTGTCCTCTGGATTTACCGCACGTGAAATACTATGTGTGCATGAACAATTGCATCATTTATCGGGACGAGCTCGCGGAGTCTACCATATGTCCAGTGTGCGGCGTCACTCGATACAAGAAGAGGAAGAAAGCTCCTCGAAAAGTGGTGTGGTACTTTCCGATCACTCCTCGTCTGCAATGGTATTTCGCGGACCCTAAGGTAGCAAAGCTCCTGCGTTGGCACGCGGATAGGGAGGAGAAGAAGCGAGAATATGACGCAAATGATCCGGAGATAAATAAAAAAGACAAGATGATGAGTCACCCTAAGGATGGGAGCCAGTGGCAAACGTTGAACTTCGAACACCCAGAACTTGGGAACGATCAAAGGAACATCATGCTGGG
This sequence comes from Triticum dicoccoides, assembly GCF_002162155.2. Taxonomy (NCBI): domain Eukaryota; kingdom Viridiplantae; phylum Streptophyta; class Magnoliopsida; order Poales; family Poaceae; genus Triticum; species Triticum dicoccoides. The sequence continues at coordinate 429,228,701 of NC_041380.1, forward strand.
CGCGAGCACCGATGGAGTCAATCCGTTTGGCATCCAGAGAAGCACACATAGCACCTGGCCTGTGTTTGTGTGGATGTACAACCTTCCCGTGACGCTCGAATAATTAGACTACAGTATTCCCACGTTAATGATGCCATGTCACCACGATTACTGTTGCTAATCTCGCGTTAGCTCAAAATAATTCAAATTCAAATTTGAGTTAATGGCAAACATCAAAAGTTTTCAAACGTTAAAACTGAAATGTTCGGTTTGTGGAAAATAATCCATACATTATTTTGGTGAAGTAACCACACTTTTACAAAATGTTTAAATATTCTGAAATAAGTAAAACAGTAGTAGAAACAGATAATTAAATGAATTTTTCAATTAATAAAATACTAAGATAATTTATTAATTGCCCGAACTAATGGGGCACTGACATATTTATAAGTACTAATTTAGGTGCTAGTGGTAAATTTTATAAAACCTAGAATAAAAAGGAATTAAAATAAAAAAAGAAAAGAAATAGAAAACAAAAGGAGAAAGACAAAAGAAAAATAAAAACAAAACTAATCTACTGGGCCATGTGGCCCATTAGCCCAAGAAAACGGCCCAGCACACCCCTCCCATCCCCTTCCTGTCGCTACAGGAGACGGAGGGGGCGTGGTAGCCATCCACGGTGCCTTGGCCGCGGTGGTGGCCATCGGCGACCCCTGCCCCGTCTACGAGGCCTCGTTAACGCCCCTGAAACCCTAGCCCCCTCGCAGTCCTTTCCCCCTCGCGCCCCTGCTCTCTCTCCCGCGCCCAACTGAGCTCCTCTTCGCTGCCGCCGTGTCACCGCCACGGCCAGCCAAGGCGCCCAGGAGGACCACGACCGTCGTCCTCTTCGGCTACGGGGGCACGTTCAAGCCTGGAGCCACCACATCGACCGGATCGACGCCATCTTCTTCCTCGGTCACGTCACTGCTCTTCATCGATCCGTCGCCTCTGCAGCTCCTAAGCCACCAACGAGCCTCCGTGTGCCTCCGTGGTGAGCTCCTCGTCTGATTCCCCCTCTTCTCCGGCTCGATCCGTTCCATTTGTGGTAGTCCCATGAGCTTTGTCCACCATGGCAAAAGTTCAGTGTCCGTGTATGTGCACGCTGCTGCTCCTCTGTTGCTGATGCATGTTGCTGATGCTTTCTACCTACTGTTGCTTGCCACTGCTTGCGCTGTCATGCCGTGCCCACGCTCGCTGGCCTCTGGCACGACCGGTTGCGCCCGGTCGTGCCTACGCGTGTGCCCGCCTTCGCGTGGCTTCGCCCCCATGCGTGCTCCCGCGTTTGAAGGTCCAACTATCCCCGGGTGGTTTTGGTTATTCCTAACAACATATAGCTCATTGAGCTAACATTATTCCGAGATTAATATTTCAGGAAAAGCTCAATGAATGGCATGGCATGGATGAGGAAAGTGGATCCCTCGAAATTCTAAGGACAAAAAGTTTGGCTCAAGCTTGAAGCTCAAGACTCTACATTTTATATTTTAGTGATCCAAGATCACATTGAGTCTATAGGAAAAGCCAATACTATCAAGGAGGGATGAGGTGTTGCTTAATGGCTTGCTTGCTCAAAATGCTTAGTGATATGCTCCAAAACCCTCAACTACCTTCCCACATCCACATATGACGTAAAAAAAGTCAAACTCGGCCCCACCGATTCTTTCTATCCGGCGCCACTGAGTTTCAAATGTCATAGCCACTGCCACAAACCCTAGGCAAATCGGTCTCACCGATAGGGATCTCGGTCTCACCGAGATGGGATTGTAATCTCTCTATTTCCCTTCGTAACATTTCGGTCTTACCGAGATGAGCGATCGGTCCCACCGATATTGCAATGTAAACTCTTTGTTTCCCTTTTATAACATTTCGGTCTCACCGAGATGAGCGAATCTGTCCCACCGAGTTTACCTGACCAACTCTCTGGTTAGCTTATTACCAAAATCGTTCCCACCGAGTTTGTGTAATCGGTCACACCAAGATTACGTTATGCCCTAACCCTAACCATATTGGTCCTACCGAGTTGCATCTCAGTCCCACCGAAAATCCTAACGGTCACTAGGTTTGCTGAATCAGTCCGACCGAGTTTAACCATTCGGTCCCACCGAGTTTGGCAAATTGTGTGTAACGGTTAGATTTTGTGTGGAGGCTATATATACCCCTCCACCCACTCTTCATTCGAGGAGAGAGCCATCAGAACATACCTACACTTCCAATACACATTTTCTGAGAGAGAACCACCTACACTTGTGTTGAGGTCAAGATATTCCATTCCAACATTATGAATCTTGATCTCTAGCCTTCCCCAAGTTGCTTTCCACTCAAATCTTCTTTCCACCAAATCCAAATCCTATGAGAGAGAGTTGAGTGTTGGGGAGACTATCATTTGAAGCACAAGAGCAAGGAGTTCATCATCAACACACCATTTGTTACTTCTTGGAGAGTGGTGTCTCCTACATTGTCTAGGTGTCACTTGGGAGCCTCCGACAAGATTGTGGAGTTGAACCAAGGAGTTTGTAAGGGCAAGAAGATCACCTACTTCGTGAAGATCTACCGTTAGTGAGGCAAGTCCTTCGTGGGCGACGGCCGTGATGGAATAGACAAGGTTGCTTCTTCGTGGACCCTTCGTGGGTGGAGCCCTCCGTGGACTCGCGCAACCGTTACCCTCCATGGGTTGAAGTCTCCATCAACGTGGATGTACGATAGCACCACCTATTGGAACCACGACAAAAACATCTGTGTCTCCAATTGCGTTTGAATCCTCCAAACCCTTCCCGTTACATTCTTGCAAGTTGCATGCTTTACTTTCCGCTGCTCATATACTCTTTTGCATGCTTGCTTGAATTGTACTAAGATAGCTAAAATCTGCCAAGAACTAAAATTGGGAAAAGGCTAGATTTTTGTTTGGTCAAGTAGTCTAATCACCCCCCCTCTAGACATACTTTCCATCCTACAGCATCGCATCACGACCGCTAGTACTGCTGATTGCTGTTGCCACTAGGTGCTTCTTCTACTAGCTGCCGCTGCTTGCTGCTCTTCCGGCTGCCTTGTGCGTTGCTGCTTATCTTACTCCACTACTTGTTCCTGCTGCTACCTAGCCGCTACTTCTGCTGATGTTTTGCTAATGTTACTCTGCTTTGCAAGCTGCCTGCTATTACGCTAACCAATGACAATGGCCCCCACTGTTAGTTAATTTAATTTAATTAGAGTCTAGTTAACCTTAGACAATGACATGTGGGACCCACTTACACTATTCATATGTTGAGGAGTCAACATTTGACTGGGTCAACCCAACCCCACTGCCCCCACCTGTCATACACTATGGCTACAATAGGACTAGGCGACAAAATTATAGTATGTTTTATTTTCGAATAAAATTAATTCTAGAAAATGCAATAAATTTTGAAAATGAATATAAAATAATCTGTAACTCGGATGGAAATACTTTGTACATGAAAGTTGCTCAGAACGATGAGACAAATCCGAATACGCAGTCCGTTCGTCCTCCGCGTATCCCTAGCATAGCGAACACGCAACTTTCCCCCTCTGGTTCATCTGTTCGAAAACGCGAAACACCGGGGATACTTTCCCGGATGTTCCCCCATTTGCCGGTATCACCTAGTACCGCGTTAGGTCACCTCTAGCACCGCGTATTTTCTTGTTATATGCTTTGTGATACTTTGATTTCTCTGTTATTTATTGTGTTCCCCCTCCGTTACTTCTTTGCGGTAGACCCTGAGACCGCTGCTGGTATCTCTGCAATTGACTACATCGACGACGAACCCTTCTTGCCAAAGCAACCAGTCAAGCCCCCCCTTGATCACCAGATATCGCCTATTCTCTCTCTACTGCTTGCATTAGAGTAGTGTAGCATGTTACTGCTTTCCGTTAATCCTATTCTAATGCACAGCCTATCATTGTTGCTACAACTGTTGATACCTTACCTGCAATCCTAAATGCTTAGTATAGGATGCTAGTTTATCAATAGTGGCCCTACATTCTTGCCCGTCTGCCATGCTATACTATCGAGCCATGATCACCCGGGAGGTGATCACTTATATATAGTTATATACGTATTATATGATACTTGTGGTGACTAAAGTCGGGTCGGCTCTTTGAGTACCCGCAAGTGATTCTGTTGTTGGGGGCTGAAGGGGCAGGTGGTTCCACCCAGGTAGTGGTGGACCTGGGTTCCCGATGGCCCCCGACTATTACTTTGTGGCGAAGCGACAGGGCAGGCGGAGACCACCTAGGTGAGAGGTGGGCTTGGCCTGGTCGGCGTTCGTGGTTACTTCAAAATAACACGCTTAACAAGATCTTGGTATTTGATCTGAGTCTGGCCACTGGCCTATACGCACTAACCAACTACGCGGGAATAGTTATGGGCACTCGACGTCGTGGTATTAGCTGAAGCCTTCATGACGTCAGCGACTGAGCGATGCGCGCCAGGTTGAACCACGTAACGCAACTTCCTTTATAATGGAGGTTGCTAGGTCAGCTCTCGGGCCGCCCTTGCAACGTGCAGGTGTGCAATGGGCGATGGGCCCAGACCCCTGCGCCATAGGATTTAGACCGGCGTGCTGACCTCTCTGTTGTGCCTAGGTAGGGCTGCAACGTGTTGGTCTTCCGAGGCCAGGCATGACCCAGGAAAGTGTGTCCGGACAAAGGGGATTGAGCGTGTTGGGAAATGTGGTGCACCCCTGCAGGGAAGTTTATCTATTCGAATAGCCGTGTCCCTCGGTAAAAGGATGACCCGGAGTTGTACCTTGACCTTATGACAACTAGAACCAGATACTTAATAAAACACACCCTTCCAAGTGCCAGATACAACCGGTGATCGCTCTCTCACAGGGCGACGAGGGGAGGATCACCGGGTAGGATTATGCTATGCGATGATACTTGGTGAACATACCATTTACTCTCTTCTTCTGCTGCAAGATGGAGGTTACCAGAAGCGTAGTCTTCGATAGGACTAGGTATCCCCTTCTTATTCTGGCATTTTGTAGTTCAGTCCACATATGTTACCCCTTTTCCATTTGATACCAATGCATACATATGTAGTGTAGCTCATTGCTTGCGAGTACTTTGGATGAGTACTCACGGTTGCTTTGCTCCCCCTTTTCCCCCTTTCTATGACCGATTGCTGCGACCAGACGTTGGAATCCAAGAGCCAGCCGCCACTGTCAATGACGACTGCTACTACTCGGGAGGTGCCTACTACTACGTGTGGGCTGCTGACGATGACCAGAAGTAGTTTAGGAGGATCCCAGGTAGGAGGCCTGCGCCTCTTTCGATTTGTATCCCTGTTTGTGCTAGCGATCTTATGGCAACTTGTTTAACTTATGTTTGTACTCAGATATTGTTGCTTCCGCTGACTCGTCCATGATCGAGCTCTTGTATTCGAGCCCTCGAGGCCCCTGGCTTGTAATATGATGCTTGTATGACTTATTTTATTTGTAGAGTGGTGTTGTGATATCTTCCCATGAGTCCCTGATCTTGATCGTACATGTTTGCGTGTATGATTAGGGTACGATTGAATCGGGGGCGTCACATGTTGGTATTAGAGTCGACTGCCTGTAGGAATCCCTCTTCCATACTCCTTGGCCGAAGTCGAGTCTAGACATTGCAAAACTTTTACTAACATGGCTGTGTGTCTTACGGGCCCACGTCGCCATTCGGTGGTAGTAGGATCTTTTATTCCTCGACCTATACTCTGGGACTCTAACATCTCTTCTATTCGGGGTAAACGATTTTACTAACTCTGACTCTAGGTTCACAATAATACTTTATCCCGGAGAGCCTTTTTAGTCTAGATGATCGCCTGCTGCACCAAAAGTTTTGGAAGAGATACTATCCAGTGTTCACTCGAGATCTTGTTCTTGTTGCTTTTGCAATTCTCTACCACTGAAATATCCCTATGGATAAATACATACACCTGTCGTTCTTACTTTTATTCCAAATTGATCTTGTTATTACGATATACCCCGAAATTCTCTCTACTATTAGGAGAATACTTTGAGCCTACTTCCTTGCAGTTCTTTGCCACCTGGCTACCCATACGGATAATTTATTGCACTTATCGAGTATCCCCTCATCCCCAGTTGATTCATGTATTTCATAAAAGTCTTTGAAGTACTATTCGGTTTTCTGAAAATCCTCAGTAGCCTATTGCTCCTGAATTCCTTGCCTTTCGGCATTATGGTTAATTCCATATTTCTAGCAATCTCCGTTGACATCCTTTGTCACTGTCATTTCGAGTCCCTTCATTCAATATTTTGCGAACGCTTGCCATCCTCAATCATATCCTAGAATTCATCCTTCCGGCTCAAACGACATTTTAAACATGAGCTCGATCTCGACCAATCAAATTGCCATTGATTATTACCCTAAGCCTACTCGGCTTACCCATCCTTAATTAGAGCCCTTGCTCCTATTCCCATGATTTGGAAATCTTAATTCCTTTGCATTTGAGCTTTGAGTTAGTCAGTTGTTTCTATAATATGATCTCCTTGCATTCTTCTTCCTCTGGTTGAGTACCGATGCTCACATCAGATACCTTGTGGACCACCAGATCCTTTGTTTGATTTTATCCAACAGCATCCTTCATATTCAATAACCTTGTGAGCCTTTCCACAGGTATATAATGCCTTTGGTAAATTGTATCCTCTGCCTTGTCAACCATGCTCTACTTTCGAGCTTGTGTTATTTACTCCTAAAGTTTGTGATATATGTTCCAAAGATGCCCCTATGGGTTGAACCTATGCCTTTGAAGGAAATATGCCCTAGAGGCAATAATAAAGTTATTATTTATTTCCTTGTATCATGATAAATGTTTATTATTCATGCTAGAATTATATTAACCGGAAACATAATGCATGTGTGCATACATAGACCAACGGAGTGTCACTAGTATGCCTCTACTTGACTAGCTCGTTGATCAAAGATGGTTATGTTTCCTAACCATAGACATGAGTTGTTATTTGGTTAACGGGATCACATCATTAGGAGAATGATGTGATTGACTTGACCCATTCCATTAGCTTAGCACTTGATCGTTTAGTTTGTTGCTATTGCTTTCTTCATAACTTATATATGTTCCAATGACTATGAGATTATGCAACTCCCGTTTACTGGAGGAACACTTTGTGTGCTACAAAACGTCACAACATAACGGGGTGATTATAAAGGTGCTCTACAGGTGTCTCCGAAGGTATTTGTTGGGTTGGCGTATTTTGAGATTAGGATTTGTCACTCCGATTGTCGGAGAGGTATCTCTGGGCCCTCTTGGTAATGCACATCACTCAAGCCTTGCAAGTATTGCAACTAATAAGTTAGTTGCGGGATGATGTATTACAGAACGAGTAAAGAGACTTTCCGGTAACGAGATTGAACTAGGTATTGAGATACCGTCGATCGAATCTCGGGCAAGTAACATACCGATGACAAAGGGAACAACATATATTGTTATGCGGTCTGACCGATAAAGATCTTTGTAGAATATGTAGGAGCCAATATGAGCATCCAGGTTCCGCTATTGGTTATTGACCGGAGACGTGGCTCGGTCATGTCTACATAATTCTCGAACCCGTAGGGTCCGCACGCTTAACGTAACGATGATAGTTTCATTATGAGTTTATATGTTTTTGATATACCGAAGGTTGTTCGAAGTCCCGGATGTGATCACGGACATGACGAGAAGTCTTGAAATGGTCGAGACATAAAGATTGATATATTGGAAGCCTATGTTTGGACATCGGAAGTGTTCCGGGTGAAATGGGCATTTTACCGGAGTACCGGGAGGTTACCAGAACCCCTTAGTAACCTAATGGGCCTTAATGGGCCTAGTGGAGGAAGTAGAGAGGTGGCCAAGGGGAAGCTGCGCGCCCCTCCCCCCAAGTCCGAATTGGACAAGGAGGGGGGCGGCGCCCCCCTTTCCTTTCCCCTCT
>NC_041380.1:429237185-429247228 GCF_002162155.2 Triticum dicoccoides
AGTCCAACATGGAAAAGGGGGGAGTCCTACTCCCGGTGGGAGTAGGACTCCTCCTGGCGCGCCCCTTTCCTGGCCGCACCTCCTCCCTCTTGCTCCTTTATATACGGGGGCAGAGGGGCACCCAAGAGACACAACAATTGATCATTGATCTCTTAGCCGTGTGCGGTGCCCCCTTCCACCATAATCCTCGATAATATTGTAGCGGTGCTTAAGCGAAGCCCTGCGACGGTATAACATCAAGATCGTCACCAGGCCGTCGTGCTGACGGAACTCTTCCCCGACATTCTGCTGGATCGGAGTCCGGGGATTGTCATCGAGCTGAATGTGTGCTAGAACTCGGAGGTGCTGTAGTTTCAGTGCTTGATCGGTCGGGCCGTGAAGACGTACGACTACATCAACCGCGTTGTGCTAACGCTTCCGCTTTTGGTCTACGAGGGTACGTAGACAACACTCTCCTCTTTCGTTGTTATGCATCACCACGATTTTGCGTGTGCGTAGGAAAATTTTGAAATTACTACATTCCCCAACAGCCTTCCCCTAATCCGTGTGAGCCGAAGGTTTTCACAAGTCATACCCTTCTGGTGTTTTACCAGATTTTTTTCTACCATACAACTTCTTCGTAAACGAGAAGTGAATGAAAGGTTATGCATTGTAGAAGTGGGAGTCGACCTTGAACTTTGTGTTCATGCCCATGGGCACGATGTAGATCATATCATTAAAGCTTCTCTTCAATTAAATGTTCCCTTGGTACAAGTTCATCTTATATCTAGGATCTAGCCTTTTGCAATCATGGTTTCGGCCATGTTCTCCTTTAAATACCATTTCTCGGACAAGTTGAAGTACTTGTCTTCTGCAGATCATTGTACTTGTCCAACCTTTACTTTGATCTACCATCGAATATTACACCCAGGTATCTCGAGAATATCAAAGGACTGTGTTGCTTCCTATGAGTCTTCATCTAGTATTGCTTCTCATTGATTTCAGATTTCCCCTTGGTTCTGAGTTCTTTCACTCGAGAACACCGATAAGTGAATCGATTCCACACTCCCATTCAATAACTCTAAGAAATTTTCATTGCTTATGGGTTCAATAATTCTTCAAGTCATTCCAAGCCTGATCGGCTATATCATTATTGTGCTTAATTTTAACTATGCTACCTGGTCCTTCTTTCCGGAGCACAATTTTCGATGTTGAGCTAACCTTATGTCGATCTTCCTCATCATATCATTTCTCCCTAAAACAACGAGCTTGATTTCGAGTTTGTGTCATACCCTTGGTTCCAATAACCTTTCACTTCATCATTCCTTTGACTTGGTGTCATGATTGATCGATTACATCTTCATGGAATCTCCCGACAAAGGTGTCATGATCATCATCAACATTATGGGTTCTTCCGAGATATCTATCGAATTCTTGATGAGAAATACTCTCCTTGCCCCTTGATGATTTGTGTTATCATCTGCAACTTTATTGCCCCCATCCAACACAAACTTGTTCGTGTTTTGTGTTATACCTTGAGTTCCTTGCTAGCCAGCGTTTGTTCTTCTTTACCTTGGAATATTACCACCTCTTAGGTCAAGAGTGTTGTTGGAATTTCACCACCTCTTGAGAGTTCTTGATATGAGTGATACTTCTCACCATCACCATTCCTTCTTGGTCCCCATGTTGTTTCTAACCGGAATACCGACAAATGGACTGAGAGGTGTAAATTTCAAAACTTATAGCAACCCTATTGCTTCAAAGTTAATGGTCGATAGTTTCATTCTAAGTCTATTGCTTATTGGATCATCATTCAAACATTGATCGTGCTACCTAGTCCAGATTTCCGGGTGCATCCTTCTATCATTGTTAAATTGTGTGTGTTTTCCTCGAGCATACATCATTATATCAGTTGATATGACTAATGTTATTTCCTTGTTCACATAATTGTGGAAATCCATCTTTTTGGAAACCTCAATGAATTGTCGCTGATTCCATCAACCACCTCCTCATTCCCTTGTTGGTTTACTGATGAACTCTTGTTTCGGAACTCGCTTCCATAGATCATTTCCCGAGAATTTGACAATATCATCTCATCAATATGTGTTGTACCTTTTCTTCTTAGGCATCCTGAGTCCAAGGTATTTTGACACCAATCAGATCTGAATCTCGATTAGATATGATGGCTAGGACATATTTCCAAGAGTTATAACATTGGTCGTTATATGACCCGATAAGGTGATGTCATGCCTAGCACACCTAGCCGGAGGACCTATTGGTACTATTTCCTTTTTAGCCAGGTTAAACACTCTTCCATGAGGAAATTGTAAGACTTATTCTACCAGTTGTTCCTGATGAATCCTTTGTGTGTATGCAAAGTCTTACCTTTGCTTGAAGACCATGTCAATCCTCTCTCGAAGCATGTATGTGGTACTCCGGTTTTCAATAAGAACATTTGAAGAACAATGCTAATTTTTCTTATCAATTATTCAAACACCGTTGTATGGGTAATGGCATGAAATTTCTCTTCCCTTTCCTAAAGGGTTTTCTACGTTATATCCTGTCATGGATATCATTCTTTGCTTGTCCTTGTAAAGGATATACCCCTGAAAAATGTGTTTAAACACATTTTCCTCTCCATTGTTCTGTTTAATCTGATAATCACATTTTCCATTCCATTGTCTTGTTTAACTTTTCTTGTGATCTATATGATCTAAGCAGTAATATTTTTCTGCTTATGCAAACACCTGGGTGTACAACTCTATCAGTAAGACCCTTTACTATTGTTGATGATATTTCCGTAACCACCGATGGACGAGAACCTTGCCTATTGGTCCGCCTTGTTCAACGAGCAGGAAGATGGTTCTCTTTGTTCCTCGCCCTTGGTACCAACATTGCCGGCATAATTGATAGGCTATCCTCTGACGTGCCTTGTTATCATGACTGTGCAAATATCACCGCCTTTCTACTTTTAACCCACATGGTGGGCCCATAACCCACAGTTCCACATGATCGAAACCTGACTCTCCTGTACACCGCCCTGTTCCCGAGGTTGTTCCTCGCACGTGGCCTCGTATGTAATTCATGAGCCACCGTCAATTCTGGTATCAGACACAATACTTATTCTCGTTGCTCTGGAACCCTTTCACCTTCTGATTAGGCATCGAACGATTGCCTATCCGTTTGAAACTTCTCATGGTACCTTCTTACTTTGCTCTCGATATCTTCTTAAGTTACAATGCAAGAGGTACTTATGCTTCTTCCCCTGAGCTAACCGTTTGATGCTTGATCTTGTTAGAATCCATCCTTATAGAGTTTTCCCTTCTTACCCTTTCGTAAGTATGATGAAGAACCTGAAGAAAGGATGCCTACTTCATCATGATGACCTGGAGCAGAGAAATGAAGACATCAAAGTAATGGATCGACCGCTTCGAAAAGAACAACCAAGATCGAGAAGACTCATTAGAATTTTGTAACCAATTTCTTCCTTTAAACTCTACCTCTTAAATCTCGGGACGAGATTTCTTGTAGTGGAGGAGAATTGTGACGCCCGAATAATTAGACTACAGTATTCCCATGTTAATGATGCCACGTCACCACGATTACTGTTGCTAATCTCGCGTTAGTTCAAAAAGATTCAAATTCAAATTTGAGTTAATGGGAAACATCAAAAGTTTTCAAACGTTAAAACTAAAATGTTTGGTTTGCAGAAAATAATACATACATTATTTTGGTGAAGTAACCACACTTTTACAAAATGTTTAAATATTTTTAAATAAGTAAAACAGTAGCAGAAATAGATAATTAAATGACTTTTTCAATTAATAAAATATTAAGCTAATATATTAATTGCCCGACCTAATGGGGCACTGACATATTTATAAGTACTAATTTAGGTGCTAGTGGTAAATTTTATAAAACCTAAAATAAAAAGGAACTGAAAATAAAACAGAAAAGGAATAGAAAACAAAAGGAAAAAGACAAAAGAACAATAAAAACAAAACTAATCTACTGGGCCATGTGGCCCATTAGCCGAAGAAAACGGCCCAGCCCACCCCTGCCATACCCTTCCCGTTGCTACAGGAGATGCAGGGGGGCGTGGCAGCCATCCATGGTGCCTTGGCCGCGGTGGTGGCCATCGGCGACCCCTGCCCCGCCTACAAGGCCCCGTCAATGCCCCTGAAACCCTGGCCCCCTCACGCCCCTCGCTCTATCTCCCGCGCCCAGCTGAGCTCCTCGTCGCTGCCGCCCCGTCACCGCCATGGCCAGCCAAGGCGCCTAGGAGGACCACTGCCATCGTCCTCTTCGTCTAAGGGGGCGCATTCAAACCCGGAGCCACCACATCGACCGGATCGACACCATCTTCTTCCTCGGTCGTCGCCGCTGCACTTCATCGATCCATCGCCTCTGTAGCTACAAAGCCACCAACGAGCCTCTGTGTGTCTCCGCGGTGAGCTCCTCGTCTGATTCCCCCTCTTCTCCGGCTCAATCCATTCCGTTTGTGGACATACCTTGAGCTTTGTCCACCATGGCAAAAGTTCAGTGTCCGTGTACATGCACGTTGCTGCTCCTCTGTTGCTGATGCGTGTTGCTGCTGCTTTCTACCTACTATTGCTTGCCATTGCTCGCGCCGTCACGCCGTGCCCGCGCTCGCTGGCCTCTGGCATGACCAGTTGTGCCCGGCCGCGCCTACACATGTGCCCACCTTCGCGTGGCCTCGCCCCCATGCGTGCTCCCGCGCCGCATCACGACCACTGCTACTGCTGATTGCTATTGCCGCTAGGTGCTTCTTCTACTAGCTGCCGCTGCTTGCTGCTCTTCCGGCTGCCTTGTGCGTTGCTGCTTCTCTTACTCCACTACTTGTTCCTGCTTCTACCTAGCCGCTGCTTCTGCTGATGTTTTGCAACTGTTTCTCTGCTTTGCTAGCTGCCTGCTATTACGCTAATGCTAATGGCCATAGCCGGGCACATGCTTGTGTGTGTGTTTGTGCAAAGCCACCAACAGCCAGCCATTGCAAATTAGCTTAGGGGCTGATTACTAGTAAGGTTAACTACTAACCAATGACAATGCCCCCACTGTTAGTTAATCTAATTTAATTAGAGTCTAGTTAAACTTAGACAATGACATGTGGGACCCATTTACACTATTCATATGTTGACCAGTCAACATTTGACCGGGTCAACCCAACCCCACTGCCCCCACCTGTCATACACTATGGCTACAATAGGACTAGGTGAAAAAATTATAATCTGTTTTATTTTCAAAATCAATTAATTCTAGAAAATGCAATAAACTTTGAAAATGAAAATAAAATAATCCGTAACTCGGATGGAAATACTTTGTACATGAAAGTTGCTCAGAACGATGAGACGAATCCGAATACGCAGTCCGTTCTTCCTCCGCGCATCCCTAGCATAGCGAACACGCAACTTTCCCCCTCCGGTTCATCTGTCCGAAAACGCGAAACACCGGGGATACTTTCCCGGATGTCCCCCCCCCCCCTTGTCGGTATCACCTAGTACCACGTTAGGTCACCTCTAGCACCACGTATTGTCTTGTTATATGCTTTGTGATACTTTGATTGCTCTGTTATTTATTGTGTTCCCCCTCCGTTACTTCTTTCCGGTAGACCCTGAGACCGCTGCTGGTATCTCTGCGATCAACTACATCGACGATGAACCCTTCTTGCCAAAGCAACCAGGCAAGCTCCCCCCCTTGATCACCATATATCGCGTATTCTCTCTCTACTGCTTGCATTAGAGTAGTGTAGCATGTTACTGCTTTCCGTTAATCCTATTCTGATACATAGCCTGTCATTGTTGCTACAACTGTTGATACCTTACCTGCAATCCTAAATGCTTAGTATAGGATGCTAGTTTATCATCAGTGGCCCTACATTCTTGTCTGTCTGCCATGCTATACTATCGGGTCGTGATCACTCAGGAGGTGATCACGGGTATATACTTATATACATATTATATGATACTTGTGGTGACCAAAGTCGGGTCGGCTCTTTGAGCACCCGCAAGTGATTCTGTTGTTGGGGGCTGAAGGGGCAGGTGGTTCCACCCAGGTAGTGGTGGGCCTGTGTTCCCAACGGCCCCGACTGTTACTTTGTGCCGAAGCGACAGGTCAGGTGGAGACCACCTAGGTGAGAGGTGGGCCTGGCCCTAGTCGGCGTTCACGGTTACATCAAAATAACACGCTTAACGAGATCTTGGTATTTGATCTGAGTCTGTCCACTGGCCTATACGCACTAACCAACTACGCGGGAATAGTTATGGGCACTCGTCATCGTGGTATCAGCCGAAGACTTCGTGACGTCAGCGACTGAGCGGCACGCGCCGGGTTGGACCGCGTAACGCAACTTCCTTTGTAATGGAGGTTGCTAGGTCTGCTCTCCGGCCGCCCTCGCAACGTGCAAGTGTGCAATGGGCTATGGGCCCAGACCCCCGCGCCATAGGATTTAGATCGGCGTGCTGACCTCTCTGTTGTGCCTAGGTAGGGTCGTGACGTGTTGATCTTCCGAGGCCGGGCATGACCCAGAAATGTGTGTCCGCACAAAGGGGATCGAGCGTGTTTGGAAATGTGGTGCACCCCTGCAGGGAAGTTTATCTATTTGAATAGTTGTGTCCCTCGGTAAAAGGACGACCCGGAGTTGTACCTTGACCTTATGACAACTAGAACCAGATACTTAATAAAACACACCCTTCTAAGTGCCAGATACAACTGGTGATCGCTCTCTCACAAGGCGACGAGGGGAGGATCACCTGGTAGGATTATGCTATGCGATGATACTTGGTGAACTTACCATTTACTCTCTTCTTCTGCTGCAAGATGGAGGTTACCAAAAGCGTAGTCTTCGATAGGACTAGATATCCCCCTCTTATTCTAGCATTCTGTAGTTCGGTCCACATATGTTACCCCTTTTCCATTTGATACCAATGCATACATATGTAGTGTAGCTCCTTGCTTGCGAGTACTTTGGATGAGTACTCGCGGTTGCTTTGATCCCCCTTTTCCCCCTTTCTATACCCGATTGCTGCGACCAGATGTTGGAGTCCAGGAGCCAGACGCCACTGTCGATTACGACTTCTACTACTCGGGAGGTGCCTACTACTACGTGCGGGCCGCTGACGATGACCAGGAGTAGTTTAGGAGGATCCTAGGCAGGAGGCCTGCGTCTCTTTCGATTTGTATCCCTGTTTGTGCTAGCCATCTTATGGCAACTTGTTTAACTTATGTCCATACTCAGATATTGTTGCTTCCGCTGACTTGTCCATGGTCGAGCTCTTGTATTCGAGCCCTCGAGGCCCCTGGCTTGTAATATGATGCTTGTATGACTTATTTTATTTGTAGAGTTGTGTTGTGATATCTTCACGTGAGTCCCTGATCTTGATTGTACATGTTCGCATGTATGATTAGGGTACGATTGAATCGGTGGCGTCACACTTCGCCCTTGGTTGTGCATGAAGAGGAAGTACATTCACATGAGTATGCTAACTGAAGGGCCGAAACAACCAGGTAACGACATCAATCTGTATCTGGGGCTACTGAAAGAGGAGCTAGACACGCTGTGGAAAACACAAGCCAATACGTGGGACGCCACAGAGAAAGAATATTTCCCTATGAAAGTCGCACTGCTCACGACGGTGCAGGACTATCTCGGTTATGGATATGTCGCGGGGCAGGTGGTCCACGGATTTTCTGGATGCGTCAGGTGCATGGATGACACAACGTATCGCCAGCTAGATAGAGATCCCGGGTCTTCAAAAATCGTGTTCGTGGGATGTCGAAGGTAGTTTGCGATGATGACCCGTGGAGAAAACGCAAGGATCTGTTCGATGGTGAAACCGAACCCCGAAGACGCCCGCGTGAGAGGTGCGGCGAGGAAATAGACGAGCTGTTGAAAAATTGGAAAGATTGCCCACTGCCGGGAAAGAAGCAAAAGGCGCCAGAGCCGGGAAACAATCGAAAGCCGCCAGAGCCGCTGCTGAAGGTATGGAAAACGAGGTCTGTTTTCTGGGACTTGCCGTACTGGAAGATCCACCGTGTGCCTCACAGCTTTTATGCCATGCATATCACGAAGAACGTGTGCGAGGGTCTGCTTGGTACCCTGCTCAACATGCCAGAGAGGACCAAAGATGGGCCGAAAGCAAGGGCAGACTTGAAATCAATGGGCATCAGGGAGGAGATTCACGCTAATGATGATGATGATAAGGCAAAGCAGGACACTGAAAGTCGTCGCAAAGGCAAAAAGGCCAAGAAGACCGGAAATGACTTCCCTCCCACGTGCTTCACTCTAAGTTAGGAGGAGATCGATTAGTTTTTCACCTGCCTCATAGGAGTAAAACTTCCTTACGGTTACGCAGGGAAGATAAGCATATAACTAGACTCAGCGAAGCAGAAGTTCAGCGGGATGAAGTCTCACGACTGTCACATGCTGATGACGCAGATACTTCTAGTTGCAATCCGTGGGATCATGGAGGCGCACGCCCGTGAATGGCTATTTGGCCTATGCAACTTTTTCGACGTCATCTCTCGGAAGTCGATTGGCATGAGGCAACTTAGAAGGCTACACGAAAAGATCGTGGTGATACTATGCAAGCTTGAGATGTACTTCCCGCCCGCATTCTTCGATGTTATGGTGCATTTGTTGGTCCATATCGTGGAGGATATCATCCAACTCGGGCTGACGTACCTGCATAGCATGATGTCGTTCGAAACGATGAATGGTTTCACCAAAGTATACGTTCGCAACATGTCACGTCCAGAGGGAAGCATAGCCAGGGGCTTTCTGATCGAGAACCCCGTTGGTCTGCCCGTCAACAGGCACCTCGGCAGGCTCGCTGGATGGGGTCACCGTGAGGGTCGCCACGAAATGCATGTCGACTTCGAGGGTCGACTCGCCGACTTTGAAAGAGCAAACCTAGTCGCGCTACAACACATAGACACGGTCGATCCTTGGGTGGTAGAGCACAAAACCTTTATTGAGAAGACGTACAATGATCGAGGCCAACAGAGGACGGACGGAGATATAATCAAAGAGCACAACTCATGTTTCACGCGTTGGTTCAAGCAGAAGCTTTTGTCATACCCTTTACATGAGGATTCTTCCGCGGAAGAACAACACATATTCGCCTTGTCACAGGGCGCCGAGCACAACCTGATGACGTATGAGGCATAAGATATCAACGGCTACACATTCTACACCGAGGGAAAGGACATGAAGAGTGATGGTTATCAGAACTCCGGGGTAATGATGGAATCCTACACCGGTAACGACAAGGACATATACTACGGAAGGATCGAGGAGATCTGGGAGCTGAGCTACGCTAGAGAGAAGGTCCCGATGTTCCGTTTCAGATGGGCCAAGAGCGTCATAAAAGAAGAACGGTATTTCACCACCATGGTTATACCCGAAGCCAAATCCAAGACCGCGGGCGCAAATGTCACTGTGAAAAATGAGCCATGGGTACTGGCTTCCCATGTGGACCAATGATTCTTCATTACCGACCCATCAAAGCCCAGTCGTGTTGTCGTGAGGAGAGGCAAAAGGAAGATCATCGGAATGGTTGGAGTCGCCAATGAGCAAGACTTCGACAAGTAGGGCGACCTGAGATGGAACATGACGATGAAGTAGCAGCATACACCACAAGAAGAAGCAGGACCACCCTACCTAAAGGACGCCTGTTCAAGAGAAGAACTCCATTTATGAAAAATAAGGGCAAGAAGATTGCGAACGGATAGCTAGCTAAGATCGATTGTATTGAAATTGTAGCCTTCATTTCTCGATTGTATTTCGACATATTGAAATGATATTTCTTCTGTTCTAGTGTCCTCGTGAATATTTATTTATGTTTATTGAATATATTTTTTCATATTCAATATGAAAAAATATTGAATATTCATGAGGACACTCGATCGCTATCCCCCCTCGCCAGATCCCCCTCGCCGCAAATGATCCCCCGCACCCTCCCCCGCTCCACCGTCGCAAATGACCCCCCGCACCCTCCCTCGCTGCACCACCGTCGACAACCCCCCGCACCCTCCCCCGCTCCACC
>NC_041380.1:429247773-429337366 GCF_002162155.2 Triticum dicoccoides
GGAATCGGCCGAGCGCACCACCCACGCCTCCCTCCCCCCGAGCGAGACCTAGCTAGGGTTCAAGACGCCGCTGCCGGCCCTCCGCTAGGCAACAAAAAATCCTAAAAAAATACTAATGGCGCACCGCTAAGGGGTGCGCTATTGCTATCCAAAAAAAGATTACTAATGGCGCACCGCTAGGGGGTGCGCCATTACTATCCAAAAAAAATATTACTAATGGCGCACCTCTAGGGGGTGCGCCGTTGCTATTCAAAAAAATTCTAATGGCGCACCGCTAGGGGTGCGCCATTGCTAAGCCTCCCCCACTAAAATCCCCAATCTCACATTTCTCTCTAAGCCCTCCCACTGCCTCACCTCCCCCGCGCCGCCCCCGTTCTCGCCGTCCCCGGCCGTGCTCGCTGCCCTCGCCGCACCCGACCAGCACCGCCCGAACGCCCCGGCGGCTCGCTGCCCGTCGCCCCACCGCCCCCGACGCCCCGGTGCCTCGCTGCCCGTCGCTCCACCGCCCCCGACGCCCTGGCGCCTCGCTGCCCGTCGCCCCACTACGGGGTCACGAGGAGGGAGGGGAGCCCAATCTGCCCGAAGAGTAGCTGCGCTCCAACGACCAGCTCCAGCAAGACGAGGTACCCCCTCCTGAAACTCCATGCTTCACCCTAAACCTCGTCGCCATTAAAACCCTTGGGCCAGTTTCGTAATCAAAACCGCACCCCTCTCCTGATATTGGAACAGAGGAAGTTGGTTTCAGAATTGGAGTGGATATTAGAACAGAGGAAGTTGTGACCTTGGAAACAATATGTGAATGGTTCATAAGCAAATTGGTTTACTGCATGGGACAAAAAACCACACAAATTTTCTTATGCCAAACAACCCGTGTTCGGAAATAGAAGATGAGTATTGGTCGCCTCAAACTTGGATGTCAATTTCTCACACTGAATTAAATGAACTGCTGGTGTATCATGTATGATGTTTTTGTAAACATCTTCTTATCTTTGATTCCAAGCAAACCTAGCTGATTTTTCTGTAAATCTCCTAAAAACGCAACCCTTAAAAAATTCAGTGTTAAAGAATTTTTATGATTTTTGTGTAATCAAAATTCAGTGTAGAAATGGGTAGTTAGAAAGCAATTTTTGAGTTATGTAGCCATTTTTCGTGAGAAAAATATGTGGTACTGCATATTTCACAAAAGTACCTTTATCTTTTGATTTAGTTTGTGACCTGACCTTGTTACGGATGCTCCAGCTGTTTGTACATGAGATAATCCACCAAATTCTGGTACTTCCATGTTGCTGCTAGTAGTAACCTGACAGCACAGCCATACTTAGACCTTCAAAAGGTCAATCTTCAGTTTACTTGACTTTTGAGCCTGCTAGTAGTAACTTGGCAGCCATTCAAGGATGTCTTGGTTGTTCATGAGGCCATCCAATTGTTGTTATGTGATGACCTGATGTCTTGTCTTCCAATGGCATATGACATTGTGATGACCAACTCATTGATTTGTCATACCCATACTAAACAAAGGTTAGGTTCAGAGATAGTGTTTCATTGTTGAGTTTTACTCCTTTTGATCTAGTAAATTTATTGACTGGTGTTTATCTTACCCTGTTCCATTGAGTAGTAAATCATTATTGGCTTGTGTAGATGTCAGCATGCTCCCTTTCTACTAATTCTGGAGAACCTGTTCTTCACTTCTAAGAGTTGTTGTATTGAATGGTAGTTCTCATCCATTGAGGTTTTGATTGACATGGCACATTTGCAATGGAGTTTTATATATCTTTAGCATGCTTTAAATTATAAAATTCTAATATTCAGTATTAACAGGTTATTGAGGTAGTTCATATGGACACAAAGAAGTGTTGATTGTATTCTACCATTATATTCTACCTTTATTCTTGTCTCCGACCCATGCAGGAGTTCAGAACTGTTAGGCAAAGGTCATGTCTCCGACCTTCGTGTCGTGATGATTTTGCAGGTACCCCGAGAGGCCCTTGAGTTTGCTAGAATGTCGATTAACTTCCGTTCCGGCAAATTTGGGTACTCCATATGTCCTATTTTCAGCAAAGGTCATGCTGAAATTTTCTGTGAATTTTAGCATGACTTTACTAAAAATAGGACATATGGCCTACTTGTGACTAATGCATGGGCCAGGGTATCTTAGTACTTAATTAAGTAGGATCAACTGCCCCTTTATTCTTGCTACATTAAACCATAGGTGGTAATAGAGCCATGTGATTAGGCCGAACTTAGAATGCTCCTTCCCAGCTTAGCTTTTAGGATGCCTCGGTGTCGACAAACCATAAATTATAAAACCTTGGCTTTTAGGGTGCCTCGGTGTCGATAAAAACCTAAATGATGAAAGCTTAGGCTTTTAGGGTGCCTCGGTGTCGACAAACCCTAAATGATAAAAGCTTAGCTTTTAGGATGCCTCGGTGTCGACAAACCCTAAATGATGAGACCATGATCTTGTTCCTTGACAATAACCAATTTTTTTTCCTATTTAGAGCGAAACATGGCCCACAACGATGAGGCCGGCGGTTCGGGCAAGCAATTATGGTAGCTGTCCCAGGAGATGGAGGAAGAACCTCACCACTATGAGGATGCCGCGGAAGACACCGATCCTGACTACACAACCCCTAGTTGCATCGAGGATGACACCACTAATGGTGCCGCCGAGGATGCCACCACTGATGATGGCAGTGCACGCACAGATGGCAGCCAACCGAAGAGGCAACGGAAGGACCGGCGCCCGAACATGCTCGGCACCGTCAAGGAGGAATTTATTGAAGTGAACTCCGGCGGGAACCCAACGGCGCCCAAAGAATTAGTCAAGGGGTACTCGGTTCAGCTCGGGTGCATTCTCCGGACACCGTCTCGATCAACACCGAGAACCTAAGGCATAAGGATCGAGGGAATTTGCGCAGCCTCCTCTTCATGAAGCTGCACGAACGATACAAGTTCCCCGCTGACTTTGCAAACACACGCCTCTCAGGGAATAAAGTCAACAGTGCCGCCCTCACGAGGATGAGCACGGCCCTGTCTACTTGGAGAAGTGCGGTGAAGAGAATGATTGACAAAGGTGTTAATTTATGAGAAGATCAAGGCGAAAAATCCTTCGATCAGCGAAGATGACTACAAGGAGTTGAAGATCAATTGCGAGAGCAGCGCAACCATGGAATCAAGTCGGTGGGGGGAAGAAATGCGGGAGTTGAACTTAGGGGTCCACCAACTCGGTCCGGGCGGTTACAGAGTGGCAGAGCCTATATGGGACAAGGAGGACGCGGAGCATGCCAAGCAAGGCCTACCGCCCCGCTGCGAGAAATACCGTGACAAGCAGACCAGGAACTATGTTAGAGCCCGGTACAAGGAGGACCCGGTAACAAAGGAGCTTACAACGGATCCGAAGACCAGGGCGCTTGAGTGTGTTCTGGTAAGGAATACACCCCCATGTAATTAGCTCCATATGGTTGCATTCTAATTAATGAAGCCAAATTTCTAAATGGTTCACATTCCTTCCGCAGAAGACTGAAAGCAGTAGTGCGGGGTCGTCTCAGAGCTCCCCTTGGGACAACACTCTAAATAGGGCGTTGAACGTAATGATCTACAAGGATAAGCTCAGTAAGCCATCGTCAGCTGGTCATGTGGCCGGCAAAGGCTTGTCCACAAAATGGTCGTCATATTATAACGTTGGTGGACGAAAGGAGATAAAGACCAGCTCGGAAAGCCAGTCACACGAGGTTCAAGAACTCCGGGCACAAGTGGTGCGGATTCAGGGGATTGTCCAAGAGCAAGTGCAACAACAACTAGGAACGATGCTCACCTCCATTGTGCAACAGGGGCCGCCCCCAGTTCCAAGCTTCATAGCCAGCAACTCGCACAACACGCAGGTGGCGCCATTGGTGTCTCCGGCGGAGGCGGTATTGGTGTCTCCGACGCTGGCACGGGTATTGGAGCTTAATGCACCCGGGTGTACGCCGGCCGGCACCTCGGCAGCAAGCGGCCCCTCCGTCAGTTGCACGCCCGCCGTTGGCGGTGCCTCGACATTAGCCAAGCTCGACGCCATCACAGTAACTAAGCCTCTCAGCCGATGACTTCATCTCCTTGCCTTTGACTGGGCATCCCTGATGCCCTACATGTTTTCGCAGGGCGCCGCCGACGTTCCATGCACTCTCCTGCACTTCATGGGCGGCGAGTTGATTGATGTCGCCAAGGGCAGAATCGTTCAACCAGGCAACCCCGTGTTCCATGGTAATCCGATGCCACCCACCGTGTATAGGGTTGAACTGGTTCGGGTGCTGCTAGGCTGCGACAAGTTGTTACCTCCGATTCGACCCGCTGGGGCCGACGAAGATGATCTGATGACCCTCAGCACCTGTGTAAGCTGGCCCCTGCTTTGGTCGAAGAGCCAGATTCATTTGGGGGCAGGGGACACCACCCCACAGACAACACCGCCAGTCGTGCCGGCGCCAAGCCATGGCAAGACCGCTGCAACGCTACCGAACATGCCGGACATCCCTATGGCACAGGATCTGAACATGCATATGGCACGGGATCCAGACAATGACAACAACGACGACGGTACATTTACCAACGTCGATAAGTACTTTTCCGAAAATGGGTACAGTGACGAATTCTTCGGGCCTCCTTCTCAATAATCCAACCCTGAAAAAGATGATCGCTATCTAGCTGGTACCGCGGAGAAACCCAATTGCAACAGGCGTCGTCTGGCGTTCAGTTCTCAGGAGATGCCTCCAGCTACCGCCTTCACCGAGCTTCAGATAGCGGAGGTGTGAAATATTATTAGCCCCAACACACTCAAGAAGGCGGTCTGTGAGCAGAACTCGATCCCATTACAGTAGAAGAAGAAGGGACGGAAAAGAAAGAGTAACAAGGGTGCGAGCCAGCTGGCACCGAGTATGATCCGTGCTCAGGACGGTCCACCTTCACTTAAGGATATCTCGACGAGGGTACATGTGGCGGGTAGGCCGATGCTACCGACTAATCTGCTCAATGCTACAACCGGTGCTATGCGGAGT
Organism: Triticum dicoccoides; assembly: GCF_002162155.2. Taxonomy (NCBI): domain Eukaryota; kingdom Viridiplantae; phylum Streptophyta; class Magnoliopsida; order Poales; family Poaceae; genus Triticum; species Triticum dicoccoides. The sequence continues at coordinate 429,252,804 of NC_041380.1, forward strand.
CTGCATGATAGTGTTCTTTCTTTGGAGAAGCGGCGTCTCTCCGAGAATGATGTGGCATACTTGGTTTTCATGGCCAAGGTGCCAGAGGGCAAGGGCTTTGTGGATAACGCCATCGGGGGTACGATCGTCCTCCGGTTTGATGACATCTTCGCTACGTTTAACCTTCATCTGCTGCACTACACCTTCGTTCGGCTATTTTTGCTGAGTATGGAGATGCATATCATTAGAGACAAGACCCCAGACATCGTGATAGTCGACCCCTTCTACATGCGTGCCAAGATCTTGGGCAGCGCTGGGGACCGGCAAGTCGCGAGTTCATACCTTGAAGGCGTCATTCTGGCAAACCCAGATAAGGATAAGTTCCTCGTGCCTTACTTTCCCGAGTAATCCATCCCCTCACCGCCTCGTAGCATATGATTTCTTAGATTTTGATCGTTCTTTTTTTTCTAACATTCCGTGTTTTGTGCAATGACACACACTGCACACTCATCCTCTTAAGCCCGAAATATTCCATGGCCACGTATTTCAACTCAGACCGTCAGTCGAAGAAAGACTACACAAATATCAAGAAAGTTCTTGATGATGTTCTCCCCGGCTACGCCAGATCTGGAGGCACCTTCACCAGGCCAATTCGTAGGTACGGCAAGCACGTGTTCGCCCACAATACGACGTTCCCCTGCGTCAAGCAGCTGCCTGGCGGTCAGAAGGATGCCTACTATGCCCTCCATCACATGCGGGCGATCATACGGGACCATAATCACCTTCTGCTACCAAATAATCTCAAAGATTGGGCCGCAAGCTTGTCGGCAATCCAAGACGCGGACATTAGACAAGAATTCTTTCGCATCCAATCAGAGTTTGCGGAAATCATCCATCAAGATGGCCTTCGTAACTTGGGGCGGTTCTACATCAGATATCAATTGTCCAACAGTGATATAGACACAACATTACAGATGCAGGCTAACAATGCCCGTGATTTCATGACCATCACGAGAGATGGCGGCTTCATCCACGCTCCAGTCCCTGAGTCGAGTCGAAAGTAGTGATGCTATGTGTAGTTCTGAAATATCGATTAGCTCATGTTGTAATTAACCTTTAATGAACTTGTATGTCTCTTTGGTTTGGACAGTCGTTCAACTTAGATGTAACCGATGCTATTTATTAGTATGACCATGAATCGTGCTATTAATGTCTTGCTTTTCTCTTTTGATCCTTTTGTTGCATACTTATATATTGCTTATGTATTGTGTGTGAATTGCTACTAACGTTTTGTTTGGCTAGTGCATAGAGATGCCTTTGTATGTCGTGTACAAGGGTAAGGTTCCCAGAGTCTACGACGACTGGGAGGAGTGTCGGAGACAGGTTCACCGTTTCAGCGGTAACAGTTACAAAGGGTACACCACTAGGGCGGAGGCGGAATCTAGATACGCGCGCTATCTAGCGGGATAGAGGAGGGAGCGGAGGAGGAACCAGATGAAGACCAGTTTCATCGTGATGATGCTCATCGTGATGACCGCAACTCTCTTCTATGTGATGGTAGTTTAGATGATCGATGCCGACTTGTAATGTGAGGACAAACTCGCTACTCGCTGTCTCGAGACTTTTAATGTTCTATCTTTGTTTGGTCTTTTGAATTCGGAGACTAATATGATGAATTGTATTCGGAGACTAATCTTCTATTGTATTCGATGGATCTGCTGTTGTTGTGTGGTGTTGTCTATATTCTGTCCAGTAATATATTTTGTAACCTATGAAAATATCAAAAAAGAAAAAAATCCCTAATATTCATACTAGTGGTACACCACCAACTAGTGCGCCATTACTAAGCCAGAGCACACTAGTGGCGCATCATCAACTAGTGCGTCATTTGTAAGCCAGAGCACATGGGTAAATATGGCCCCCTGGGAGGCATAGTAATGGCGCACCATGGGATATACTAATGGTGCACTGCGTGGTGCGCCATTAGTAAAAAATTCTAATGGTGTGATGCTACTGGCGCACCTGTAGTGCGCCATTAGTAGCCAAAACAGGTGCGCCACTAGCAGGCCTTTTCCTAGTAGTGTTATTTGCGATGTAAAAAACATGCAAAAAACAGCAACTCACACTTGGCACTATCTCAATAGGTTAGTACTAAAAAATGATATAAAATGATTATAAAACATCCAAGATTGATAATATAACAGCATGGAACAATCAAAAATTTATAGATACATTGGAGACGTATCAGCATCCCCAAGCTTAACTCCTACTCTCCCTCGAGTAGGTAAGTGATAAAAACAGAATTTTTGATGTGGAATGCTGCCCAACATATCATATCATATTCTTTTCTTTATAGCATGGACATTTTGACTTTTATATTGTTCAAAGTAATATTCTTGTTTTGACATGATAACTTAAATACTCAAGCATATCAACAAGAAATCACGTCTTTCAAAATATCAACGCTAAAATAAGCTATCCCTAGCCCATCATGCTCAATCATTGATCCATTCATGAAACACACTCGCATTAACTACACCCAATGCTCAAGTATGATCATAGTGCCTCCTAGTTGGTGCTTTTGTAAGAGAAGATGGAGACGCAAATTCAAAATAAAAATTGCATAAAGTAAAAGAAAGGCCCTTCGCAGAGGGAAGTAGGGATTTGTAGAGGTACCAGACCTCAAAGCGAAAAACTTAGAGATAAAAACATTTTGGGAGGTGTGTCCTTCCCACCAATGAAAACGACTTAGAGTTCCCAACACTTTCCATGTTAGATATATCATAGGTAGTTCGCAAATAGGAAATAAAGTTTATTCCTTTTTCCACCATACTTTCACTTTCTGTGGCTAACCATATCCACGGGTGCCTTCCATACCAACACTTTCCAAGGAATTTTTTAATTGACAACATAAAGTAAATTCATTTTTAATTTAGGGACTGGGCATCCCTAATACCTTTGCCTTACTATCGTGCAATGACAAGTGAATAAACATTCATCATGAGAATAGCACATCTAGCATGGAAAATATTAGCCACCCCTCACCGCTTCGCGAGCGGAACGAACACACAAAAGAGAAGTTTATTTTCAAAATTAGAGATGGCACATGCAAATTTGCTTAGAACGTCAAAAGAATACTGCATATAGGTAGATATAGTGGACTCATGTGGCAAAACTAGTTTAAAGGTTTTTGGATGCACAAGAAGTGATCATACTTAGTGCAAAATTAAGGCTAGCAAAAGATTGAGAAGCGACCAACCAAGAAACGAATAATCTCATAAGCGAGCATTAAGCATAATTAACTCTGAATAAAGCACCACAAGTAGGATATATTTTCATTGCATAATTATTGACTTCCGTGCTTGCATACGGAATCACAAACCTAAACACCAACATTCTTACTAAAGCATAATTACTCATCAAGATGACTCACATATCACATCATCATATCTCAAAATATTACTAAGAATCAAGTTTATTTTGTCCAATGATCTTCATGAAAGTTTTTATTATATCCTTCTTGGATATCTATCACTTTGGGACTAATTTTTATGTGTTGCTTTTGATAAGCTCAAAGAAATATAAGTGAAGATCATGAGCATAATTTCTTTCTCTCAAATTAATTTAAGTGAAGCAAGAGAGAATTTCTTCAAAATGTTACTAACTCAAATAAATCTAAGTGAATCAATAGAGCATTTCTTCAAAAATACTAAAGCACATCATGCTCAAAAAGATATAATTGAAGCACTAGAGCAAGTCCATACCTCATAAAAATGTAAGTGAAGCATAGAGAGCAATTCTAACAAGTCATGGCATAATTTTGGCTCTCTCAAAAAGGTGTGTCCAGCAAGGAATCAAAACTTAAAACACAAAATAAAACAAGCTAAGACTTATATCATACAAGACGCTCCAAGCAAAACACATAGTATGTGACGGATGAAAATATAGCTTCGAGTAAAATACCGATGGTCGTTAGAAGAAAGAGGGGATGCCACAAGGGGGCATCCCCAAGCTTAGTTGCTTGCTCTCTTTTTGATAATAGCTTGGGATGCCGGGACAGCCCCAAGCTTAGGATCTTCTTACTCCTTATTCCTTCATCCATCGTAAGATAGCCCAAACCTTGAAAACTTCAATCACACAAAACTCAACAAAAGCCTTCATGAGATCTATTAGTATAAGAAAACAAATCACTACTATAAGTGTTGTAGTAAACCATTCATATTTTGTTCTTGCAATATATCTACTATATTCCAACTTTTCTATGGAAAAAAATCATGAAAGAAAACCATAGAGCCATCAAAACAAGCATACAACACAAAGAAAATAGAATTTGTCAAAAACAGAATAGTCTGTAGCAATCTGGGTGTTTCGAATACGTATGTAACTCCAAAATCTCTCAAAATTTAGGAAGACCTAAGAAATTTGTATGTTGTTATACTGCAAAAGGAATGAGTATTTTATCGCACCCTGGTTAAAAATGAAAATTATTTACGCAAGCACAAAAGTTTCTGTTTTTTCAGCAAGATCAAACAACTATCACCCGAGAAGAGAAACCCTAATGGCTCCCCTTCCACCCACCCTCCCTCCTACCCATGGCCTAGGTTTTCCGGCGATCTCCACTTCTAGCCTGTGATTTGTGGATCTCCTCCACTCATGCACGCCGGCGTGCTCTGATCTACACGTCCATACCCATCTCCTATGGGTACCTCTGGTGGATCAACGTTGGATTTGGATTTCTCGACGGGCTCCATCTTTGCGGATAAGGTTTTCATTTCTTGTGGGAGATCTATTCATCCCTTGGACGACATGAGCCATTTCATTATGGTTGTGTCCTTTAGCCGACATGATTTTCGTCTTAATGAGGATTCTGTGGCGGCTGCATTGGAATCAGTGATTGGAGGATCGACTATTGATTTGTCGGTCCAACTCATCAAGGACAAGGTATTTTCTTTCATTGTTTCCTGCAAGCAAGTTGGCCTTTGCATTCTCAAGTTGAGATCGTATGCATGCCCGCATTTCAAATGTTATTTTCACCTTTGGGGAAATGGTGGTCCAAATTGGAGACGTGAATTAGAGATCTGGAGAAAGGAATGTGACGTTGAGTGGATTATGGTTAGTCCCTCTAAAAAGCGTGCAACTTTGGGTTTGATTGCTATGCATAAACCTCCATCAAAGTCTTCTCTTAGATTAGGTTCTTTGACAAGGAAGAAAATCTCCTTTGCCACTTTCCAACAGTACCCTGCTAGTAAGGGTTATAGACACCCAGCTACTCAGATCCTTGTTGACACGATTGCTGAGGCCGGCTATGAAATTAACCCTACTGAGAGGGTGATCTTGCCATCACCTCCAGCGAACAATCTCCAGTGGACGCTGGCGACACCACCCATCTCTTTCGGAACGATCAACGTCCCTGCCAAGAATACTGCCGCCATTTCCGGAATGGCACCAACCTGTTCAGGCAATGTGTTGCATGGCACGCAAGATGATGTGTCATCTATTTGTGTTGCACTGGAACTTCTGGCCCAACATGGGGATCTGACACCCTACACAGCTTCTATGGCCCAAGTTGCGGCCCAACCATCAGTGCCATTTTTGGATAAGGTGGTTTCTTTGTCTGGAAATTATTCTCAACTGATTATGGACTCTGCTGGGGATTCTGCTAGGGTTAATGATATTATTGATGATATTGTGTTCAACGTGTGGAAGTGCCAAAACTGTTTATCTATGTTGCACCACAACAGTTCATGCACCAAGCAGGTCAGATGTCGTAGATGCTTTAGATCGGGCCACAGAGCCAGGGGGTGCTCCGGCTCTGCGCCTTCCCCGACTTACAGGTGGGTCCCATGAGGCAATTCGATTTCTCTGGAATGGTCAGCGGAGATATACTCGCCTGGCGCCTCGGTTTCCCACCTGGGGTCTCTGCCCTGTCCTATCATGCCTGCCACCCCATCGCTTCCGCCATTGCCTGCAAAGCCACCGCCCATCACGCCTCTGCCACCTACCTCAACGCCGCCACTCACCACACCACCAGCTCCATCGTCACCGGCGCCCAACTTGCTGCCATCCTCCAGGACTACATCCTTGCCAACAGAGCTTCCTCCGAATCCAACAATGGCCACCTTTGCTCTTGACCCCATGCTGTTCGTCCCGCATGGTTTCAAGATCACCGATGGTGGTCCGTGGCGACTCCCGTGCACCTTCTACTCTCCTACTGTGGCTCCTGATCGTCAGCATGAAGATTATGCCATTGCCATCATTGAGCATGCTCCTCTGCCTGAAGAAGCTCTCATCTTTAGAAATATGGTCAGTAATTTTGTAGTTAACAATCTTGGCCGCGCTGTTCTTCATGCTCAGCCTTGGATCCAAGGAGTTGGTCTCTTCCGTTTCAATAGACCGTTTGCCAGGCAAGCTCTAGTAGATCATCCTCCATTCGATCTTGGCAATGATAGATTTGTTCGCTTTGTGCCGCACGATGAGGGTATTAACTACAGAGCTATCCAAGGTTTTCACCAGGGCTGGGTTATGATTGTTGGAATACCTCTGGATTATAGGCGCGCGCAGTTTATTTCAGATGCTATCAGCACTTTTGGCCGCTTTCATCACTGGCACCAGGATGATCCCCTGCTTGTTCATACCCTGACGTATGTTTCTTTTTCTGCAACCACATTAGTGCCACGGGATGTTGTGTATCGAGAGTTTGCAGACTTTGGTGGTTCCCACATTTCTTCGTCTGCTTCGATATACATCTTTTCTGCAGATTTTGCTAATATTCTGCCAGCCGATGAGGACCCTATGCCCTTTGATGGCAACCCGCATCCTCTCCCTGGACACCTGCAGTTTCATAACCATAACTGGGTTATGCCTGAATTTCCTGAGATTGGCTGGGATGAGTTACCACCACCAGAGCATAACCATGTGCCACAACACCAGGATGCTCCACATTATTAGCCGCAATAGGAGCTTGTGGATGAGAATCAAGTTGTTGTGGATCAATCGCAAGAGTCGATGGTTCTGCAAGTCTCAGATGATTCAGTTAATAACCAGCCAGTGAATGATATGGTTATTTTTCAGCAACCTGGGGCTCCCTTGCAGCCTCCTCTGCATATTGGACAGGTGCTCACTGTCTTTGGTCCTGTCCTGCCTCCTGGCATGCTGTGGCAACGCTCATTTGAGAAGATGATGCCCTCTCTCTGCTTTACTGAAGTCCCAAAGCTCATGTTTAAGTCTGGATTTGGGTCACTCTTGCTTTCTAACAAGTCTTGGGATGTTTGCTTTAACGGATAAGATCTCAGCATTGTTCTGCCACCTGTGTCTGCTCCTTCCAGTGTCAGTACTCGCCTTATTTCTCCAGCAAAGAGGCGTGTTGCTTGGGCCCTCTGTTTTGATGATATTTCTGAACCCATCACTGAATCTTTTGAGTTCACTGCTGCTCCAAAGGTGACTCTGAAACGTGATCGCAAGCAAAAGTCTGCAGCTTTGGTAGACACTAAGGTTCATCGCAGTGCATGGCTCAGTGCTTTACGAGATGGATACCGTTTGCCAGGCAGTGGCAATAGCGAATCTAAAGGTCTGAACAGGTCACCGCACACTCTGAAGAAACGAAGACCAAGTCGGCTCAGTCTGATGGAGCTTCTACAGTGCCACCACCAACTGCCATTGCTGACCTTCAGCGTATTGGGGCTCGCCTGCGCATCGCTCCAGAGAATATCACCGCGGATAAGCTTGTTGCTAATCCCGCTCAATCTACCAGTAGCACGAGTTCTGATGATTAATTGCATATGTCTGCTTACTGGTCCATGGCGTACCACCTTAAACGTCATCTATCTTTATTTTTGTCTTCATGTTTCGAACTCTATCATTTTGCTATGTTTACCTGGACTATGTGGATCATTGTGTGGTCTACTTTTGCTGCAACTTCTTATGGTTTGTAATGAGTCAGATTGGGTTTAAAGAATGGAAGGTTCTGTATTGGAATGTGCGTGGCCTTAATTCTGAAGCGCGATAGCTTGCTGTCAAACAGAAAATTGATGAAAGTGGTTGCTCTGTGGTTTGCCTACAAGAAACTAAGTGTATGCATATTGATCATAGGTTCATTAGGAAGTTCTGTCCTCGACATTTTGACAATTTTGCATATGTGCCTTCGGTTGGTGCATCAGCCAGTATGGTTGTTATTTGGAATTCTTCTTTTTTAGGGCAAGTTAATTGAGGCCAAGCCTTTTGGTATTATTGTGCAGTTCCTTTCCAAACATACATCTGAAGTTTGGAAGCTAGTGACTTTCTATGGTCCTTGTCAGAGTCCTGCCCGTGATGAGTTCGTGCAGTGGTTATATAATCTGGACATTAATTGTGATGACAAATGGCTTCTTTTGGGGGATTTTATCTTTATGAGATCGCTTGAAAACCGTAACCTGCCTGGTGGTAATGTCAACGACATCTTTCTGTTTAATGAAATAATAGGTCATTTGGGTCTTGTTGAGCTGCCAATTAAGGGAAGGAAATTTACTTGGTCTAATGTGCAATCTCAGCCCCTTCTTGAACAAATTGACTGGTTTTTCACTTTGGTTGCTTGGACTTCGGATCACCCAAACACTTTGGTCTTGCCTCTTGCGCGATCGACATCGGATCATGTTCCTTGTGTGGTCACTATTGCCACGGCCATTCCCAAAGCTAAAGTTTTTCGTTTCGAAAATTATTGGGTTGACTTACCTGGCTTTAATGAGTGTGTTGCTTAGGTTTGGGGCAGGATGGTGTGTAAGCAAACGGCTGCTTTAACGATATCCTCCAAGTTCAAAGCACTCAGACATGCATTAAAGAAATGGCATCTAAAGCTGTCCACAGTTAAGGCGCTAATTTCTGATTGTAACAAAGTTATTCTGTTCTTTGATGAGATGGAGGAGACCCAGCCTTTAAGTTGGCATGAATTCAATTTCAGGCGAATAGTTAAGTTGCATCTACAGGATATTGTACACTGGCAGTATGTTTATTGGAAACAACGCTGTACGATCAGAAGCATTAAGGTGGGGGAGGAAAATTCTAAAAAAATTCATGCTATGGCCACCAAAAGGTACCAAAGGAATACGATTTATTCAATCAAGAATTCGGTGGGTGAGGTGGTTTCTGATCATCAAATGTTGGCGGGCATGTTTTGGACTGATTTCAATCAGCGTATGGGCCATGCAAAAGGAATACAAATGGGTTTTGATCTGCCCAATTTAATTCAAAGAGTTGATGGTCTGGAAGATTTATCCTTGCCATTCATGGATTCCGAGGTTGATGCTGTAATTAAGAATATGTCATGTGACCGTGCTCCAGGCCTCGATGGCTTCACAGGTCTGTTCTTAAAGAGGTGCTGGTCTATTCTCAAGGAGGATTTTATGCAACTTGTCAACGAGTTTTATGAGGGGAGGTGTAATTTGGAATGTATTAATACTTCCTTAATCACCCTTGTCCCCAAGAAGCTAAGCCTAGAAGTGGTTGGAGATTTCAGGCCAATATCCTTGACTAACACGTGTTTGAAGTTTTTGACTAAGCTGCTGGCCAATCGGCTACAAAAAGTGATCTTGAGATGTATACATCGCAACCAGTACGGTTTTCTTCGTTGCCACTCTATCCAGGATTATCTAGCCTGGTGCTTCAAATATATTCATCAATGTAAAGCATCAAAACGGCCCATCATCCTCCTTAAGCTTGATTTCACGAAGGCCTTCAATACAATTGAGCATGAAGCCATCCTCAGAATCTTACAATGCAAGGGTTTTGATGCTCGTTGGACTGGTTGGATTAATAACATTTTGTCCACGGGTTCTTCTTCTGTCCTCTTAAATGGAGTGCCAGGTAATCATTTTGTCTGCAGATCTGGTATACGGCAAGGAGACCCACTCTCTCCGTTATTATTTGTCATTGCAGTGGATTTGCTTCAGTCGGTAGTCAGTGAGATGTGCTCGAGAAACATTCTCACTCTGCCAATACCAACAAACTCCAATGATTACCCGATCGTGCAATATGCCGATGACACACTCATTGTGTTGCCTGTGATTGATGACCAGCTGATCGCCTTCAAGGACATGCTTAACACCTTTGCAGCATCAACTGGTTTACGTGTCAACTTCAGTAAGTCATCTCCGATTCCAATCAATATGAGTGATGAGGAGGGCGCTAGGGCCGCCAACCTGCTAGGTTGTGATGTGGGATCTATGCCTTTCACATATCTAGGGTTACCGATGGGTACTTCCAGGCCCACGATCTATGATCTGTTACCTCTTGTTTACCATATAGAACGTCGGTTATCTGCTTCCTCATGTTTGCTGAATCAAGGAAGTCAACTGCAACTGCTTCAGTCAGTGCTTTGCTCAATGCCAATCTACTTCCTGTGCACACTATCTCTCCCCAAGGGCATCTTACAACAGATTGAGAGAATCATGCGTCAATGCCTGTGGAGAGGCAACACAGATAATCCTTGACAATCCCTAGCTGCATGGGATCGGGTCTGCTGACCCAAGAAGTGTGGAGGTTTGGGTGTGCTTACTTTGGGACTTCAAAATGAGGCCTTGTTACTCAAACATATTTTCAAGTTCTTTAACAGAATGGACGTGCCTTGGGTCACATTAATTTGGGACACCTATTATGCTGCTCGCCACCACAGGTCACTTAGAGCTGTGGCTCATTTTGGTGGAGGGATGTCATGAGCTTGTACACCAAATTCTGCAAGTTAGCCATCCCACAAGTGCATGCTGGCAACACGGTGGTATTTTGGCTTGATTGCTGGCAGCTGGGTAATATTGTGGTACTTTTGAGTGAGCATTTCTTTTTTCATTGATGACACAATCTCAGTCAGAGAGTTTATGCAGCTTCCAGAGATCTCGGAACATTTCCATCTGCTACTGTCACAAGAGGCCTATACTGAACTAACTCGGCTGCAAGATTTGTTGTCTTTCGTCAGCTTGAACGGGGAGAGTAAGGACATATGGAAGTGGCCATCTAAAACTGGGGAGTTTAAATCAAAGATGTATTATGAGTCTTGCTTGTCCCATCTGGTGGTTGATCCCATCTTCAAATGGATTTGGAAGTGTGCTTGCACGCTCAAGTTTAAAGTGTTTGGATGGCTTCTTCTAATGGACCGTCTGAACACAAGGGATATGATGCAATGAAGGAACTAGATCATCCAGGATGATACGTGTGTTCTTTGCCTCAGTGCTTCACATGAGGATCATACACATCTTTTCTTTGCTTGCAACTTCAGCCAAAGGGTTTGGAATTACCTTGGAATTTCTTGGAATGCTCAACCCAACCAGAACACATATGAGATGGCTCTTGCTGCTAGGAGGGATTTTGGTCATCTTTCTTCACTGAGGTGGTTTTTACTGCTACTTGGAATATCTGGACACAAAGGAATGGGAAAATCTTTAGAAATGAGATACCTACCTTCATTTCTTGGAGGAGAAATTTCATACATGATATTTCCCTATTAGCTCATAGAATCAAATGTAAATATAAGGATATCTTAGTTTCCTGGGTAGCCTCTCTCTCATAGGTCTCTTGTAAGTATTTTCTTTTCTTTGTTTTCTGGTACTCTGTAATTATGTAACCTTCTTGTTAATTTTTTAATAAAGCATTGTGAGGCTGTTGCCTTGCAGTACATAGTCAAAAAAACTATCACCCAAGAAGACCCTAAAGGCTTTACTTGGCACAAACACTAATTAAAAGATAAAAAACACAATCATAACAGTAGCATAATTGTGCTAACACTCAAGAACAGGAAGCAAAAAGCAAAAATAAAATTTATTCATTGGGTTGCCTCCCAACAAGCGCTATAGTTTTACGCCCTTAGCTAGGCCTAAAGCAAGAATCTACGTTTTGTCATCCTTCTTCTTAATTCCCTTAGAGGTATTTTCATCATGGGGCTTTGTAAAAACAACATAAAACATATTGTCCATCGAAACCTTAGCATTATTAAGTTGCCCATTGTCATAACCACGTTGATTTCTGGCAATAATCCAAGAATAATGTTGATTAACATTATTAAAAACTTGTTGAATTACATCTAGGATTGGGACTTCCTTTTTAAGATTCTCATCAAAGATCTTATTGTCCCCAAGAAAATGTCTTAACACATAATAACTATTGTAAATAATTTCATCTATTATAGGCTTTTCACGATTCATACCATAAACACAAAGATCTTATGTAGTCAAATTCATTCATAAGAACGAGAGTGGCTAACTTTTTAGCTTTTGGATTCTTTAAACCGGAAGCTCAAAAAACAATCTTTACAAAGTAGGATGAGTACAGATAAATTTACTTTCAAGTTTCAGGACTACTGTTGAAATAGCATCCGCATAAGATCTAGTAGTTCTAAGTATAGGAGCATCATCAAGACTTAGATTTCCCACACAATTGAAAATTTCTTGGATATGTTACTTTCCCATAACATTCCCTTGCCCGTACGTCCAATCTTAGGAGTTAGGCCATCATCTATTGGCTCCATACCAAAATCACTCATGGTTGCACGCAAAGGATAGATCTGACGAGAAGACGGAGAATGAAAAAAGTGGGTCTTATAAAACGACAAATTTTTGTGAAGTGGGGAGAGGAAAACGAGAGGCAAATGGCAAATAATGTAAATTGCGAGGAGATGATATTTGTGATTAGGATCCTGGTATATGTTGAAGATCCTCCCCGGCAACGGCGCCAGAAATTCCTTTTGATGTCGCTTGAAGCTACTTCGGTATTTCCCCAAAGAGGAAGGGATGATGCAGCACATCGACGGTAGGTATTTCCCTCAGATATGAAACCAAGGTTACCGAACCAGTAGGAGAACCAAGCAACACAACATAATTAGCACCTGCACACGAGTAACAAATACTTGCAACCTGGCGTGTAAAAGCGGTTGTCCAACCCTTTCAGATAACAGCGCCAGAAATTGGCAAACGGACATGAGAGAGTTGTAAATATTGATAGATCGAACGCCAAATAAAATAAATTGCAGCAAGGTATTTTTGTATTTTTGGTTTAGTAGTTTTGAAAATAAAAGGCAAATAAAATAGATTGCGAAGGCAAATAATATGAGAAAGAGACCCGGGGGCCGCATGTTTCACTAGTGGCTTCTCTCGAGAAAAATAGCAAACGGTGGGTAAACAAATTATTGTTGGGCAATTGATAAAACTTCAAATAATCATGACGATATCAAGTCAATGATCATTATATAGGCATCACGTCCAAGATTAGTAGACCGACTCCTGCCTGCATCTACTACTATTATTCCACACATCGACCGCTATCTAGCATGCATCTAGTGTATTAAGTTCATGGAGAAATGGAGTAATGCAATAAAGAATGATGACATGTTGTAGACAAGATCTATCTATGTAGAGATAGACCCCATCGTTTTATCCTTAGTAGCAACAACACATACGTGTCGGTTCCCTTTCCCTCACTGGGATCAAGCACCGTAAGATCGAACCCACTACAAAGCACCTCTTCCCATTGCAAGATAACTAGATCAAGTTGTCCAAGCAAAACCCAAATATCGTCGAAGAAATACGAGTCTATACGCAATCATGCATATAAGAGATCAAAGAAAGTCAAATAACTTTCATGTAGATCAAAAGATAGATCTGATCATAAACTCAAAGTTCATCTGATCCCAACAAACACACCGCAAAAAGAGTTACATCATATGGATCTCCAAGTTACATCATATGGATCTAGCTACTAACTACGGACCCGCAGGTCTACAAAGAACTACTCACGCATCATCGGAAATGCACCATTGGAAGTGGTGAACCCCTCCGTGATGGTGTCTAGATTGGATCTGGTGGTTCTGGACTCTGCGGTGGCTAGAATTGATTTTTGTCGACCCCCCTAGGGTTTCTGGAATATTGGGGTATTTATAGAGAAAAGAGGCGGTCCGAAGGGCACCCGAGGTGGGCACAACTCACTAGGTCGCGTCTAGGCCTCCTGGCACGCCCTGGTGGGTTGTGCTCCTCTAGGAGCACCCCTAGGCGCTGCCTTGGCCCATTAGGTGCCTTTTGGTCCATAAAAATTCTCCATGAAGTTTCGTTGCATTTGAACTCCCTTTAGTATTGATTATCTATGATGTAAGAAACATGCAAAAAAACAACTGGCACTTGGCACTATGTCAATAGGTTAGTACCAAAAAATGATATAAAATGATTATAAATCATCCAAGATTGATAATATAACAACATGGAACAATCAATAATTATATATACGTTGGAGACGTATCAATCCACACCTACAAAGTACATCTACTTTTATTCTTGTTCTAGGTGAAGCAAAGTTAAGCGTGCGTAGAGTTGTATCAGTGGTCGATAGAACTTGAGGGAATATTTGTTCTACCTTTAGCTCCTCATTGGGTTTGACACTCTTATTTATCCAAAAAGTCTACAAATGATCCCCTATACTTGTGGGTCATCAAGACCTTTTTCTGGCGCCGTTTCCGGGGAGCAATAGCATGGGAGCGAAAATTCCCATGTATGCTTGTTTGCTTTATCACTAAGTAGTTTTTATTTTGTGCTCTTGTTTTCTATCTTTAGTTATGGTAGGAAACGCAAAATACCAAAAAAAATAGTTGTGCCTACTGAACCAATGGTTGAAGAACCACCCAAAATCTATCATACTTCTGAAGCTTTCTACTTGGATCATCTTTGATCCCTATGTGCTCGTGCTAAAAACCCAACTAGCTTAGTTGAGGGAAAATCATTAAATGAGCATGCTTATTTTGTGCAACACCGCTTATCTCAAAAAGGGAAACTTTTATGGCATCATATTTATAGTTTGTATTGCTATGTTTTGAATTTATGCGAAATAATGATTTTACTTGTTGTTTTGAAGATCCTAAAAAACACCTTCCCTTCCAATGTGAGTTTAAGGATAATGGAATTTTATCTTCTTATGCCAAGGGTGTTTATAATTACTATGATATTGAACAAATTGAAGAATTCGTTGCTTTTAAGGGTGCTTATGAAATTGCTTCTTTGATTGAAAAGTATGATGCTACTCTTTACAATTCTAAATTTTTTGCCATACTTATATATTGTTATGGAAATTATTCTTCTAATTCTTATATTAAAGCATATATTGAGGACTTCTCCGCTGTCCAAGAAGAGACTAATATTTTGCAGGAGGTTATGGAAGAAGAAATTGATGAAACTATGAGCTCATTGGATGAAAAAGAAGATGAGGAGAGCGAAGAACAAACGGAGGAAGAACGGATTAGCTACCTGTGCCCACCTTCTAATGAGAGTAACTCTTCAACTCATAAATTGTTTAATGTCCCTTCATGCTTACCGAAGGATTAATGATATGATAATTGCTATGATCCCATTGATTTGTTTGAAATATCCCTTTTTGATGAAATTGATGCTTGCTATGCTTGTGGCCAAGATGCCAATATGAATTATGCTTATGTAAATGAACTTGCTATAGTTCCACATGTTAAGAATAAAATTGTTGCTATTGCACCCACACATGATAGTCCTATTATATGTTTGAATTCTCCCAACTACACTATGTTGCAGAAGTTTACTCTTATTAAGGATTACATTGATGATTGCCTTTTACTGTTGCACATGATAATTTTGATGAATATAATATGCATGTGCTTGCTGCTCCTACTTGCAATTATTATGAGAGACGAACTACATCTCCACCTCTCTGTGTTTCCAACACGATAGAATTGCAAGAAACTTCTTATGCTATCTATTGGCCTTTACTTGATGTGCGTGAATTGTTCTTTTATGACATGCCGATGCATAGGAAGAGAGTTAGACTTATTCGTTACATGATATATGTTGTTTTGTGCTCATTACTAAATTATAAATCATTGCTAATTAAAATTGGCTTTGATATACCTTGGGATCCGGGTGGATCGATTACTTGAGCACTTTATGCCTAGTTTAATGGCTTTAAAGAAAGCACTGCTAGGGAGACAACCCAGAAGTTTTAGGAAGTCATTTTATTCTGTTGACTGCTTTTACAAATTTTAAAAACAAAAAATTTAGAGAGCAACTTAAAACTTCACAAAAAGAAAAGTGAAAGTGAGAAAGACGATCACCATGGAAGTGGGAGCTAGCCTTGAACTTCGTTCATGCCCATGGAAACTTTGTGAATCTCAATTACAGAAACTTTTAAACAAAAATAATTATCCCCTTATACTAATCCATTTTACTATAAAAATAATGTGCCCAGGTTTTCCTTTAGGATGATTAGATTGCTTGTTGGTATGTGCGGTGCAAAAACAGAAACTTTGGCTGTAGTGCGTGATTTTATATTTTTTTAGTGGAACGTCAAAAGTTTCTGAAACTTCTTGCATAGTATTCATATACAAAATTTTCATTTTCTCCTAATTTTTCAGAATTTTTGGAGTACCAGAAGTATGGTGAATGTTCAGATTACTACAGACTGTCCTGTTGAAGACAAATTTTGTTTTTGATGCATTGTTTTGCTTATTTTGATGAAACTATTGATTCTATCAGTGGTATGATCCATGGAGAAGTTATAATACAATAGCTACAATGCAAAAGTAAAATATGAATGTTGTTGCAACAGTACTTAAAGTTGTAATTTGCTTTATTATACTAACGGATCTCACCAGTTTTCTGTTAAGTTTTGTGTGGATGAAGTGTCCGAAGATCAAGGATGTCTTGATATAAGGATAAGGAAGAGAGGCAGGAGCTCAACAATGGGGATTCCCAAGGCACCCCAAGTAAATATCCAAGGAGACTCAAGCGTCTAAGCTTGGGGATGCCCCGGAGGCATCCCATCTTTCTTCGACAAGTATCGGTATGTTTTCGTTTTCGTTCCATTCTTGTGATATGTGTAAATCTTGGAGCGCCTTTTGTGTTTAGTTTTCATTTTTGTATGCACCATGATGGTATGAGATAGTCCATGGTTGTTTTATAGAATGCTCATTTCACTTCACTTATATGTTTTGAGTATGGCTTTATGGAATGCTTCATGTGCCTACTTATATCATTTGAAGTTTGGATTGCCTGTTTCTCTTCACATGGAAAACCGTTATTTGAAGAATGCTCTTTTGCTTCACTTATAGTATTTACTAGAGCATGGTATTTTGTAGAAAGAATTAAACTCTCATGCTTCACTTATATCTATTTAGAGAGTCAACATGAATTCGTCATTTGCATGGTTAGTCATAAAATCCTACATAAAACTTATGGATCACTGAATATGATATGTTTGATTCCTTGCAGTAGTTTTGCGATATATGTGGGAATCATTGCATGGAAAAAAAATTCTATGCACACACAATGATCTATCCATGGATATGCATAGCAATGAGGGGGGAGAGTGTGTCTACGTACCCTCGTAGACCTTAAGTGGAAACGTTTCACAACACGGTTGATGTAGTCGAACTTCTTCGCGCTTCAATCGATCAAGTACCAAACACACGACACCTCCGCGTTCTACACACATTCAGCTCGGTGACGTCCCACGCCTTCTTGATCCAGCAAGACGTCGAGGTACTAGATGAGTTCCGTCAGTAGGATGGCGTGGTGACGGTGATGGTGAAGTGATCTCCGCAGGGCTTCTCCTAAGCACTATGAAAATATGATCTGGGGTGTAAACGGTGGAGGGGGGCGCCGCACACGGCTAACAATTGTCTGGTCCTTATGTGGCGCCCCCTCCCCACATCTACCATTCGTAAGAAGTTGCTCCCAACTTCTCCCTATTCTCTCAACATACAGCCCGTCCACATCATCATCTAGCCATGCCAGCAATTCTCCTGATTTTCCTCGCCTATTTCACCTTAACTATCGCGAGCATAAGTGCAACAGATAATTTGCAAAGAACTGAACGCGAGCGTCCATGCGTCCCTTGCTTTCCATGCATAATAAACAGTAATCAAAACTTGCATGTGTCGGTTCTCTATCCATCCACCTCTCGATATTCCAATGGGGCGGCTCGGTGGCCCGTTCGTTGGCTCCAATTTCCTCGACTCCTCGGCTCCTAAAAACACTAGCACCAACATAGCTGCTAGACCATGCAACACCTTCCCGTTCCCCTTCACTCCTTCTATAACTCCCACCCTCCTAATATAAATCCTACACTAGTAAGAGACCCCCCGTCATGTGCTCTAGTCAATGCAAAATCGGCCACTGCTTGGCTCCTTCCATGTCGCCCCTGGGCTGATTCGAGAGGGAGACACGATAAGGATAAGGATGTGGTGGCTGTGATGAAGAGAGAAGGCAGGGGAGCGCGGTGGCGGCTGTGTCAACAAGAGAGAGAGAGAGAGGAGCATGTTTTGGCCATCTCCAGGTCAAAGGACAATGAACACACCATCCAGAGTGACAAAATCCTGTCGGCATCGTCTATAAGTTCATTTCATAGCAAAATTTACCCTCTCATACATCAAATCTCCCTCATCTGCTGCTCCAGCTAGTCCCATGCGGTCGATCGTCTCCCTTAGGCCGGTGAGTCCACAATGGACGATGCCTCCTCCAACCATGTTTGGTACATGTGGTCCTAGTCAAGGTAATCACCCATCATGTATGCTCTCATCCTAGCTAGGTGTAACACACAAGATGCGGCTATATCTCCCACGTGGCGACGCACAACTTAGAGGCATAACCGCATTTTGGTATGATCGCAAGAAGGGTCATCCTCAAACAATCCCATGTAAAAGAACAAGGAAGTAAATAGTTGGCTTACTATCGCCGCGTCACACAATGATCAAATTTAGTCATACATTAATAAGAGTACACAAAAGGTCTGACTACGGACGAATCCAAATGAAAAGAAGAAAACCCCCATTGCTAAATCCTGACCGCGTCCCTACTGGGCACCACTACTGATCATTTGGAAAGGAAACATAGTAACGGCGAAGGTCTTCATCGAACTCCCACTTGAGCTTGGTGGCATTTCCTGCATTGGTATCATCCGCACCTACAACTGTTTTGTAGTATCTGTGAGTCACGAGGACTCAGCAATCTCAAAACCCGCGAGATCAAGACTAGTTAAGCTTATAGGTAGGATGTGGGTATAAGGTGGAGTTGCAGCAAGCACTAAGCAAATATGGTGGCTAACATATGAGTACAAGAGTAAGATAAGAAACTACGCAACGGTTGTGAACTAGAAGTGATCAAGAAGTGATCCTGAACTACTTACGTTCAAACATAACCCCACCGTGTTCTCTTCCCGAACCTCGTCAAAAAGAGACCATCACGGTTACACACGCGGTTGGTGTATTTTAATTAAGTCAAGTGTCAAGTTCTCTACAACCGGATATTAACAAATTCCCAACTTATCACATGACAAGCTCATGATCCACAAAGACAATCCTCCATCGCGGAACCCTCCGATTAGACTTGGAATCCCGGTGCACAAGATATTTCGATAATGGTAAAACTAGTCCAGCAAGACCTCCCAGCGTGCCGTCACCCTGATAATAGCCAAGCGTATCTCGTCTCAGGCCACGTCCGGATGAGCGAAGCGTATAGGTATATACCAAATACCCCAAGTTGCCTAGGGCGGTCCCGCACGGTGCTCTAGTTTGGACCAACACTCATGAGGAGCACTGGCCCGGGTTGTTGATTAAGTCCACGGGGTCCGGAAAGTCCCTATGCATGTTTTAGTTGCTATTAGGCAAATGGTAAAACCAATATTGGGCCTTACTGGAGGAGTTTTATTCAAAGAAAACTATCAAGAGAGGACCATAAACCCTCACCGTGTTAGGGAGACAAAAATCAAGGAACATAACAGCGGTATGACGGAAACTAGGGCGGCAAGAGTGGAACAAAACACCAAGCAAAAGGCCAAGCCTTCCACCCTTTACCAAGTATATGGATGGGTTAATTAAATAAGAGATATTGTGATATCCCAACATATCCATGTTCCAACATGGAACAACCTGCACTGCACCTGCAACTAGCAACGCTATAAGAGGGGCTGAGCAAAAGCGGCAACTTAGCCAAACAACGGGTTGCTAGGAAGGTGCGTTAGAGGCTTGACATGGCAATATGGGAGGCTTGATAAACAAGTGGTCGGTAGCGCGACATAGCGATAGAACAAACAACTAGCAAGCAAAGGTAGAAGTGATATCAGGGGTAATGATCATCTTGCTTGCAACGTTCTTAGGGTTGTCGAAAGCTTGCTCCTCGTAAACGTACTCGACAGAATCCTCGTTCACGAACTTGTCTCCTAGCTCTACCCAAAGCAAGAACACAAGCAACGGAACAACAATCAATCACAGTGCAATGGACAAGCAACATGATGCAAGACATGGCATGGGATGCAAGATATGATGTGCAATGCATATGGGTACTCCGGAAGGGAAAATATGATCATGGCATCAACTTGTCAAACCAAGCATGCCACTGGATAGGTTAGGAGATTTCAGTCAAAATCTATATAGAGATCACCAAAATCGGATGCACGGTTTGCAAAAGACGAGCAAAACAATAACAAAGCAAAACTGCGCTTAACAACATCATAGAACTTAAGATGCATCTTGAAAATAAGCTACAACACTTCAACATAAAAACAAAACACATGGCAGTGAAGTACATGTGAAGCTCTAAAAATCATGAACATTGAGCTCCTGCTAGAACTCACTAGAACAAGTCTAAAACACCATGGAAAAATGCAAATGATAACAGTTTACACACTTGGCAGTTTTTCACTATCATGGCAAAAACAACATCAGATAGCAATTTTTAGACCTAGTAAACTACATTCTACAGGAACATATCATGGCAAACAAGGGCATGGCATGCTAGTTGTAAAGGCAATGAACAAAACTCCCTTAGTGAACTTGAGCCAAAGATGCACAAAAAAGATGGTCGCATCAATGCAAACATGGCAAGTGATATGAAACAGGTTTCAGACAGGAAAATCATACAAAGGATCCAACAGTAATAAGACACAATTATGAAGCTAAACATGGAAAGAGCATGGTCATTGGGTGCATGGATCACTAGCAAAACACATGGCAAAAATGCACTTCCTGTTAACAGCCTGACAGCAATAATATTTAGCAAAAGGAGAGCATGGTAATGACAAGCTACAGTAACCCATAATTACAAACAAAGGCATGAATGGATAGAGCATAACCATATCTTCAAAACCCTTACTGAACGTCAACAAAATATGCAAGGATTTACTTATGCCAACAAGTCAACATAGCAACCTCAAGTGGCTGAAATCAGCAACATCAAGTGGCCTACTTGGCATGCTTGTGCTAGTCACCACAGGGCACATAAAAATACAAGGATTGCACCACTATAAAGATGGCATGAAGATGCTCCCAAAACATGTAGACATGATGCTGAAAATATGAACACACTAAATGCTATGAAAAAGACAAAACAACAAGTTATGATAGTTCCCAGTAGATAACATCATTTAGCACTTTTGCAACAAAGATTTGGGAACCAATATGGACAGCATGCATGCAAATTACACTAGCATGTAGTGCATCACAAGATGAACATTTTGGTGTAACATGCACGCAAAACGGAGCTACGACCATGGAGTTATGACATGTCAAAGGGGCACACATGAAGTGGATTTCATGGAGACTTGGGCGAAAAATTTATACCTCCGGATCTAGGGTTTGTTCGGTGGCGCGTGAACCAAGATCAGATGATGAGGTCGCCGGAGATGTGGTGGTGACCGGAGTTGGCGAGGAGCTCTCCGGGGATGCGAGATCCGGCGGGTCGCCGGACGGACACGTCCGGCGGCGCGGAGGGGGGCATGCTAGGGTTTCGCCTATGAATTTCGGACGGGGCCTATTTATAGATTGTGGGAGCTACGAGAGGGCTATTGAGGTGTGTTTTTCACACACACGATCATGATCCAACGACGGAGAGCGTGGAGGGGGTTTAGATGGGCTAGTGGGCTGTTGCGGAGGGGTGTTGGGCTGCAAGTAGAGGAGGGTTTCGACATTTACTCGGTTAACCGTTGGAGCATCAAACGACCTCCAAATGGAACGAAATTTGATAGGAGGCCTACCGGTGGTGTACCAAGGCCACTCGACAAATCTCGGCCCATTGCGAGAACGTTTTTCTCCCGCTCACGAAATGAGATCTGAGAGGTGCAACAGGTGCATGTGTGAGTGTCGGATTCCGAAACGGACAATGGGGAAATGACTGGATGCATGAGATGAACACGAATACAAATGAGATGCACATGATGACATGAGATGAAATGCATGACATGAACAAAATGCAAAACGAGGACAAAACCCAACCACGGAGGATATAACATATAACATTGCCATAAATGGCAAGAGTTGGAGTTACAATTATGGAATGTTACATCCGGGACGTTACACCAGGCTCTGCAGATTGGTCGACATTAACAAATTCTATAGATGCCAGTGCCTTCGCTTCAGCCTCCGGTTCTGTTCCTCTAGGCACGTCTGCATTGCAACAGATCATGATGAGGAGACTCACATCCCTAGCAACAATTTTTTTATAGGTACGTATATGTCCTATACCAATTATTTTATGCAGTACCTAATGGTAGGGAGCATCATCAGCCAAGTAGCATATAATATTAAATATATATATATATATATATATATATATATATATAGTTTTACCAATCCAAGAATGTTATCCCGCCGAATTCACCATCCTTAGATTAGATGATGCTCTGTGCAATTCAACGAGCTCATATAATGGTGCAGTTCATGAGTTCTTAATCGATCCAACTGCCAACTGCTAATCTATGATATTTGTTATGTTCCAGTGCCATTGTAATAGCTAAGATAGCCGGCTATGTAATTTTATACATTTGAAGGATATATTAAAAGACTCATCAACACACTATCCTCTCTTTTGTTCCCTTGCACCCAGAGAGATGCTAGAGGTCAGTCATAGAGGTCTGCATCGAGGTACATATGTACAGCATCCATTCAGTTGAGTTGGCGTAGAGGAGAAATCCCATGTGTGGAAGGGAAGTTGCATTTGTAATGGATGCAAGCAAACAGTTTGTTATAGAAGCAAGAAAAACAAAGGGTATGTAAATGTTAGCACTCAGCAGCCGCCACAACATGGCAGTAGGAGCATGATGAAATCGAATAACGAGGAGTTCTGGACCTCTATGTGTGTGTTCTTTTTGTATAATTTTGTTGAATATTCCTTCAATTCATTACGTGATAGTAGTGAAGGAAATATGCCCTAGAGGCAATAATAAAGTTGTTATTTATATTTCCTTATATAATGATAAATGTTTATTATTCATGCTAGAATTGTATTCACTACAAAAAAATACACTTCCGCGATGATACATGTTTGTCACAGTAGGTCACGTTTTCTGTCATGCATATACATCCATGACGATTTTGTGACAGAATCAAGATAGTCATACTTGTGTTGTCAAAGAAGTGTTCCATGACATTACCAGAATTATCATCATGGAAGTGTCCACTTCCCTGACGATAAATGGCGCGTCATGGAAATGCTTTCGTCATGGGTGACCGACACGTGGCATCCATCATAACGGGTCACCATTAAGCTATCCGGTCCGGTTCTGGATCTGATAACCCGCGAACAGCCCGGACCAATGAGGATTTTCCACATGTAAAATTCTCATTGGCCAGAGGAAACATGTGTTGGCTCACCGTTGGGACAGATGTCATCCATTCATTGGACAGGAGGCGCCTACAATACATCGACACGTGGCACGGCCCAATAGAGGCCCATTCTATTGAAAAGGTCGGCCTGTTTGACTTGGTCAAAAGGTAACGGGCGGCCCATGGAAAGCCTATTAACGGCATGTTCGTATATAGCCCATTTACGGTCCCCTAACTCACGACCCATTACGGCCTTTCGGAATTAAGTCCAGTAGCTTCATCTGGGTCATCTAATATAATTCCAGCTCTTTGTAACTTCTGGCCCATGTATGGCCCATGATATCTTTCGGCCCATACGAGGCCATGTGTAACTCTTGGCCCATTAACACCCCGTGGTGAATCTGGCCCGCAACGAATAGTGTACCGCTTTCTACCAATCAACTGCCCATTATTCCATTGGGCCATTTCCAACCCGTGTTATCTTGCGGCCTTCTCAGGGCCCATTTATTCTTGGGCTCATTTCTAGCATTCAGTTACTTACGGCCCGTTCTTGGCCTTTTCTACTTGTGGGCCAAATTCAGCCTGTGGTTACAATAGGCCCATTTGCGGCCCGTTAATCCTTTGGGCCGTTTTCATAGCGTCAGCAAATACGGTTGATTAATGACGGCCCGTTGTTGTCGGCCCATGAATGAGTGATTCCAAATGTAGCCCATTTACGGACCAAAATGCGGTCTGTTATTGGCCCATGTTTGGTCTATCGATGATATGGCCCGTAGAAGGCCCATTGATGCTAAGACTCGTAGAAGGCCCATTGATGCTACGGCCCTTAGAAGGCCCATTGTTTCTACGGCCCGTAGGAGGCCCATGGTAACTACAGTAAATATGTAGCCCATGGTTATTGTGGCCTAGTTTTAAAAAATAGGTTATTGCGGCCACTAGCAAACCACGGAAAAAGAACTGCACTGACTACAAGCAAAGAAACAAACAAGACAACAGGGAAATAAATAAGCAAGCAACTTACGCTAGGCTATCACAGCTATTACACATATTACATCCACTAGGCATCAAAGTTCGCCACCAGTGCAAATATAGGGAACAAAGTAGCCTATCATATACATTGGTTGTTAGAGTTGGCGACCAGTGCAAATACACGCCGCGGCAAAACAAGTCCAGAACTGAATCCACTTCAGAAGAGCTCAAGAAACAATACCCTGGGTACCCATAATGCTGGCAAGATGCTTAGCAAGATTATTAACTTTCTCTTGTTTGGCGCTTAAATCCTCCAGCACTTGTTGTTTCACCAGAAAGTATGCATATGAATTCTGTAGGGACTTCCTCAGTCCTTCGGCTTCCTGTCGCATAACATCTGATCGATGTCTTTCAACTTGAAGCTGAGACTCAAGAAACCGAACTGATTCAGGCAGCGAGTTCGAAGAGCTAGTGCCAGCAGTAGTAGCCAGTAACTCGAACACTACATCAAGACAGGACTTTGGGATTGTCTTAGTGTCTTCAATATAGTTTTTATCAGCTTTCTTGGAGACAAACAGGGATGTCTCACTATCTTGAACCTTATCTGCATTAATTCCTTTACCATTGCATAACGGGGTACTCTTCTCCAATATTTTATCCATGTTCTAAAAGAGAAACAAACAAACACATCAGAGGTTTACCATGTTGTATATGAAACTCATTTTGGTAAACCAGTTCAGTAGTAAGGTGGACAGGATAATAGCATGAAACAAACATATATCTACGTAATATGGTCACTGTATGGTCTATATCATTCTCGTTTATGTTGCCAAATCAAGATAGAGATAGTTCGAATCATATCTATTTAAGACAAAGGAGCATAGACAGAATATAAGTGTGGGAAACTACACAACAATAACAACACTTGTAATGTGCATGGCATGAGAACATAACTGTTTATTCAATTGAAACTGAATTGGAAGATCATAGGATGCAAAGAAGCATGGTGAGATTAAGTCAAACCACAAGAAGATGTACGGTTATAATGCCATTATGCTACTATCTCTTAGTCTTGTGCTTAATGAATAGGAATTTGAAAAGAAGGACAAGTGGATATTAAAATTCCTATGGTTTTTCTTTCAAGGACACACTAAAGGAACAAATCCTATACTTTTCCTTTGCTCCATTCCTTTGAACCAAATGCATGAATAGTAGTACCATAGGAAACTTTACAATTCCTATGTTTTTCCTTCACTTTTCCTTTCAAGCACTGGCGATTCTAGTAGGTAGGCTTGAGCAAGGAAAAGCCTACACTCAAAAAATGTTTTTCTGCTACTTATACTACTTTGGACCCAGGCCACTACCCTACTAGCTCAACTCACGGGCCCATCGACAAATGCATAACTCAAATGCGCAGAGATAAATAATGATGGCATTCAAGAGAGTCCATCACGGATAGATAAGTTGCCTGGTACGTCAGTGCTTGTCATATAGTAGGATAAAATAATCGTATTTCATGTTACTATGTGTGCTCAGTGGACAATATATATAACATGTAGAGTAAAAAGAGATGGAACAAGTGTACAACCTCTTTGGCGAAGCCATGTCGATCTCATCGTGATTGGGTTGGTCGGTGAGGATGCTCCGGCTGACTTGGCCATGATGGAGGGTTTTGTCGTTGGAGCAGCTCCGGTGAGTTGTACGACGCCGAGGCTCAAGCAGGACAAGAGAGACAACATTAACCTGAGTGGAATTGTAATAGAATCTCCAATAGATGATGTAAAATACATAACCACAAAGTGCTAGATGTAAAATACATCAGCCGCTCATCTCTGAACTTAACTGTCGAAACTGAATTTTGCTACCGAAACTGAATTTTACTGTCAAAACTGAACGCACTAGTAGCAGAAAAGCAATAGCAATAGCAGCAGCGCGTGCGAGAGCCGGGGCAGCTGGTCATGTAGCAGCATCAGTCGACTGACACCACCGGCCAAACCGCCGCCCCCGCTGCCCATGGCAGGCGGTGCGCCGCCCCGCCCGCCCTGAAACCACTCCCCATCGCCGGTCTGCCGCCGCCCCGGCCATTCCTCTAGGCCCCCCATGCCGAGCTTTTTCTCCGGCAATCCCCACGCCACCGCCCCACCACCACCGGCGACCACTGCCCCACCCTGAACCATAAGATAGATAGTGGGGTACCTCTCTAGCGAGCCCACCTCCCTGCTGTGGCTGGTTCTTCCTTAACTCCGGCGAGCCCCCCACCCCCTGAAAATCAACTGACCCAAAAGTTGATTTAGTCGACTGAAGTGTAGCCAAATCAGAGCAGCACGCAAGTAAGAGCAAGAGCGAGAGCAGCAGGGCGAGCAAGAGCAAGATCAATAGCAAGAGCAGACCAATCAGGGGACCGAGAGCAAGAGCAGAGCAGCAGCGCGAGAGAGAGATAAAGGAGTAGCAACTACTACTGATGTGGACATCACCGCCGAGGGAGCGATGCCATGGAGGAAGTAGCCGACGACACCGCCATGGATGGAGCCGCGCCATGTCGGCTCGGACCGAGCGCTGGCAGCTTCGTGAGATCGAATCAAGAAGAAAATGTGACGATTGGTGTACAACCTCTTTGGTGCCGATGATTAGGCCTTAGCTTCATCCTAGGAAACGGTGATGATGTTGCTCTTCCGGTGGTGCAGGTGAAGACGACGGTGTGGGAATGGAGGTGGCGTGAAAGATGAGGGAAACGTCGGGGCAGCTCCTTGGAGGTGGAGGACGGGGTGGCTGAACTGGCCAGACAACAAGATCGACGACGAATCCTCATCTAGTGCGGTGGATGAGGGATGTAAAGGTGTTGTTGTGGATTACTTCGTCGGGGAAGAGGCTCCGGCTGGGTGGCGGATGGAGGAGGGTGTGGGGCTTCGCGAGTTTCCGCAGCCTCGGTGTTCGAATGGGTGGGCTGATGGGATGGGATTGGGGAACCATGGCTTAGGGACGCGCTTGTCCGAAATGTGGGGTAAGTTACGAAATTACCCCCACCAATTTGTGCTAGGCGGTTCTTTCAATTCAGGGGTATCACGGGCATTTCGCATGTTAGGATTTTGCAGGAGGTGGGAGTTTTCACGCGCGTTGTAATTTTGGGATAGCAAGGCGCGGGTTGAGATGGAGGGAGTTTTTGGAGCACAATGAGACAAAGATACATCTTAAATATTTTGGGGTAACAAGGCGTGGGTTGAAGAGGCGGGAGTTTCACAGCACGATAGACAGAGATGCTAGCTTGAAATTTCGGCATAACAAGGCGCGGCTTGAAATTTCGGGAGAACAATCTTAACATGTACCAAAAAAAGACAATTCGCACCTCATCACTAGAGAGAGCCATGTCCCATTTTACTATATTACTAGAAATGCATCGAAACAAAAAGCTAAAAAAATCGGGACAACAAACATAATGTGTACATGCTACCTCTTGAGCACTGTGTTGGTTTTCCCTTGAAGAGGAAAGGTTGATGCAGCAAAGTAGCGTAAGTATTTCCCTCAGGTTTTGTGAACCAAGGTATCAATCCAGTAGGAGGCCACACGCAACTCCCTCGTACCTACACAAACAAATAAGAACCTCGCAACCAACACGATAAAGGGGTTGTCGATCCCTTCACGGACACTTACGAGAGTGAGATCTGATAGAGATGATAAAATAATATTTTTGGTATTTTTATGATAAAGATTAAAAGTAAAGATTGCAAAATAAAAGGTAATAGAAATAGCTTGTTGACGGAAGATTAATATGGTGGAGAATAGACCCGGGGGCCATAGGTTTCACTAGTGGCTTCTCTCAAGATAGCATAAGTATTACGGTGGGTGAACAAATTACTGTCGAACAATTGATAGAAAAGCGAATAATTAAGAGAATATCTAGGCATGATCATGTATATAGGCATCACGTCCGTGACAAGTAGACCGACTCCTACCTGCATCTATTACTATTACTCCACACATCGACCGCTATCCATCATGCATCTAGAGTATTAAGTTCATAAGAATAGAGTAACGCATTAGGTAAGATGACAGGATGTAGAAGGATAAACTCAAGTAATAAAATACATGTCGTTTCCCCATATTTTTATCCTCGATGGCAACAATAAAATACATGTCGTTTCCTTTTCTGTCACTGGGATCGAGCACCGCAAGATTGAACCCAAAGCTAAACACTTCTCCCATTGCATGAAAGATCAATCTAGTAGGCCAAACCAAACTGATAATTCAAAGAGACTTGCAAAGATAACCAATCATACATAAAAGATTTCAGAGAAGAATCAAATATTGTTCATAGATAGACTTGATCATAAACCCACAATTCATCGAATCTCGACAAACACACCGCAAAAAGAGTTACATTGAATAGATCTACAAGAAGATCGAGGAGAACTTTGTATTGAGATTAAAAGAGAGAGAAGAAGCCATCTAGCTAATAACTATGGACCCGAAGGTCTGAAGTAAACTACTCACACATCGTCGGAGGGGCCATGGAGTTGATGTAGAGGCCCTCCGTGACCGATGCCCCCTCCGGCGGAGGTCCGAAAAAGGCCCCAAGATGGGATCTCTTGGGTACAGAAGGTTTCAGTGGTGGAAATAGGGTTTCGTGGTGCTCCTGGATGTTTTCAGGGCATATGAGTATATATAGGAGAAAGAAGTAGGCCGGTTGAGCCACGAGGGGGGAGGGCGCGCCCAGGGGGGTAGGCGCACCCCCTGCCTCGTGGACTCCTTGTTTGTTTCTTGACATCCACTCCAAGTCATCTGGATCATGGTTGTTCCAAAAATCATGTTCCCGAAGGTTTCATTCCGTTTGATATTCCTTTTCTACAAAACACTGAAATAGGCAAAAAAAACAGCAATTTGCACTGGGCCTTGGGTTAATAGGTTAGTCCCAAAAATTATATAAAAGTGTAAAATAAAGCCCATTGACATCCAAAATAGATAATATAATAGCATGGAACAATCAAAAATTATAGATACATTGGATACGTATCAAGCATCCCCAAGCTTAATTCTTGCTCGTCCTCGAGTAGGTAAATGATAAAAAAATAGAATTTTTGATGTGGAATGCTACCTAGCATAATTCTCAATGTAATTCTCTATTGTGGCATGAATATTCAGATCCGAAAGATTCAATACAAAAGTCTAATTTTGACATAAAATAATGATACTTCAAGCATACTAACTAAGCAATTATGTCTTCTCAAAATAACATGGCAAAAGAATGTTCATCCCTACAAAATCATATAGTTTGGTCATGCTCCATTTTCGTCACACAAGAATGCTCTCATCATGCACAACCCCGATGACAAGCCAAGAAATTGTTTCACACTTTAGTAATCTCAAACTTTTTTCAACTTTCACGCAATACATGAGTGTGAGCCATGGATATAGCACTATGGGTGGAAAAGAATATGATGATGGGGGTTATGTGGAGAAGACAAAAAAGGAGAATGTCTCACATCGACGCGGCTAATCAATGGGCTAGGGACATGGCCATCAATTGATGTCAATGCAAGGAGTAGGGATTGCCATGCAACAGATGCACTAGAGCTATAAATGTATGAAAGCTCAACAAAAGAAACTAAGTGGGTGTGCATCCAACTTGCTTGCTCACGAAGACCTAGGGCATTTGAGGAATTCCATTGGTGGAATATACAAGCCAAGTTCTATAATTAAAAATTACCACTAGTATATGAATGTGACAAAACAAGAGACTCTCTATCATAAAGATCATGGTGCTACTTTGAAGCACAAGTGTGGAAAAAAGGATAGTAGCATTGCCCCTTTTTATATCTTTTTTGGGCCTTCCCTTTTTATTTGGCCTATCTCTTTTTTGGGACAATGCTCCGTTAATGATGATCATCACACTTCTATTTATTTATAACTCAATGATTACAACTCGATACTAGAACAAAGTATGACTCTATATGAATGCCTCTGGCGGTGTATCGGGAAGGGCATTGAATCAAGAGTGACATGTATGAAGAATTATGAACGGTGGCTTTGCCACAAATACGATGTCAACTACATGATCATGAAAGGCAATATGACAATGATGATGTGTCATGATAAATGGAACGGTGGAAAATTGCATGGTAATATATCTCTGAATGGCCATGGAAATGCCATAATAGGTAGGTATGGTGGCTGTTTTGAGGAAGATATAAGGAGGTTTATGTGTGACAGAGTGTATCATATCACGGGGTTTGGATGCGCCAGCGAAGTTTGCACCAACTCTCAAGGTGAGAAAGGGCAATGCACGGTACTGAAGAGGCTAGCAATGATGGAAGGGTGAGAGTGCGTATAATCCATGGACTCAACATTAGTCATAAAGAACTCACATACTTATTGCAAAAATCTACATGTCATCAAAAATCAAGCATTACGCGCATGCTCCTAGGGGGATAGATTGGTAGGAAAATACCATCGCTCATCCCCGACCGCCACTCATAAGGAAGATAATCAAATAACACCTCATGTTTCAAATTTGTTACACAACGGTCGCCATACGTGCATGCTACGGGACTTGCAAACTTCAATGCAAGTATTTCTCAAATTCACAACTACTCAAATAGCACACTCTAATATTACCACCTTTATATCTCAAAACAATTATCAAGTATCAAACTTCTCCTAGTACTCAATGCACTTTTTATGAAAGTTTTTATTATACCGATCTTGGATGCCTATCATATTAGAACTAAATTCATAAGCAAAGCAAATTACCATGATGTTCTAAGGGAATCTCAAAATAATATAAGTGAAGCATGAGATATCAATAATTTCTATAAAATAAAACAACCACCGTGCTCTAAAACATATAAGCGAAGCATTAGAGCAAAATTATCTAGCTCAAAAGGTATAAGTGAAGCACATAGAGTATTCTAATCAATTCCGATTGATGTGTGTCTATCCCAAAAGGTGTGTACATCAAGGGTGATTGTGGTAAACTAAGAAGAAAATACTCAAATCATACAAGACGCTCCAAGCAAAACACTTATCATGTGGTGAATAAAAATATAGCTCCAAGCAAAGTTACCGATGGACGAAAACGAAAGAGGGGATGCCTTCCGGGGTATCCCCAAGCTTAGGCTTTTGGTTGTCCTTGGATTTTACCTTGGGGTGCCTTGTTCATCCCCAAGCTTAGGATCTTGCCTCTCCTTGTTCAATAGTCCATCAAATCTTTACCCAAAACTTGAAAACTTCACAACACAAAACTTAAAAGAAAATCTCGTGAGCTCCGTTAGTAAAAGAAAACAAACCACCACTTCAAGGTACTATAATGAACTCATTATTTATTTATATTGGTGTTAAAACTACTGTATTCCAACTTTCTATGGTTCATAAACTTTATTACTAGCCATAGATTCATCAAAATAAGCAAACAACACACGAAAAACAGAATCTGTCAAAAACAGAATAGTCTGTAGTAATATGTAGGTTTCAAATACTTATGGAACCCCAAAAATTCTAAAATAAATTTCTGGACGTGAGGAATTTATCTATTAATCATCTTAAAAAATAATTAACTAAATAGCACTCTCTAGTAAAAAATGGCAGCAAATCTCGTGAGCGCTAAAGTTTCTGTTTTTTACAGCAAGATTGCAAAGACTCTCCCCAAGTCTTCCCAAAGGGTCTACTTGGCACAAACACTAATTAAAAGCATAAACCCACATATAAATATAGTCTAGATGAATTATTTATTTAATAACAGCAAGGAAAAATATTGGGGTGTCTCCCAACAAGCGCTTTTCTTTAAAGCCTTATAGCTAGGCATAAGATTTCAACGATGCTCACATGAAAGACAAGATTGAAGCACAAAGGGAGCATCATAAAAAACGTGACAAACAAATCTAAGTCTAACATACTTCCTATGCATAGGCATCTTATAGGCAAACAAACTATCAAGGCAAGCAAAAACTAGCATATGCAAGGAAGCGGAAAGAAATAATAGCAATCTCAACATAACGAGAGGTAATTCAGTAACATGAAAATTTCTACAACCATATTTTCCTCTCTCAAAATAATTACATGTAGGATCATAAGCGAATTCAACAATATAGCTATCACAAAACATATTCTTAACACGATCCACATGTATGCAAAGTTGACACTCTTCGAAAATAGTGGGATTAACATTAACTAAAGTCATGACCTCTCCAAACCCACTTTTATGAAAAACTTCATAAGATTGAACATTCTCCAAGTATGTGGGATCTAAAGTTGACACTCTTCCAAACCCACTTTCAATATTATTGCAAACATTATAATCAATCTTATATTCATCATGGGGCTTAAATAAATTTTCAAGATCATAAGAAGAATCACCCCAATCATGATCACTGCAACAAGTAGTAGACATAGAAAAACTAGCATCCCCAAGCTTAGGGTTTTGCATATTATAACCATAATTGACATTAATAGAATTTATAATAACATCATTGCAATCATGTTTTTCATCTAAGGAACTATCAAGTATGGGTGCAATAGCAATGATATCATGTTTAACATAAAGAACTATAGCAAATTCATCTTCATAAATAATGGCATCATGGCCACAAGAATAGCAAGCATCATGTTCATCAAGGGATATTTCAATCAAATCATCGGAATCATAATTATCTATAGACTCATGCATATCATTATTTTCTTCCGAAGCAACGATCATTCTTTCAATAAATTCTTTGATATAGATATTATGAGCATAGTTTTCATACCAATATTTAAGTATGTCAAAATTTTCAGATTCGTAGAGAGTAATATCATACTTTTCAATCAAAGAAGCAACTTCATAAGCACCCTTAAAAGCAACAAATTCTTCAATTTGTTCGATATCGTAGTAACTATAAACACCCTTTGCATAAGAAGATAAGATTTCATTATCATTAAACTCACATAGGTAGGGGAGGTATTTTTTAGGGTTCTTAGAGCAACAAGTAAGATCACAAATTTCACAAAGATTCCAAGAATAACATAGCAATCCGTTTATTGTATCCCATAAGAGTCTCCCTTTTTATGACAAACAGTGACGCACAAAATGAGTATGCTCATCTAAAGATTTCCCATCAACTAGGCTAGTTCGAGTTTCAGTACGAGCGCATAAGGATCGAAGATGATCCAAGTAGAACAATTTAAGTGGATCAATATCAATAGATTTTTAGCAAGCAAAGATGCAAGCAAATAAAAGGCACATGGAAACACAAACAAAGATAGATACGGAAAATGGGAGAATAAAACGGTAAGGGGGAGAGGAAAACGAGAGGCAAATGACAAATAATGTAATGCGAGGGATAAAAGTTTGTGATGGGTACTTGGTATGTCTTGACTTGTGCGTAGATCTCCCCGGCAACGGCGCCAGAAATCCTTCTTGCTACCTCTTGAGCACTGCGTTAGTTTTCCCTTGAAGAGGAAAGGGTGATGCAGCAAAGTAACGTAAGTATTTCCCTCAGTTTTTGAGAACCAAGGTATCAATCAAGTAGGAGGCCACACGCAACTCCCTCGTACCTACACAAACAAATAAGAACCTCGCAACCAACGCGATAAAGGGGTTGTCGATCCCTTCATGGACACTTACGAGAGTGAGATCTGATAGAGATGATAAAATATTTTTTTTGGTATTTTTATGATAAAGATTAAAAGTAAAGATTGCAAAATAAAAGGTAATAGAAATAGCTTGTTGACGGAAGATTAATATGATGGAGAATAGACCCGGGGGCCATAGGTTTCACTAGTGGCTTCTCTCAAGATAGCATAAATATTACGGTGGGTGAACAAATTATTGTCGAGCAATTGATAGAAAAGCAAATAATTATGAGAATATCTAGGCATGATCATGTATATAGGCATCACCTCCGTGACAAGTAGACTGACTCCTGCCTGCATCTAGTACTATTACTCCACACATCGACCGCTATCCAGCATGCATCTAGAGTATTAAGTTCATAAGAACAGAGTAACGCATTAGGTAAGATGACATGATGTAGAGTTATAAACTCAAGCAATATGATATAAACCCCATCTTTTTATCCTCGATGGCAACAATACAATACATGTCGTTTCCCTTTCTGTCACTGGGATCGAGCACCGCAAGATTGAACCCAAAGCTAAACACTTCTCCCATTGCAAGAAAGATCAATCTAGTAGGCCAAACCAAACTGATAATTCGAAGAGACTTGCAAAGATAACCTATCATACATAAAAGATGTCAGAGAAGAATCAAATATTGTTCATAGATAGACTTGATCATAAACCCACAATTCATCGGATCTCGACAAACACACCGCAAAAAGAGTTACATCGAATAGATCTCCAAGAAGATCAAGGAGAACTTTGTATTGAGATTCAAAGAGAGAGAAGAAGCCATCTAGATACTAGGTATGGACCCGAAGGTCTGAGGTAATCTACTCACACATCATCGGAGGGGCCATGGAGTTGATGTAGAGGCTCTTCGTGATTTATGCCCGCTCCGGCGGAGCTCCGGAAAAAGCCCCAAGATGGGATCTCTTGGGTACAAAAGGTTGCGCCGGTGGAAATAGGGTTTCGTGGTGCTCCTGGATGTTTTCAGGGTATATGAGTATATATAGGATGAAGAAGTAGGTCGGTTGAGCCACAAGGGGCCCACGAGGGGGAGGACGCGCCCAGGGGGTAGGCGCGCCCCCTGCCTCGTGGACTCCTCATTTGTTTCTTGACGTCCACTGCAAGTCCTCTAGATCATGTTTTTTTCCAAAAATCACGTTCCCGAAGGTTTCATTCCGTTTGGATTCCGTTTGATATTCCTT
Source organism: Triticum dicoccoides (assembly GCF_002162155.2). Classification (NCBI taxonomy): domain Eukaryota; kingdom Viridiplantae; phylum Streptophyta; class Magnoliopsida; order Poales; family Poaceae; genus Triticum; species Triticum dicoccoides. Next base: position 429,288,105 of record NC_041380.1, read on the forward strand.
TTCCGCGAAACACTGAAATAGGCAGAAAAACAGCAATTTTCACTGGGCCTTGGGTTAATAGGTTAGTCCCAAAAATAATATAAAGTGTAAAATAAATCCCATTAACATCCAAAAAAGACAATATAATAGCATGGAACAATCAAAAATTGTAGATACGTTGGAGACGTATCAGTACAATACCAAAACAGTTTGCACTTCCCTCAACAATAAAAAAACAATTTGTGTTGTCTAGCATATGGACTAAATTTGAGTACATTTTCCCTGTTTGAATGGGATTATACTCGGGTTAGTTATACAACCATCTAAATATTATCTTCACAACACATGACATGAATATAGGAGAAGTAAATTCCTATATAAATACGAACTACATGTACATACGATCTCAAATTCAAATATATGTATCCATTTTATGTTGAATTCAAATCATAGTACATGTATGCTCTAGCTAGATGTTTGGAATCTAAACCATGTATGATACTACGTACAATGTGTTTAACACACGCACAACACACACAAACACACCATTTAGACTAGTAAGGTACATGTGCATTGCACGCATGAGATTTGGCAACCAAATTATGAATAAAAACCACATTATGGCATGTAAGCTTTGAGTCATATATGCATGATGTAGATCTTCGTTTAATTTTTGTATTTCATTTCATTCAAAATCATCTAGGTTTTATAAGAAAGCTAATCTATTTTAAGATTCATGGAATTGTGCGTTGTAAAGCATAAAGTAAAAACAAATAATGGCCAATCATGTAGAAAACACATGTGGGCAATTCTGATACGGAAGATTCTAGAACAAACAAGAAGTGCTTGTGTTTTGAGGTTTGTGCATTATGCTTAAGTTCAACCATGGAGTCTTCTAGATTGTACATGTGGCAAAATCTGGTGGAAACTAGATGATATCCAATGGCCAGTAGTGCTCAAATTTCCCATCTGTGCACCATCGGATTGGCTTCATCCAATGACCATCTTTCACAGTTAATTAAAGTTGTCCGCACACTATATAAAAAATATAAAATATAATATATATAGGGGTATATATATAGAAATGTGATGCGAAAGCCACCCATCATCTCCAATTAGAATAGTGTGTCCATGCACGGATGCAATGTGGCCAAACGATGTCTGCCATCGGTATCTCAAATTCAAATCAGTCTGACCTTATTCAATGTGTATACAGTACAACATGCTCGTTTCCAAACCTCTTCGCGCATATCTCAATTATATTCATGCATGCATGGGTTTCAAACATCATGATCTCTTATTCAAATATTTGAATTCAACTTTACATTGATTATGACCTCACCTAGTATTTTACACCCACACAGTCGTCTTCCTTTATAATTGTACCACTAACTTTATCTCGTGCATGCATGCACACACACTACCAGTGGGCATTATCCATCGCACACATGCAATCTTTTTCTTCAGGTCGGTCTCCCATGCATGCACACCCCCCCTCTCCATCATATCGGGCATTCTTTATCTCTCACGTGCATGCGCAACGATCGATGTTCCTCTATGTGTGTGTGTGTGTGTATATAGCTAGGTCTTTCATAGTTTTACACACAAACCGATCAATCTATATATCTAGTGAGGTCTCACCCTCTTTCCCACATCCACATCAATCAATCTATACCTCTTTATATAGGATTACATAGCTAATACACGCACATTAATTATATATCCAACATCCCCCTCTCATCATCCAAGCCTTCCGCTTCATCTCTCAGACACGCGCATAGTGGCGAAGACAGGAGCGGCAAGGGTCGTGCCCCCCCCTAACATCACTATATATCGAGGCTAATATGAATGTGATCATTAGACAATTGCTGGTAAAATGGTTTAAGTTTATGAATTGGCCCTCCTCGTAAAGGATTAGGAATGCTTGGCCCCCTAGCTCATTTATTTTTCATGGCTCTGCCACCGCGCGCAACAGCACACGTTCTCACCCCCTCTCTTTAAATATCGATCTCGCACTTGTGCACTCCTTCGTAGTCTCCCTCCACTTGGCCCCTCGCACCATCTTCTAGCCACCCACCGGATTTTTCCATATGTGTAATCTAGCAGACTCCATGGTTGAACTTAAGCATAATCCATAAACCTCAAAACACAAGTGCTTCTCCTTTGTTCTAGAATCTTCCATATCATAACTGCCCAAACTTTTTTTCTAGTTGAATTGCCATTATTTGTTTTTACTTTATGCTTTACAACACACAATTCCATGAATCATAAAATAGATTAAGGGCTTCTTTGATTCAAAGGATTCTCAAAGGAATTTTGGAGGATTCTAATACTTAGGAATTTTTCCTATCTTGGTTGTTTGATTCGAAGGATTGTAAACCATAGGAATTTTTTCATAGGATTCATTTGCATTAGATTTCAGGAAACATCCCATCCACTCAAACCTCTTTGAAAGAATCCTGCATTTTTTCTATGCACAATCAAACGCTCATACAATCCTGTAGGTTTCAAGACGGCATTCCACTCTAATCCCATGTTTTTCCTATTCCCGCATTTTGGAAATCCTACAAATCAAAGAGGCCCTAGCTTTTTTATAAAAACTAATTGATTTTGAATGAGATGAACTATAAGAATTAAAAGAACGTCTACACCAGGCATATATGACTCAAAGCTTACACGCTATAGTGTGGTATTTATTCATAATTTGGTTGCCAAATCTGATGCGTGCAATGCATGTGTACCTTACTAGTACTTCGAGTATGTGCAAAACACGTAAATCAGAATTCCAATGGCACGCTACACAGTGTCTCTCTTACAGTTCATGAAGCCATATGTCACATGTGGAGGCGTTGTCGCAACCTCCTTGTGTGGATTGATCACAGTGACAAGCTGCTAGGTCACAGTGACGTCCACACACGCACTCATTCCCTCGCACGCACACACGGGTACATGGGGGGACGCATTTTTGTACGAAGATCCACCCCGTGTGATAATTTGAGGCATGTAAATTCCTTCACTTCATTCATGGTCAACTAATACAGCGCATGCAAATTGAGTGGACACGAGGGAGGAAGAAAGACATTACTACTCCACTACGTGCATGTGAGTAGTTAAATCATGGGTTGCTACTTCCATTGGCCTCCTTCGTATTTTGTGCCAATTTTTGACCATATTTTTAAGTAACATAATATTTATGCATGTCATAATAAGTGGCACAAAAAAGGGTGCCAATGAACCAGGACGCAGGCAGCATGATTGTAGCGACCCGACCCGAATGGATCAAGTGCTCTATGCTCAGGTGTCATCCCTAGATCAGTAATGCTGACACCACACAGTACATCGAAGGATTTATAGCAGAGTGGCAATCACACACTTATTACATCGTTGTCTCAAAGAGAACTTATTACAATAAATATGGCTTAAGGCCATCTAATAACGATAACAGCGGAAGACTCGGAAGATAAATGGGTCCATCAACTCCAACGGCATCACTAAGTATAGGGCCACGACCTAAAAGCACCTTACTCGACGTCTGAAAAGTCTGCAACATGAAAGTTGCAGCCCGAAAACGGGTCAGCACATGGAATATGCTGGCAATGTAACACATAGAGAGTAATGGAATGAAACAGCTATACTATATGCATATATGGCTGGTGGAAAGCTCTATGGTTACATTTTTGCGTAAAGCCAGTTTTTCCCTACTGCAAAGGAATAAATTTATTTAACTATCATGGTAGTTGTTAAACATTGAGAATGGTTGACAGCATTCTCAATCCCAATTAAGTAATTAAAACACAACAATATTAATTTGAGTAACATGATGAGATTCACATGATATTCAAGTACTAGATACTCAAGTTGTCCATAACCGGGGACACGGCTAATCATGATTAGTTTGTACACTCTGCAGAGGTTTGCGCACTTTTCCCCACATGACTCGATCGCCTCCGTTTGTTTTCTCGCACTACATGGTGTTTGAGAAACGGATGACCGAGACATAGTCTTTCAAAAGCGCTAGCACCTTACATATGGGGTAGACCATACCACCTACAACCCCTACATCTGCTAGTCCACCCCGTAAGAGTTCGCACAACTTAGTCAACTATGCCAGAGCCCATAGTAGCATGTGGCTGCACACGAAAGTTTCTAGCATGAAAGATCTTATGATCCCTTTGAGCCTGCGTGGCGGTCCAAAAAAAACAGGCAAGTCTTGATAGACATCAGGTGCCTCAATCCACCCAGATGTGTGTTTAAGTTGCCACCTTAGATAAACCATTAAAATTATCAACTCACATCTGTCATGGATATCACTCACCCAATCCACGTCTACTAGCATAGCATGGCATAATAAGCAAACGTAGAAGTAACTCCCAAAGGTTTCATAATAATACAGGTAATAGGTACTACCTCATCTACTTCCCATCCCACAATTTAATTAGATCCTAATCATGCAATGTGAGAAGATTGATCTAATGCAATAAAACTGGGTTGTAGAAAAGGTATGATCAAAGTGTTACTTGCCTTGCTGATGATCCGCGAGACCTAGGGTTTCGAAGTAACAAGCGGCGCAATCCGGGTGATCTATCGCAGACAAACAACAAGCACACAATAAGTACTCATCTAATGCACAGGTAAAACTCGAACAAGAGAACGAACCAGATAGTTCAACTTAAGAACTCCGGTTGCAAAGAAAGAACGAACCGAACAAAGAAACGGAAAACCAACGGCGGAAGAAAACAACTCGGTTCTAGCAAATTGAAGCTAGGTCAAATTTTATTGTGGCAAAAACTTGTTCAAGTTGATTAGATGGAACGGCGGTTTCGCAACGAAACTCCAGGCACTTGAATCACCTGATTCCGATAAACGAGCGAGAAGAAAGACTAGAACGAAGATCGGATCAGAGATCACGATCGCGGAATAAATCCGACGAAAAGAAAGAGATGAACGGTTAAACGAATGGGTATCGTTAACCGGGGAAAATCCAGTGATCACGTTCGTTGAGACGAACGGTCCGAAAGAAGATCGAAACCCAATCTAGGGTTTTCGGAGAAAAAGACCGAAACGAAAAACCGATCTAGAAACCGGAACGGTTTAGAAAAGAATCGGAAAGAAAACGAATCGAAAGAGAAGAAAAGAATCGGAATGGTTTATAAGAAAAACCGAACCGAGGGGAGAAAAAGAGAGGCGCGGCTACCTCGGGAGGCGGGCTCTGGGCGGCGGTGGCGGCGGCTAAGGCGCGGGGCGGCGCGGCTAAGGCGGCGGCTTGGGGCTGCGCGCTGCTGCTTGCTGCGGCTTAGGAGGAGAGGGGCTTGGGGATTGATGTGAGGAGAGGGGGGGTGTGGGGGTATTTATATAGGTGAGGGGAGAGGGTTTCTTGGGGTAGGGGACAAGAAATAGAGTAGGAAAAGGAAAACGAAACAAAGGAAAGAGGGGGGCTAACCGGCCTAGAGTCCTTCCAGGACTCGGCCTGGGGCGGTGGCTGCCTGCGCCTGGCGCCTGGCACGTGCGCGGCTGGGGCTGGGGCCTGGCCGACCGGCCTGCTGGCTGGGCCTTGGCCCAAGGCGCTGCGAAGATTTTTTTTTTAAATAGTTCCGCGCGCAGAAAAACAAAGAAAAAGAAACTAAACGAACTCCAAAATTCCTAAAGTAAATTTTCCCCGACTCCTAACAATGAGCCGAACAAAATGAACTTTACTCCGGGCCTAAAATGCAATTTTTGAAAACGCGCATTTTTCCCTATCCAAATAAAATGCGAATAAACTCCGGCAAAACAAAACTTGACTTATTCATTAAATCTTCATTTTTCCTCAATTTTGGGAAAGTCATATTATTCCCCCTCTTATATTTTTTTGATATCGGAAAAATTATTGAAGATGAAATAAATAAATCAAATGATCCTCTTTTCAAATTTGAGAGAACTCAAATATGAAAATAACGAAATGTCCAACTCTCTCCGTGGGTCCTTGAGTTGCGTGAAATTTCTAGGATCAACCAAAATGCATGAAAATATGATATGCATGATGATCTAATGTATAACATTCCAAATTGAAAATTCGGGATGTTACAAACCTACCACCCTTAAGATGAATCTCGCCCTCGAGATTCAGGTTGGCTAGAAAATAGGTGAGGGTGGTCCTTGAGCAAATCTTCTTCTCTTTCCTAGGTGGCTTCATCCTCTGAGTGGTGGTTCCACTGAACTTTGCAAAACTTGATAACCTTGCTGCGGGTAACTCTGCTGGCATAATCGAGAATCTTGACTGGCTTCTCCTCATAGGTTAAGTCATCCTTCAACTGAATCGCTTCGAGTGGCACGGTATCTCTTAGCGGTACCTCTGCCATCTCGGCGTGACATTTTTTTAGCTGAGAAACATGGAATACATCATGAACTCCTAACAGTCCCTCTGGTAATTCCAACTTATAAGCGACTTCTCCCATACGTTGCAAGATCTTATACGGTCCGACGAAACATGGTGCTAAATTTCCCTTAACTCCAAAGCGCTTAACTCCTCGAAGTGGGGATACTCGGAGATAAACTCTGTCTCCGGTTTCGTAGACTGTCTCCTTGCGTTTAGAATCTGCGTAGCTCTTCTGCCTGGACTGGGCTACCTTGAGCCTATCGCGAATCAACTTAACTTTCCGTTCAGACTCCTTAATCAAATCTGGTCCAAAGAATTGACGATCTCCAACTTCGTCCCATGACAACGGTGTTCTGCACCTCCTTCCGTATAAAGCTTCGAAAGGTGCCATCTTCAAACTGGTTTGGTAACTATTGTTATAAGAAAACTTCGCATACGGCAAGTTGTCGTCCCAACTAGATCCATAATGTAGTGCACAAGCTCTCAGCATATCTTCCAAAATCTGATTGACTCTCTCGGTCTGTCCATCTGTCTGCGGATGAAAAGCTGTGCTGAACTCTAGTCTGGTTCCTAAAGTTTCATGCAACTGATTCCAAAATTTTGAGGTAAATTGGGTTCCTCTATCTGATACGATGCTCCTCGGAACTCCATGCAAACAAATGATCCTAGTCATGTATATCTTTGCCAACTTAGCATTGGTGTAAGTGGTCTTAACTGGGATAAAATGTGCTACCTTTGTCAAGCGATCAACTACTACCCATATCGAGTCATAGCCTGCTTTCGTCCTAGGTAGTGCTGTGATAAAATCCATGCCTATCTTATCCCACTTCCATTCGGGTATCGGCAATGGTTGTAACAATCTGGCTGGCTTCTGATGCTCTGCCTTTACTCTCTGACATACGTCACAAACTGCTACATATGCTGCAATATCCTTCTTCATTCCGGTCCACCAGAATGTTTCCTTCAAATCCAAATACATCTTGGTATTCCTTGGGTGAATCGAATACGGTGAATCATGTGCCTCTTGAAAAATCAACTTCCTAATCTCCGGGTCATTTGGCACATAAACATGGTCCTCAAACCATAGGGTATTGTGCTCATCCTCACGAAATCCCTTTGCTTTTCCTTCGCTCAATTTCTCTTTTATAGAAGCAATCTCCTTGTCAGATTTTTGAGCTTCTCTGATTTTATCCATCAATGTTGACTGAATCTCCAATGCTGCTACATAGCCTCTCGGAACTATTTCCAAACATAGCTCATGAAGGTTTTCTGCTAACTCCTTGGGTATTTTCCCCGTCATTAGGGTATTGACATGGCTCTTACGGCTCAATGCGTCAGCTATTACATTAGCTTTTTCGCGGTGGTAATGCAATCTCATGTCATAATCCTTGATGAGCTCCAACCATCTCCTTTGTCTGAGGTTCAACTCCTTCTGAGTGAAAATGTACTTCAAACTCTTGTGATCCATGTATACCTCACAATGATTTCCAATGAGGAAATGTCTCCACGTCTTCAATGCATGCACTACGACTGCTAACTCCAAATCGTGCGTGGCATAATTCAACTCATGAGGTTTCAGTTGTCGTGAAGCATACGAAACAACTCTTCCTTCCTGCATAAGCACTGCTCCAAGTCCTCCACGTGAAGCGTCGCAATACACCTCATAATCCTTGGTCTGATCTGGCAAAATCAATACTGGTGAGGTAACCAAGCGTTTCTTCAACTCCTGGAAACTAGCCTCACACTCCTCAGTCCATTTGAACTTGGTATCCTTCTTCAACAATTCAGTCATAGGCTTTGCAATCTTTGAAAAGTTCTCAATGAACCTCCGGTAGTATCCTGCGAGTCCAAGAAAACTCCAGATCTCTCCAACTGTCGTTGGTGCTTCCCATTCGGTTACGGTCTCAACCTTAGTGGGGTCAACTGCTATACCTTCTCCGGATATAACATGTCCGAGGAATCCAACTTCCTTCAACCAAAACTCACATTTGCTGAATTTGGCGTATAACTGGTGTTCCCTTAGTTTCTCCAAAACCAAACGCAAATGTTCCTTATGCTCCTCTTCATTCTTTGAATAAACCAGGATGTCATCAATGAACACTACGACGAACTTATCCAAAAACTCCATAAACACTTTGTTTATCAGGCTCATAAAATAGGCAGGTGCGTTAGTCAATCCAAATGACATAACGGTATACTCATACAGTCCATATATTGTGGTGAATGCTGTCTTAGGTATGTCCTGCTCTTGAATCTTCAATTGATGGTACCCTGATCGCAAATCGATCTTGGAAAACACTTTAGCTCCTTGCAATCGATCAAACAGATCGTTGATCATTGGCAGTGGGTACTTGTTCTTGATGGTTACTTCATTTAATCCCCGATAATCTACAACCATCCTTAATGATCCATCCTTCTTTTCCACTAGAAGTACGGGTGATCCCCAAGGCGAAGAACTTGGGCGAATGTAACCTTTATCCAATAACTCCTTAATCTGATTCTTAATTTCCACCAAATCCTTTGCTGGCATTTGGTACGGTCACTTCGATATTGGGCCTGTACCTGGCAATAACTCAATCAAAAACTCAATGTCTCTATCCGGTGGCATGCCTGGCAATTCCTCTGGAAATACATCAGGAAAATCCTTCACCACTGGTACTTCCTCTTGCACAACTCCTGTTAGGCAGTTTACTTGTGTCCTGTTTGGCACATGCCGGGATACATACTTGATCCTTCTTCCTTCGGGTATTGTAAGCAAAATTGACTTACTAGCGCATTCAATGTTCCCTTCATACTTCGATAACCAATCCATGCCTAATATCACATCCAATCCTTGAGATTCCAATACTATTAGGTCTGAGGGGAACACATAGTTACCAATCCTTAATGGTAACCGATCACACCATCGTCTAGCCATATACTCCGCTCCTAGTGAGCTTACTAACATGGGTGACCTAAGGGCTTGGGTTGGCAAGTTATATTTATCCACAAATCCCCTTGATATGTATGAATGCGATGCACCAGTATCGAAAAGAACGAGTGCGGTAAATGACTTAACCAAAAAATTACCGATTACTGCATCAGGCTGATCTTCAACCTCCTCCACATTAACGTGGTTCACCTGTCCTCTATTGAAAGGGTTCGGCTTCTTCCCGGAGCTTCCATTGCCATTTCCATTCTGGCCTTCAGGAATTTCATTGGCATAATGTCCGTTCTTGGAACACTTGAAACAGGTGACTTGACTCAGGTCTCTCTCGGTTTGGGTCGATGGGGTGGTCCGATTCTGGCCGTTGCTTCCTCCATTCCCATTACCATTCTTGTGGCCATTATGGTTGTGCAAACTACCTCCTCCATGGGTATGCTGAAACTGAAATCCCGGTTTAGGGGTAAAACGGGGCTTCTGCTGGGCTCCAGAGTTATACTTCCCCTGTCCATACTTCCTCTTACGGTTCTCAATCTGCTGTTGCTTTCCTTCAATCATGATGGCACGATCTACCAACTCCTGGTAGTTGTTGAAACTCGCTACCATCAACTTCATGCTTAGTTCATCATTCAGTCCTTCCAGAAACTTCTCCTGCTTAGCTGCATCCGTAGCAACGTCATCTGGGGCGTAACGTGCTAACTTGCTGAAATTGTCAACGTACTGGCCAACTGTCCTTCCTCCTTGGCGTAAGTTGCGAAACTCACGCTTCTTCAGGGCCATAGCTCCTGCTGAAACATGGGCAGTGCGGAAAGCTTGCTGAAACTGATCCCATGTGACAGTGTCAACTGGGTAAGTGGCTGTGAAATTCTCCCACCATGCTGCCGCGGGTCCGTCAAGCTGGTGAGCGGCAAACTTCACTTTCTCACCATCCGTGCATCCTGCAGTGGTCAACTCCCTTCCTATCTTGCGGAGCCAATCGTCTGCTACTATCGGCTCGGTGCTACTGGAAAACACCGGCGGATTCAGCCTAAGGAAACGGGCTAAGTGGTCAACAGGTGGTGGTGGTGGTGGGTTGTTGTTGTTGTTCTGCTGGTTCTGGACTAACATCTGCATCAATTGATTCTGTTGCTAGATCAAATGAGTGAGCTCCAGTGGGAATCCATTGTCACGTCTCGGAGGCATCTGAGGGTTTAGAAGAGACGAGAATTAAGAATAGAGTGAGGTCTAAAGGGAAAACACTACCCCAATGCACATGAGCAAATGCACACAAAATCACTTCATTCAATCAAACAAGGGCTTACAGTCGGTCTAAAACTATCGCAAAAGTGCTCGAACTATAATGTTTACATGGGGGAATACTACTACTATCTGGTGGTCATCTAGAAATTTGAACCGGTGGAAGACTCCATGATATCTGCTCCAGCTTCGTCTTCAAAGTCGGGTTCACTTGGATCCGAATCGGTGTCGTCGATGATGATGTAGTTGTCCGGACATGCGACGTACTCGTCCTCCTGCTTGGATGCTAACTTCCTCTTGAGTTCTTCAATCTCCTGCTTAAGATCGCCATTGTGTCTTGCTAGAGCTACGATCTCGTCCATGTAGTCCTTGCGTGTAGACTTCAGTTCTCCTTCTAGCTCGATGATCCTTGCCTTTGCATTCTTCAACTCTATCATATCAATGCAAATCTGGTTCTCGTGGCGTCGAATGTGCTGGTTTAACTCCTGGATGAAAGATGCAATGGATCTATCCTTCTTGGTGCTGACTAATTCCCATTGTTCATCTCGGCGTCCGCAAATCTGGTAGATAGTGTCCTTAAGGTCTTCTTGATAAACTACTCCAATGCGTCGTATGGTGATATGCGCTGCCATGCTCCTTCCCAGACTCCAGGTTGGTGCATTGAAAACACTATCTATAGGCTTCGTGATTGGCACGAATGTCCTTCCCGGAACGTGAGCTTGAATCTTCCAGCGCTCCTCTTCAGGCAGAGTGGCGTTGAAGGTTCCCGTGAAGCTTGGTAATCCAGTGTTGAGGTACTTGGTGACTTCCTTCAAGTGAAATCCAAAAGGTGTGCCTTCATCCGGTTGGGCGTACTTAATCTTCGCGTTCGTCATCCTAATAGAGTAGAAAAGACGAGGAGTTAGAAAATGAGAAGAGAGTGATGTTCTATGGTTTTAACTTAGTGATCGTGTCCTACAGTCAGCGTGTGCTCTGATACCATTCTCTGTAGCGACCTGACCCGAATGGATCAAGTGCTCTGTGCTCAGGTGTCATCCCTGGATCAGTAATGCTGACACCACACAGTACATCGAAGGATTTATAGCAGAGTGGCAATCACACACTTATTACATCGTTGTCTCAAAGAGAACTTATTACAATAAATATGGCTTAAGGCCATCTAATAATGATAACAGCGGAAGAGTCGGAAGATAAATGGGTCCATCAACTCCAACGGCATCACTGAGTATAGGGCCACGACCTAAAAGCATCTTACTCGACGTCTGAAAAGTCTGCAACATGAAAGTTGCAGCCCGAAAACGGGTCAGCACATGGAATATGCTGGCAATGTAACACATAGAGAGTAATGGAATGAAACAGCTATACTATATGCATATATGGCTGGTGGAAAGCTCTATGGTTACAGTTTTGCATAAAGCCAGTTTTCCCTACTGCAAAGTAATAAATTTATTTAACTATCATGGTAGTTGTTAAACATTGAGAATGGTTGACAGCATTCTCAATCCCAATTAAGTAATTAAAACCCAACAATATTAATTTGAGTAACATGATGAGATTCACATGATATTCAAGTACTAGATACTCAAGTTGTCCATAACTGGGGACACGGCTAATCATGATTAGTTTGTACACTCTGCAGAGGTTTGCGCACTTTTCCCCACATGACTCGATCGCCTCCGTTTGTTTTCTCGCACTACATGGTGTTTGAGAAACGGATGACCGAGACATAGTCTTTCAGAAGCGCTAGCACCTTACATGTGGGGTAGACCGTACCACCTACAACCCCTACATCTGCTAGTCCACCCCGTAAGAGTTCGCACAACTTAGTCAACTATGCCAGAGCCCATAGTAGCATGTGGCTGCACACGGAAGTTTCTAGCATGAAAGATCTTATGATCCCTTTGAGCCAGGGTGGCGGTCCAAAAAAAACAGGCAAGTCCTGATAGACATCAGGTGCCTCAATCCACCCAGATGTGTGTTTAAGTTGCCACCTTAGATAAACCATTAAAATTATCAACTCACATCTGTCATGCATATCACTCACCCAATCCACGTCTACTAGCATAGCACGGCATAATAAGCAAACGTAGAAGTAACTCCCAAAGGTTTCATAATAATACAGGTAATAGGTACTACCTCATCTACTTCCCATCCCACAATTTAATTAGATCCTAATCATGCAATGTGAGAAGATTGATCTAATGCAATAAAACTGGGTTGTAGAAAAGGCATGATCAAAGTGTTACTTGCCTTGCGGATGATCCGCGAGACCTAGGGTTTCGAAGTAACAAGCGGCGCAATCCGGGTGATCTATCGCAGACAAACAACAAGCACACAATAAGTACTCATCTAATGCACAGGTAAAACTCGAACAAGAGAATGAACCAGATAGTTCAACTTAAGAACTCCGGTTGCAAAGAAAGAACGAACCGAACAAAGAAACGGAAAACAAACGGCGGAAGAAAACAACTCGGTTCTAGCAAGTTGAAACTAGGTCAAATTTTATTGTGGCAAAAACTTGTTCAAGTTGATTAGACGGAACGGCGGTTTCGCAACGAAACTCCAAGCGCTTGAATCACCTGATTCCGATAAACGAGCGAGAAGAAAGACTAGAACGAAGATCGGATCTGAGATCACAATATCGGAATAAATCCGACGAAAAGAAAGAGATGAATAGTTAAACGAACGGGCGTCATTAACCGGGGAAAATCCGGTGATCACGTTCGTTGAGACGAACGGTCTGAAAGAAGAACGAAAACCGATCTAGGGTTTTTGGAGAAAAAGACCGAAACGAAAAACCGATCTAGAAATCGGAACGGTTAAGAAAAGAACCGGAAAGAAAACGAATAGGAAGAGAAGAAAAGAATCGGAACGGTTTATAAGAAAAACCAAACAGAGGGGAGAAAAAGAGAGGCGCGGCTACCTCGGGAGGCGGGCTCCGGGCGGCGGTGGCTAAGGGCGGCGGCGGCTAAGGCTCTGGGCGGCGCGGCTAAGGCGGCGGCTTGGGGCTGCGCGCTGCTACTTGCTGCGGCTTAGGAGGAGAGGGGCTTGGGGATTGATGTGAGGAGAGGGGGGTGTGGGGGTATTTATATAGGTGAGGGGAGAGGGTTTCTTGGGGTAGGGGACAAGAAATAGAGTAGGAAAAGGAAAACAAAACAAAGGAAAGAGGGGGGGGGGCTAACCGGCCTAGAGTCCTTCCAGGACTCGGCCTGGGGCGGCGGCTGCCTGCGCCTGGCGCCTGGCGCGCGCGCGGCTGGGGCTGGGGCCTGGCCAGCCGGCCTGCTGGCTGGGCCTTGGCCCAAGGCGCTGCGAAGATTTTTTTTTAAATAGTTCCGCGCGCAGAAAAACAAAGAAAAAGAAACTAAACGAACTCCAAAATTCCTAAAGTAAATTTTCCCCGACTCCTAACAATGAGCCGAACAAAATGAACTTTACTCCGGGCCTAAAATGCAATTTTTGAAAACGTGCATTTTTCCCTATCCAAATAAAATGCGAATAAACTCCGGCAAAACAAAACTTGACTTATTCATTAAACCTTCATTTTTCCTCAATTTTGGGAAGTCATATTATTCCCTCTCTTATATTTTTTTGATATCGGAAAAATTATTGAAGATGAAATAAATAAATCAAATGATCCTCTTTTCAAATTTGAGAGAACTCAAATATGAAAATAACGAAATCTCCAACTCTCTCCGTGGGTCCTTGAGTTGCGTGAAATTTCTAGGATCAACCAAAATGCATGAAAATATGATATGCATGATGATCTAATGTATAACATTCCAAATTGAAAATTTAGGATGTTACAATGATCAATTTTTGCCAGGGCTACTATTGGTGGCCTTTATATTTAAATATGGACGGAGTGGAGTAGTTACTATCTTTATCTTAGCCTCGTAGGGCTCTCCCAGCGCCTAGGCTCGCCTCCCCGCCTCACCTACCGGATCCCGCCATGGAGGATCCTGCCATGGATAATCCCTTAGATCCCAGGATCCCGCGGGCTGCCCTCTCGCTGCGGCCCGCGGCACTTCCGCCTTAGAGAGAAACTCACATGTGTTTTAGAGGGGATCCATTGCTCTGGAATCACAGATCAGTGGCGCCGGAGGACATGCCAGGGCTGCGTTTCAGGTGGTGGGCAGCAAGGGCAAATCGGATCGAAGAAGCGTTGCATCGATTGTAGAGAAGTTCCAAGGAGCTGCGCCTGGCGCAGCACAAGGCAGAGGCGTAAGTCGATCTCAGGGGAGACATGATAAGGAATGTCAGCATCTGGTAGCGTTGCATTGATTTCGAGCTAGGGTTAATGGCAGAGATCATATTCACGGAGTCGACTGCGGAGGAAAGAACACGCATGCCTGCGCAATGGCATGAGCAGCCGGTGCAACTATTCAAATGGGCGATAGGAGAAGCCAAATCCTGGGACCAGATGCGGTGGCGCCGCTGGGCATGCATCGTAGGCGAGGTGAGCTTCCCAGCTTCCCTGCTAGCGATGCAGTGACCTAGTAGTTGGTTGCTGCTGCAGTGAACTTACAACGCCATGTTGGTTTGCAACCTTGACAATCACTCCATCTATATGTATTGTATTCCTGTGAAAATACTTGGTCGTTTGGAAAAAGATGGTAATTGATTTATCAATCGTTATAGAATGCTTGGTCATGACAATTAACCGAAGCCACAAGCAGAAGTCTCCATCACGTAATACTTTACGGTCGGTCGCACCAACAGACGGTCGGTCGCACCCGCGTCTCACCAAAGGGACACGCATCGGCTTGGTCTGACATGTAAGACCAGTTACACCACTGACTTGTGTGACCGCATTTGAGCAGTGTAGTACTCCCTCTATCTCAGTTTACAAGTCTTGCATGTGTACCTAGGTCGTTAATTTGACCAACTTAATAAGAGGCATACATTACGAAAAATATATCATTACAAACTTCAAATATTCTATCTTTTAATGATATATTTTTTATGTTAAACAATTTATTTTATATAAGTTACATTGACGACCTAGATACACGTGCAAGCCTTAAACTGAGATGGAGGGAGTACTTGAAATCTATGTTCCAGTAAACTCATCCGGAGCCTTTTAGGGCCTTGAAACCAAAACCATCAATTAATCTTTACCTTGTTCCCATCACATTTCAAAGTACTGGTGCTACAATTAAGTGCAAGCCTGCTCACACCTACTAGTACTTACCAAACCTGAACATGTTCCCACTATGCAGGTTTTAGTACTAGTGCTAGTACTTAGGTTAAAAAAGGGGAACTACCTAACCAAAAATTACTCTACCTTCCTCCTCATGAGTCCTTCTTATTCGTCAGTCCTTGCCATGGCCGGTGTGCAGAGCTCTAGGTCGAGAACTACTCGTAACAAGGGAGCGGAAACCAAGGCTGCGGAAAAAAATAGAGGGTTCACGGCCTCACTGAGACCTCGAAAGATCTCTCACAGGCAGGCGATGGCTCCCAGGAGCGCCCTAACCGCGGAGGCGAACATGCCAGCATGCCCGATCAGCTCAATAAGCACCTCAATAAGCAGGAGTTCATCCACGACTTGGTGGAGCTGCTAAAGGACAGCCTCGACGACATGCCCACTGAGCTCAATGAGTAGGGGGAGTTTACCTCTGGCTTGGAGATGCTACTGAAAAAGAGCATTTCCTCGAAGAAGAAGGCGACCAATGAAATCCCGCAACTTCAGGAGGACAAGGTGAAGCTCTGCCACGAGCTCGACCTGCTAAAGGAGGAGAACGTCGGCTAGAAGAAGCTGCATGAGAATAGTAGTTCCTCGATGAAGATGATGCAGGCCCTCATCATGGAACAAAAGCAGGAGTTGGAGAAGCTCTGCATCGAGCACCCGACTGCTGTCAAGGTATGTAATGCGACCGTGGAACAGATGATGAAGGCTCGCATCGAGAAATCCCGTGTTATGGATGGAATGAAGAAGATGGCGGAGGAGACGCGCAAGGAGATGGAGGTCGTCGAGGCGATGAAGAAGCAGTTACGACTCTGCGGCCAGCAACCCTTCATGTAGTAGAGAGCAGCGCCCCAGACTTGTGTGTGCGTCTTCCTTCTTCTTTTGCTCCTGTGTTTCTTCTTTTGCTTCGGGTGTTTCACCGCACATGTCATGTTCTCTGCGAGGCATGAATAGAGAACAATGCTAACAATGAGATGACTAGCAAATTAGATCATTTTTTATCGCCATATGGCCTTGGGCTGCTGTGTTTCGTGCTCCTCCGTCATACTATTATAGTGGAAAAATTGAGTATGCCGCACGGTTCTTTGCTCCTCCTCTGGTCGTTGGCACATTTATATGAGCAGTCAAATCAAAAAGCCCGCCTTCCAGGAGTAATGAGTTGTCAAATCACAAAGGCCCTCACCTCTCTTGAAACCGACCAAGCTAGACTGCCCCGCCCTCTAGCCTTTTAAAAAATGTATACTTTTGTATAGTAGTAGTATCGGTGGATTCCGCCATGGAGCAAAACTAACAAGACGAAATTAAAGAAAAAAGGTGGTACATATAGAGAGCGCTCATCGCCAAATTATGCATATACTACTATTAAAAAAGCTAGTACGTGCTTAAATGGGGTGCTAAATTCTATTACAGAAATTAGCATACCTATTTAATTATTGGGTTCTTTTTATTTATGCCACTAATTGTGTATCACTACTCAGTTTTCCTATTAGAAGTTACAACGACTCAAAAATACCATCGATCTATGAGATGCCTGCTCAAAGATGCAATTAGATATCTCAAAATGCCATCGTTAAGTTAGATGTTTGCTCAAAATGCCATTAGACATTGTTATTTTCACGTCAAACCTGTTGACCATGTTATATGACAATAAGCCGATTCTCACAATGATAAGTGTGGCCTCGCTTGTTAGGAGTAACCTAGCGAATAATTTTACAGGAAAATAAGAACGCTCTTGGGATCAAGTAGGCCACACACTTTATTTTACTGTAGTGAGATAGAGAGAGAGCTGGCATGTTGGTCCATTGGTATTTATGTCATTATAGCATGGCCAAAGAGATTTGAGTCACAATAATGGTGTCCAACACAAGACACCCCGCAAATAAAACTAAGCACCCTGAAATTCTTTGACAACTAAACTGCTGGCTATATGATGTTGGCCATATATATTGTACGTATATAATGTGAAGAAACGAGTGGTAGTACTATACCAACTATAAGATGAACTGTAAAAAAATACTAGTATGTACGTACTGAAGAGTTAAAGTAACGAGAAGGAACATAACATAATTCTGCTGGGGGCTCAGCACAACACACCCCTCAAATAAAACTAAGGACACCTGAAATTAAACTAAGCAACTAATCTGGTAGACACTACATTAGAACCACCATGAGCAACAACACTGCCACCTTACTCGGACTCCTCATCCACGTGCTCGACTTTGTCCTTGTCCCTCTTCCTCTTGGCCGATACTTATTTGCTTGAACCGCACACTTGGCTCTTTCTCTTCATCCACCCCTTGTAGATATTGAAACAAAGGTAGCCATCCATTGCATCATAGTGGATGTGGTCTATATCTAGTATATTCCACCACCATGCATGATGAAACTTGAACGGAGGTTTCTTCAGTGTACCATACGAAGGATGAACCATGGCTCATGCCAGGGTCAGCATTGAAGGCTGATCACGGGAGGGCACCAACCCATTCTTCTGGAGGTCAAAGGGGTATCCTACAATGAGGCCTATCCGACCCAGGACATCCCTGTCGCTCCTAAAGTCTACAGTAACGAATTTGACTCAGCTGCCCTTGAGGAAGTTCTTAATTTCCTCGCACTCAACGTCGGCATGGCATATGTGGTAGACCAAGCATAAGTCATGCACAAAAACCTGGATCACAGTGGGCTTCTTCTTCTCTACCTCCTTTAGATTCTTCTTGCTTTCCAGGACTGTGATGTAATCAACATGTAGCCCAGCAAACCACTCATCCTTTGAGTTTTCGAACATGCGTCGGAAGCGAGCAAGGCATTCTTTCACCGTCGTGGAAGAACGGGTGTAGATGACGTCAAACTCATCGCCGGTCATGGTTCTAACCTTGTACTCACCCCGATCATGGAGATTCGGGACGCCATGGATTTGGTAGGAGGGTTAGGATTAGTGGAATTGCCGTAATGTGAAAGGACGGGATGACTAGGAGCGAACTTCCGTAATGTTAAAGGACATCCGGGGACGAGTAGGAGCGAACTGCCATCAGTTTTTCAATCGTAAAAATGCTGAGTGGGGCGTGCAAACGGCAGGGTAGTGGCTTGCCGGGTGGATAAATGGATTCATGCACAGTACTATGGGGGCCCAATTAGATGTCATGTCTACTCGACACCCAATTAAATGGCTTTCGATGGCATGTCAAGCATCGGGAAAATTATAGGTGATGCGAAGCTTTCCATTCTACCATGATACGGGCTTCCGAGAGCCCTTGGATCTGAGATTGAACGGTTGCATGGAGTGATTCTAGACCTATGGGTGAATACCCTATCTTGGAGGGTTATTCTGCAAATTTTTAGCAACTTAGCATGTGACCGGTCGATCTTGGATCCAAGGGCTACCAGCAGCCCGTATCATGGTCGCGCCTACCATGAGTCAACGACCGTCGCCTCGCTCGCGCGGTTGTGCCCTTGGAGATTTAACACAGTGCGTTAGGCTATCTGATGTTGGCATGTCATACATAGTCATCACTTATACAACAAGGTTAGCTATAAGGTTGGCTATAAGAGTATTTTTTTACTTCTCTCTATCTCTTTCTTCGTAGTATATATTGCATTTGCCAAGGAGTGACCTCTTCCAATGAAATGGTGCTTAGATGAGGTGCTAAGGGCATTAAATGGCTTAACAACTCAAGTCCCCAAAGCATAGGTGCTTTGTTTTTTGTTGCTAAGTTTGCTTCATTTAATTAGCTGTAGACTCAAAATTGTCTTTTCACCTAGCTAGGTACACGCGCTTAGCACCGTTTCTCCCTGGGGTCACCAAACTAGTCTCTCTCTTCTTACTAATTAACTTGCCACATCAGACTTTATGCCTATGTGGCAGGCTTAGCACCTGTACGAGAAAGTACAATAGTGGGCTATAAGCCCGCTTACATGGCATTTTTGCATATATGGAGGAAAGAGGCAAGGAAAAAGTGGAGGAGTGGGCTGTCATGCAAGAGCCAGCCTCTACATGGTGGAGCATTGGGAGAGGCACTTGTATACCGGGAATCGGGAGACTCACGCCGGTCGTAGCGCCGTAGTTAAAATGATAATGGCAAGTCAAATAATGGGGGCCCACCTGTCCAGCAGTAACTCGCTGTCAAATCACATAGCCCTACGTTTGTAGCAGCCTACTCCCTCCTCTTCTCGCGTCTCCATCGAACCGACTAGGCGGAACTGCCCCACCTACCGCGCGGGAAAAGCCCTGCCCTCGACTTCTAAATAGTACAGTATACTCATTTTGTATCCCTGGATTGTGCCATGGAGCAAAGCCTCAAGAAAACGGCCGTACACATGTATGGAGTATACAACACGCCCGTCGCGTCTGCATCGCACCCCAGACGGTTGGTCGGTCTGGCACGCCGCTCTCCGAATGGAACGCGCGTCATATTACGTTTGCACACACATGTGGGACCACAATCGAGAACCGACCATAGGCACACTCCCCGGCCCCGCAAGTCAGGTGAGTTAACAAAAGAGAGAGACGATCGATAGTAATAGAGAAGTGTTGTACTACAGACGTTGGTGCCTGGACGATCCCTGCATTGCACGGAAGATCAGTTCGTCCATGCATGTGACCAGACTCCAGCAGACACGCCTGGATTGGCTATCGTATACATATCATGCAGGCTATGTTGTACAGGGCTATAGTTCTGACGAGAAAACTAAAAAAAGGTTTCTTGTCATCTTGCAATATTAGGTGTCATGTGCTTCGGATCACTGCCAGGGTTAAATAGCGACAACAGAGTTCCTCCAAGGCGCTGGTCATTGGGGGCACATGCACGAAGACTACTCGGCTTCCATCTAGGTCAAGTCGGCTATGTTAATTAGGACATATATCGATGGACCCCTTTTCTACGAGTTTATATTTAATTTGAGATTTGATCCTCGTCTAGTTTGTCCGTCGGGATTCATGTTGTCTCCTTTGGGTAGTGAGGTTATGGTTTCTTGTCATGTGGCATTTTTTCATGTTATATGTTATAATCCGGTGCTTCAGATCAAAATGACGACAATTGCGCCTCCGGGGCACATGCATGAAGACTTCTCGACAGTCATTGACGAGGTCAAGCCGGCTCTGGTAGACAAAAGAAAACTAGTACACCACTATATAGGCAGGAGCCTCCGCACTTGCTTGCTAGTGTTGCTCTCTTCACACTATCTTGTCCTCTCCAGATCTAAACACGACAGCGGTGGCCACACTCACTCTCTCTCTCTCTACTCACCGCTGGTCACAGATCCAGCCGGATCCTCTCCGCTGGGGAAGGTGAGAGGTGCAATGTTCACGCGGTCATGCTCGGCAACGGCTCTTACCACTGTCAGCGCATCCTGGTCAACGTGCCTTGCCGTTCTCTCCCAAGCACTGCTGGCTAGGGAGGGCCTCTGACCCCTTCTTCCTCGCTACCATAGTGTAGGCTGATCCGGCCTCCCGCCGCCCACCTAGAGGCATCCCAGCGACCCTCGGGTATAACTTCCTTCGAAACCAGCCTTGCTCTACTTCCTGAGCTCCTGACATCATTGCATTTGTATCCTTTACTATTTCCCATCCCCCTCATAGATAGGATCGATTGGCTGTTGGAAAGCCACCTATTTTTTTACTGTTAAGAGGTAAAACTAGTTCATGAACTCAAATCTAGTACTACTTGGTTCAAACAAGGAAGAAAGCGGGTGGGGGTGGGGGAAGATTTGTTACCTGAATCTAGGACTTGGTCGAAAGAGGAAATAATGGGGGCGAAAAGTAGTAGAGACTGGCTATCCAACTGGTCTCTTGGTCTAATAGGGAAATAAAGGGAAACGCAGTACAAACTCAATATAAACCTGATCTATTGGTTGAAAAAGGAAAGAAACTGGGGACTGGGGGAAGTCCAGCACTTGATTTGCTAGCCTCACATAGTATAAGGTGGCTCTACCGAACAAAAATGGGACCAACCCAGATATCTTGTTCTGATGTTTGTTGCCCCGAGTCACTCTTATGTAATGCCACTGGTAAAATGTAGTAGTCGCACTGTTAAAAGTAAGGACATGTTAAACCAATGTTGTTTTCAACGTAATGCCTCCTGTAATATGAATCAATGGCACTTTTTTCATGTCATGCTAAATTTCCCATTTAGATAAGTTGCTTCTTTTCGTTAGAAATGCAACTGTCCTAGTCCGCCTACTCTCCCGTGCCCAAATACCAACTCCGTAGCAGCTGTTAATTTAATGTTGCTGGTAAAATGAAGCAATGACACCATTAAAGTAATGTCGTATTTAACGGTTGTCATAGTTAATCCTAATGCCCACACTAATATTTAGCAATGCTGCTGCTTTAGAAATTGCTACTGTCCTTGTAGGATTTCCATTCAGATAAGGAACATGCTTCTTTTCATTTGATGTATGTTTCATCACTTGTTAGTCACCCTCCTTTCCACCTTTTTTGTGCAAACAGATATATACATTTCATGCTTGATCTTAGTTGAACTGCACAAATGATATCCAAATTATAGTTGAACATTCCAGGAGCTTCACAACCAACCTTGATGTTGCTCAATTTTATTGCAACTAATGAACAAGAAGCTATGTGGGTTTCATTTTCTAATGCAAATGGAACCGGGGCTAGAGCCCTTTTCTTAAAAAAATGAAGAAGCTGCTAGCTCATGGTACATTGCTTCATTTTAGGTGAACTGCACCAAAGGTCCCATGAATTGAATCATCCATGTTGGTGACTGGTGTCATCCCTTCTACGATGGTGTTGACTACAGATATGGTTCCCATCACGAGGTATGTTCCTTTTTCTGACCATTTGCCAAAGATCCTGCATGTTGAGTCTGCTCTTATGCTACTGTTTTGGCACTGCCATGATAAAGCAGTAATGTTATTATTTTGCACCTTAATCTAGTGGCACTATTAATTTGAGGCAATGTTTTGGCACCGCTAGTGCCACTGGTATATATATCGAAAGAGGGGGTTTCCTCCGATTTCATTAAAGAAACCCTACCATAGACAACCATTATCCGACAACATCTCAGTGTAAACGGGCAATTATGCAACTACTACTAGAACGGACTGAGTACTAGCAGGAGACAAGTTTGCCACATAAGCTAGGCAGGTAGGGGTACGTAGCACCAACTCGACCAAGTTTGGATTACAACCCAAATGCTACCACAGAAACATCACGGGGAAGATAGAGCCAGCTTCAGCATCCCAGTCTAAGCACTGCCGGCCTCCGTCCTTGCGACACACGGTACACCTCGTTTGCCACCTGCTCGACCCTAGTGCCACTGATAAAATGAAGTAATAATATAGTTAAAATAGAGCGAGTGTACTCTATATCATTTCATTTCCAATGTAGATAAAGAAAGTGTTTCTCTTTGTTAGTATATGTTTCATCAACTAGTCCCATTGTTAATGCTTAAGCATTTCTGCAAACTGGGGTGCTTAATTTTAGTTGATCTGCACAAAAATAGAGATTGGAATATCTCAAGGCCCCTCCTTGTACTACCACTATACAATGATGTTCATCACTGGCAGAAGGTGTATCGGGGAGACTTGGATCGATTTCCAGTATGAGGCGTCGCAGGGCCCATCTCGCCTTCGCAGCATGGCATACTATGATACTATCACAATATTTTCTTCTATTTATTAGTGTATGTTTCATCAACTAGTGCCACTATAATGTAATCACGCTTTTTCATTATCTGTGCAAACAGGATTCAGCTGCATTTTGGTGGAACTGCACAAATGTACGGATGGAACCGATATATATGCAGAGTGCGAGGTGTGCCAAGTAAAAATTACCGAGACCAACCATGCTCCATGCACGCATTGGCATCCACCACCACCAGTGGGATGTGTGGCGCTCTCTGTGGACGGACTTTCTTGGCAGCAAATCCTCTAATCAAATACTAGTAGCTTATATTGGCAGTTTCTAGGGAGTACTCTTTTCTGAAAGAAGCACCAATCTATTTTTCTTTATTTGTACACAGTGTCACAACTTTGAGCCAATGTTCCAGAGCTATTTTAGGGTGATTGGCGTAGTACTCGGAGGCTGATTGTAAGCATGAGCATATGGAAGATTAGGTTTGTGTGAAGCTTACCTTAAACCCTACCACCGTTGAAACAAGGCGAGCGTCGAGGGAACCATGGAGAACAGCGGGGAAGCGACGTCGCGCCATCTGGCCTCCTCTTGCGGTGGGAGAACGAATACTCCTATGGCTCCGGCTGGCTCTGCACCCTCACGAATGGCACACCTGTAGGATCGAAAGTATGTCTAGAGGGGGGTGATTAGACTAGTTGACCAAATAAAAATCTAGCCTTTTCCCAATTTTAAGTCTTGGCAGATTTTAACAACTTAGCACAAGTCAAGTAATCAACCTACACATGCAATTCTAAGAGTATAGCAGTGGAATGTAAAACAATTGCATATGAAGGTAAAGGGAGGAGTTTGGAGGGAGCAAACACAATGTAGACACAGAGATTTTTGGCGTGGTTCTGATAGGTGGTACTATCGTACATCCACATTGATGGAGACTTCAATCCACGAAGGGTAACGGTTGCGCGAGTCCAGGAGGGCTCCACCCACGAAGGGTCCACGAAGAAGCAACCTTGTCTATACCACCATGGCCATCGCCCACGAAGGACTTGGCTCACTAGGGTAGATCTTCATGAAGTAGGCGATCTCCTTGCCCGTACAAACTCCTTGGTTCAATTCCACAATCTTGACAGAGGCTCCCAAGTGACACCTAACAAATCTAGGAGACAGCACTCTCCAAAAGGTAATAGATGGTGTGTTGATGATGAGCTCCTTGCTCTTGTGCTTCAAATGATAGTCTCCCCAACACTCAGCTCTCTCTCATAGGATTGGATTTGGTGGAAAGAGGGTTTGAGTGGAAAGCAACTTGGGGAAGGCTAGAGAACAAGATTTATGTGGTTGGAATGGAATATCTTGACCTCAACACAAGTGTAGGTGGTTCTCTCTCAGAAAATATATGTTGGAAGTGTAGGCATGTTCTGATGGCTCTATCCTTGAATGAAGAGTGGGTGGAGGGGTATATATAGCCTCCACACAAAATCTAACCATTACACACAAATCACCAAACTCGGTGGGACCGAATAATGAAACTCGGTTAGACCGATTTAGTTCAAAATGTGAATGTTAGGATTTTCGGTGGGACCGACATGTCAACTCGGTGGGACCGATTCCATTAGGGTTAGGGAATAATGTAATCTCGGTGAGACCGATTACACAAACTCGGTGGGACCAATTTTGGTAATAGGCAAATAGAGAGTTGCCCAGGCAAACTCGATGGGACCGATTCAATCATCTCGGTTAGATCAAAATGTTATGAAGGGGAAACAGAGAGTTTGCATTGCGAACTCGGTGGGACCGATCGCTCATCTGGGTTAGACCAAAACATTGCGAAGGGAAAAAGAGAGTTTGCAATCCCATCTCGGTGAGACCGAGATCCCTATCGGTGAGACTGAAATGACTAGGGTTTGTGCCAGTGGCTTGACACGTCCATTTTGCATCATGCTTTTATATCGATATTTATTGCATTATGGGCTTTTATTACACATTATGTCACAATACTTATGCCTATTCTCTCTTGTTTTACAAGGTTTACATGAAGAGGGAGAATGCCGGCAGCTGGGATTCTGGGCTAGAAAAGGAGAAAATATTAGAGACCTATTCTGCACAGCTCAAAAAGTCCTGAAACTTCACGGGAGTCATTTCCAGAATATATAAAAAATATTGGGCGAAAGAAGTTCCAGAGGGGGCCACACCCTGGCCACGAGGGTGGGGGCGCGCCCTACCCCCCTGGGCGCGCCCCCTACCTCGTGGGCTCCCTGGTGGCCCTCCGATGCCCACCTTCTACTATATGAGGTCTTTCGTCCAGGAGAAAAATAATAAGCAAGCTTTGGGGAAGAAACTCCGCCGCCACGAGGCGGAACCAATCTAGGGCTCCGGCAGAGCTGTTCTGCCGGAGAAACTTCCCTCTGGGAGGGGTAAATCACCACCATCGTCATCACCAACGATCCTCTCGTCGGGAGGGGGTCAATCTTCATCAACATCTTCACTAGCACCATCTCATCTCAAACCCTAGTTCATCTCTTGTATCTAATATTTGTATCCAAACCTCAGATTGGTACCTGTGGGTTGCTAGTAGTGCTGATTACTCCTTGTAGTTGATGCTAGTTGGTTTACTTGGTGGAAGATCATATATTCAGATCCATTATGCATATTAATACCCCTCTGATTATGAACATGAATATTCTTTGTGAGTAGTTACGTTTGTTCCCGAGGACATGGTAGAAGTCTTTCTATAAGTAGTCATGTGAATTTGGTATTCGTTCAATTTTTGATAAGATGTATGTTGTCATCCCTCTAGTGGTATCATGTGAACGTCGACTAAATGACACTTCACCATTGTTTATGCCTAGAGGGAGGCATTGGGAAGTAATAAGTAGATGATGGGTTGCTAGAGTGACAGAAGCTTAAACCCTAGTTTATGCGTTGCTTCGTAAGGGGCTGATTTGGATCCATATGTTCATGCTATGGTTAGGTTTACCTTAATACTTCTGTTGTAGTTGCAGATGCTTGCAATGGGGGTTAATCATAAGTGGGATGCTTGTCCAAGTAAGGACAACACCCAAGCACCGGTCCCCCCACGTATCAGATTATCAAAGTACCGAACGCGAATCATATGAACGTGATGAAAACTAGCTTGACGATAATTCCCATGTGTCCTCGGGAGCGCTTTCCTTCATATAAGAGTTTGTCCAGGCTTGTCCTTTGCTACAAAAAGGATTGGGCCACCTTGCTGCACCTTATTTACTTTTATTACTTGCTACTCGTTACAAAATACCTTATCACAAAACTATCTGTTACCGATAATTTCAGTGCTTGCAGAGAATACCTTACTGAAAATTGCTTATCATTTCCTTCTGCTCCTTGTTGGGTTCGACACTCTTACTTATCGAAAAGCTACGATAGATCCCCTACACTTGTGGGTCATCAAGACTCTTTTCGGGCGCCGTTGCCGGAGAGTGGAGCGCCTTTGGTAGGTGGAATTTGGTAAGGAAAAATTTATATAGTGTGCTGAAATTTACTATCACTTGTTACTATGGAACATAATCCTTTGAGGGGCTTGTTCAGGGTATCTTCACCCCGACCAGTGGAGCAAAGAGTTTCTCCTCAACCTACTGAAAATGTTTACTTTGAAATTCCTTCGGGTATGATAGAGAAACTGCTAGCTAATCCTTTTGCAGGAGATGGAACATTGCATCCTGATTTGCACTTAATCTATGTGGATGAAGTTTGTGGATTATTTAAGCTTGCAGATATGCCCGAGGATGTTATCAAGAAGAAGGTCTTCCCTTTATCTTTGAAGGGAGAGGCATTGACATGGTATAGGCTATGTGATGATATGGGATCATGGGACTACAAGCGATTGAAATTGGAATTTCATCAGAAGTTTTATCCTATGCATCTTGTTCATGATGATCATAATTATATTTATAATTTTTGGCCTCACGAAGGAGAAAGCATCGCTCAAGCTTGGGGGAGGCTTAAGTCAATGTTATATTAATGCCCCAATCAAGAGCTCTCAAGAGAAATGATTATTCAAAAAATTTATGCTCGGCTTCCTCTCAGTAATCGCTCCATGCTCGATACTTCTTGTATGGGATCTTTTATGGTGAAGACTATTGAATTCAAATGGGATTTATTGGAAGGAATTAAATGCAACTCTGAAGATTGGGACCTCGACGAAGGTAAGGAGTTAGGTATAACACCTAAGTTTGATTTGTTAAATCTTTTATGGATACCGATGCTTTTCGTGAATTTAGCACTAAATATGGACTTTACTCTAAGATAGTAGCTTCTTTCTGTGAATCCTTTGCTACTCATGTTGATCTCCCTAAGGAGAAGTAGTTTAAATATAATCGTCCCATTGAAGTAAAATCAGTTGCACCTATTAAAGTTGAAGAAAAGACTATCACTTATGATAATCCTATTGTTCCTACTGCTTATATTGAGAAACCATCTTTCCCTGTTAGAATAAAGAATCATGCTAAAGCTTCAACTGTGTTTAACAAAAGTAATATTAAGACACCTAAACTCCCTGAGAAAATTAAAGTTGAACCTAGTATTGCTATGGTTAAAGATCTCTTGGCCGATAATATTGATGGGCATCTTATTTACTTCTGCAATGAAGCTGCTAGAATTGCTAGAACTGATGCTAAAAATAAACATAGACCTATTGTAGGCATGCCTGTTATTTCTGTTAAAATAGGAGATCATTGTTATCATGGCTTATGTGATATGGGTGCTAGTGCAAGTGCAATACCCCGTTCCTTATACCAAGAAATTATGCATGATATTGCACCTGCTAAGATAGAAGATATCAATGTTACCATTAAACTTGCCAATAGAGATACCATTTCACCGATTGGGGTTGTTAGAGATGTTGAAGTCTTGTGTGGGCAAGTTAAATACCCTGATGATTTTCTTGTTCTCGGTTCCCCACAAGATGACTTTTGTCCCATTATATTTAGTAGACCCTTCTTGAATATTGTTAATGCTAAGATAGACTGCAATAAGGATATTGTTTCTGTTGGTTTAGGGGATATGTCTCATGAGTTTAATTTTGCTAAATTTCGTAGACAACCCCATGATAAAGAATTGCCTAGTGAAGATGAAATTATTGGTCTTGCTTCTATTGCTGTGCCTCCTACTAATCCTTTAGAACAATATTTGCTAGACCATGAAAATGATATGTTCATGAATGAAAGAAGGGAAATATATGAAGTATTCTTTAAACAGGGACCTATTCTGAAACACAACTTGCCTGTTGAAATCCTAGGGGTTCCTCCTCCACCCAAGGGTGATCCTGTGTTTGAGCTTAAACCATTTCTTGATACTCTTAAATATGCTTATCTTGATGAAAAGAAGATATACCATGTTATTATTAGTGCTAACCTTTAATAGCATGAAGAAGAGAGATTATTGAAAACTCTGAAGAAGCACCGTGCTGCTATTGGATATACTCTTGATGTTCTTAAGGGCATTAGTCCCACTCTATGTCAACACAAAATAAATTTAGAGAAAGATGTCAAACCAGTTATAGATCACCAACGACGGCTAAATCCTATGATGAAAGAAGTGGTAAGAAAGGAAATATTAAAGCTCCTTGAGGCAGGCATAATTTATCCCGTTGCTGATAGTCAGTGGGTAAGCCATGTCCATTGTGTCCCTAAGAAAGGAGGTATTACTATTGTTCCTAATGATAAAGATGAATTGATTCCGCAAAGAATTATTATAGGTTATAGGATGGTAATTGATTTACGCAAATTAAATAAAGCTACTAAAAAGGATCATTACCCTTTGCCTTTCATTGATCAAATGCTAGAACGACTATCTAAACATACACACTTTTGCTTTCTAGATGGTTATTCTGGTTTCTCTCAGATACCTGTGTCAACTGGTGATCAAGAAAAGACTACTTTTACTTGCCCTTTCGGTACCTTTGCTTATAGACGTATGCCCTTTGGTTTATGTAATGCACCTGCTACCTTTCAAAGATGCATGATGGCTATATTCTCTGACTTTTGTGAAAAGATCTGTGAAGTTTTCATGGATGATTTCTCTATTTATGGATCCTCTTTTGATGATTTCTTGAGCAACCTTGATCGAGTTTTGTAGAGATGTGAAGAAACTAACCTTGTCTTGAATTGGGAGAAGTGCCACTTTATGGTTAATGAAGGTATTGTCTTAGGGCATAAAATTTCTAAAAGAGGTATTGAAGTTGACAAAGCTAAAGTTGATGCTATTGAAAAGATGTCGTATCCCAAGCACATCAAAGGTATAAGAAGTTTCCTTGGTCATGTCGGTTTTTATAGGAGGTTCATTAAGGACTTCTCAAAAATTTCTTGGCCTCTGACTAATCTATTACAAAATGATATCCCTTTTGTCTTTGATGATGATTTGTAGAAGCATTTGAAATACTTAAGAAAGCTTTGATTTCTGCACCTATTGTTCAGCCACCTGATTGGAATTTACCCTTTGAAATTATGTGCGATGCTAGTGATTATGCTGTATGTGTTGTTCTAGGACAAAGAGTTGATAAGAAATTAAATGTTATCCAATATCCTAGTAAACTCTAGACAGCGCCCAAAGAAATTATGCTACTAGTGAGAAAGAATTCTTAGTAGTTGTATTTGCTTGTGATAAGTTCCGACCTTATATTGTTGATTCTAAAGTAACTATTCACACTGATCATGTTGTTATTAAATGTCTTATTGAAAAGAAAGATGCTAAACCTAGGCTTATTAGATGGGTTCTCCTGCTACAAGAATTTGATTTGCATATTATTGATAGAAAGGGAGCTGAGAACCCCGTTGCAGATAACTTGTCTAGATTAGAGAATATTTTTGATGACCCACTACCTATTGATGATAGCTTTCCTGATGAACAATTAGCTATCATAAATGCTTCTGGTACTGCTCCATGGTATGCTAATTATGCTAATTATATTGTTGCTAAGTTTATACCACCTAGTTTCACATACCAGCAAAAGAAGAAGTTATTCTATGATTTAAGACATTACTTCTGGGATGACCCACATATTTATAAAGAAGGAGTACATGGTGTTATTAGACGTTGTGTACCTGAGCATGAACAAGAACAGATCTTACTCAAGTGTCACTGTGAGGCTTGTGGAGGACACCATGCTGGAGATAGAACTGCACACAAGGTATTGCATCCGGTTTTTATTGGCCTACTCTCTTCAAGGATGCTCGTAAGTTTGTCTTATCTTGTGATGAATGTCAAAGAATTGGTAATAATAGTAGACGTCAAGAAATTCCTATGAATTATTCACTTGTTATTGAACCATTTGATGTTTGGGGCTTTGATTATATGGGACCTTTTCCTTCCTCTAATGGGTATACACATATTTTAGTTGTTGTTGATTACGTTACTAAGTGGGTAGAAGCTATTCCAACTAGTAGTGCTGATCATAACACCTCTATTAAAATGCTTAAAGAAGTTATTTTTCCGAGGTTTGGAGTCCCTAGATATTTAATGACTGATGGTGGTTCACATTTTATTCATGGTGCCTTTCGTAAAATGATTGCTACGTATGATGTTAATCATAGAATTGCATCTCCATATCATCCCAAGGCTAGTGGCCAAGTAGAATTAAGTAATAGAGAGCTTAAATTAATTTTGCAAAAGACTGTTAATTGATCTAGAAAGAATTGGTCCAAGAAACTTGATGATGCATTATGGGCTTACAAAACTGAATATAAAAATCCTATGGTTATGTCTCCGTATAAAATGGTTTATGGAAAAGCATGCCACCTACCTCTCGAATTAGAACATAAGGAATATTGGTCCACTAAAGAGCTCAACTATGACTTCAAACTTGCCGGTGAGAAGAGGATTTTTGACATTAGCTCACTTGATTAATGGAGAACTCATGCCTATGAAAATGCCAAGCTGTTTAAAGAAAAGGTTAAAGATGGCATGACAAAAGGATACAAAAGCGTGAGTTTAATGTAGGTGATTATGTATTGCTATACAACTCTCATTTAAGATTTTTTGCAGGCAAACTTCTCTCTAAATGGGAAGGTCCTTACGTCATCGAGGAGGTCTATCGTTCGGTGCCATAAAAATTAACAACTTCGAAGGCACAAATCCGAAGGTGGTGAACGGTCAAAGAATCAAACATTATATCTCAGGTAATCCCATAAATGTTGAAACTAATATTATTGAAACCGTAACCCTGGAGGAATACATAAGGGACACTTTCCAGAATGTTTCATACTCCAAAAAGGAATAGGTACGTGGTACGGTAAGTAAACCAACTCCAAAACAGTTCTAATGGCAATATTTCTCCGTTTTGGAATATATATAAAAATAGGAAAATAAGAAGCAGACCGAAAAGGACACGGGGCTTCCACGAGGGTGGAGGGTGCGCCCTACCCCCTGGGCGCGCCACCCTGCCTCGTGGGCACCCCGTGTGCTCTCTGGACTCCGTTTTCTTGCACGATACTTCTTTTGGTCGGTTAAAATTCATTATATAATCTCCTGAAGGTTTTGACCACCGTATCATGCAAATATCTCTTGTCTTTGTTTCGAGCTGTTTTTCTGAAAGATCTAGGTCGGCAAGTCATCTTCAAGTGCCCCCAAGGACAAGTTCTTCGAGAAGGTCATCAACCCCTACCTCGCGGAGGTGCTGCAACACCCTCAAACCATTGAGATGCGTGAGGGGTTGTTTCACATCCGCGATGTTGAGGGACCAAGGAGGACCGGAAGCACGGAGGCAAGGCTCGAGGCATTGGAGCAACAAGTTTTCAAGTGTTAGGAGATGGTGGAGCGTGGACTCGACTCCAATCACATAATGATCACGGAGTTCACCAACAACCACAAGCTGGACGTCAAGGACATTGGGGAGGCCATCTTCAAGCTTCATGAGAAAATTGAGCACCTCCAAGCCCAGATCTACGACCTGCAAAATCAAAAATGTGAGTATGAATATAGATTCAAGAGGATGAGCTTGGCTGCAGATTTCAGGATTCAGGAGACTCGATCATCCTTCTATGATGGTGAGCCTATGCCTTATAAGAGGGACGACAAGCCTACATCATCAATAACTCCATCTCCTTCACCAGCAAAAGAGATATAATCACATGGGTATGGGCACTCCCCTTGGCAACTACCAAGCTTGGGGGAGTGCCCCAGTATCGTATCACCATCACTTTTATCTTTATCATTTTTCTTAGTTCGATCCTTTTGATAATATCTTGATCTAGTAGCACTACAAAAAATACACTTTCATGATGATACATGTTTGTCACAGTAGGTCACATTTTTTGTCATGCATGTACATCCATGGAAACTTTATGACAGAATCAAGATAGTCATACATGTGCTGTCGTAGAAGTGTTACATGACATTACCAAAATTACCATCACGGAAGTGTCCACTTCCATGACGATAAATTGTGCGTCACAGAAGTGCTTTCGTCAAGGGTGACCGACACGTGGCATCCATCATAACGGAACACCGTTAAGCTATCGGGTCCGGTTTTGGATCCGATAACCCGTTAATAGCCCGGACCAATGGGGATTTTCCACGTGTAAAATTATGATTGGCTGACGGAAACACGTGTCAGCTTCGCGTTGGCAAAGGTGTCACTCATCCAATGGGTGAGATGCGCCTATGATATGTTGACATGTGGGCCGGCCCAAAAGTGGCCCATAAAGTTTAAATGGGCCGGCCCAACTAAAGGCCCGCAAGATTTTGTGGACCATAATGGGCCGGCCCAGCTAAAGGCCCACGAGATTTTGCGGACCATAATGGGCTGGCCCAGCTAAAGGCCCACAAGATTTTGCAGGCCATAATGGGCCGGCCCAGGTAAAGGCCACAAGATTTTTGCGGGCCATAATGGCCGGCCCAGGTGAAGGCCCACAAGATTATTGTGGACCATAATGGGCCGGCCCAGCTAAAGGCTCACGAGATTTCGCCGAAATTAATGGGTCGGCCCAGCTGTAGGCCCACAAGATTTTGAGGACCCTAGTAGGTCGGCCCATTAACTAGCTAACATGTTTTGACCAAATGTCGGCCCATATTTGATCCGGTCCATTAATGGCCTGCCACGTTCCGGGCCTAACAATAGCCCATATGAGATCCGGCCCGTTAAAAGCCTACCACGTTCTGGGCCAAATTACGGCCCAGATCAGGTCCGGCCCTTTAAGAGGCTTTGGGCTAAATTATGGCCCATATCAGATTCGGCCCGTCAACTAGACGCTATGCTTTTGGGCCCACTTGCTAAAGGCCCATTTAGTAATTCAGCCTGATATTAGTTTCGGCCTATTAAGGGCCCGTTTAACATTTCGGCCCTATATTAATTTCGGCCTGTTAAAAGCCTGTCATATAGTTGGGCCTAACTACGGCCCAGTTTGCATCCGGCCTGCTCGCAGCCAATAATCTGATTGGGCCAAACAAGGATCGAGACAATTTTGGCATGTTAAAAGCCCGTGATTTGATTGGCACAATCATGGGCCGGGGTCCATTTTGGGCTGCTGCCAGCCCGTGAGCTGTTCGGCACGTTTCAGGCCCAACCTACTTCTCAACCTCCTAAAAGCCCATTGAGTTTTCTTGCGAAAAGAGGGTCGGTGGTTTACTCGGCCTATTAAAGGCCCGAATCTACTAGTGGGCCAGTTTACATTTAGGCCTTCTAACGAACCAAGATGACGGGGCCCATGATACGGATCATACATCATGATTGCTTGACGGCTCGATTATGTATCGTAATTTTACGGTTTGGCCGGTTTACTGCGAAGGATATATATACAGTAAAATAACTGTAGCATCGTGAATAAGAAAAAACCTAGACTATACAATAAAGAAATTACGGCATATTACATCCACAGGGCATCAAAGTTCTCCACTATGATAATAAAGCACAAGCAGATAGAAGATTACATACACGGGGCATCAAAGATCGCCACCAGTGCAACTAAACACACCGACAAAATAATATACAAAACCGACAGCACTTCAATAGAGTTCAAGAAAGGTTAGCCCTGCTAGGGAGCTGCAGCGCAAGCTACTGAGCAAGCTGATGAGACTGCGCTTGTTTAACACTTATATCCTCCTCACTCTGAAAGATAAACAAGCAGACATATGACATGCTTTACACATAAAAGTATCAGTGCTGAAAATTCATCACATTTCTTACTGACCAATAAAGTGACATAGTTTAAAATTGCATTAACACAATATGGTATTGTTCAGGTCAAGACATGGCAGGAAATGACATTGTGAAGGAGTTGGCAGCTTCATGACACCACTCAATTACAGATCAAGAACTCTTAAGTATCAATGGTTAGTGTGCTGTCAATTTATCCCATTTCAGATTGGCAAATAAAGAGACAGTTTAAATAATAGTAGAATGATATGACATTGTTTATAGTTAAGACATTGTAGAATATGACATTGTGTTGTAGTGGGTAGGTTCACCACACCACTGGATTACGGGTCAAGAACAGAAGCATACATGCAGTGCAACAGAAGATCACTTACTCTATATAGTTTAATTTACATGGTATGAAGAAGGAACTTGGTTGTACAACTGAAAACTTAAATTGAGAAGGACAAACTTTTGTTTATGAACTACATAATAAACTTTAAACATGCAATTTAATGCAAACACCAAAACTAAACAGCTCTTGTAGTCATACCTAACCAAATATACACAACAAAGTTTGAAGACTTGAGAAGGACTGACAGTGTCCTGGACTAGGGGGTACACACCACGTCATATCCCGATTTGTTAGATTGGGCTGAGGACCCCCATGGCCGTATACTCATGGGCCAGTTCGGACAGGTGCCGCATACATTTAAGATTCTACAAGACTTGGTGATCAAGACAAGGACTCCTCCCCACCGGCGTATTCGGCTAGGACTCTTGTTATCCTAGGCCTCCGGTGCATTATATAAACCGAGATCAGGCTAGTCGATAGATAATATACATACAATCAGACCGTAGACTAGCTTCTAGGGTTTAGCCTCTCCGATCTTGTGGTAGATCAACTCTTGTAATACCCATATCATCAAGAATAAATCGAGCAGGACGTAGGGTTTTACCTCCATAAAGAGGGCCCGAACCTGGGTAAAACATCGTGTTCCCTGCCTTCTGTTACCATCCGCCTTAGATGCACAGTTCAGGACCCCCTACCTGAGATCCGCCGGTTTTGACACCGACATTGGTGCTTTCATTGAGAGTTCTGCTGTGTGATCGGCAAAAGGATCGATGGCTCGTCTGCAGGTCAACTGCGATGCCGGCATCTTCATCGCCGACTCGACCGAGGACCGTGTTCCATCTCCACTCGTCATGTTCGGAAGAGGGCCTTCGTCAACATCAACTCTGATCTCTATCAAGATCATCGAGGAATCATCCATGGAGCTTTGGGGCTCAACATCAACATTGCCCTCAGGCGACCGTGCTGTTTTTCCGAACAACAAACTTGTATCTGCTGCCACCGCCTGTTAGAGCATCGCTTTGATGATCCCTTTGGCGGAATTGTGTGGAATTGAGTCTACAACAGCGATGCAAAATTTTGTCGAGTTCCGATGGAGGAATCTCCGACAATCTACAATATACCGGAGCCGTGTCAAATCTGGACGGGAATCTGGACGAGTTTAGGGCGTGGTCTCCAGAGCCTAGCTCAGAGGTCCTTTATAAGATCCAACCGTTCATCTATTGTGGAATTCCCATATCTACCACCCCTCCAAATTTCAGCTCGATCCGACGGTTCAAACTCAAGGAACCTTCCGATGAGTGGATCAATTTTCGGATCCGTTTTCTGTGCGAATACGGATCCGACCCGAATTCATGTTTCTTTATGAACGTGACATTGGACAACCTTTTTAGAGGAATTCTCTTCTAGGGTATTGTGCATTGTATTTAAACACGTGCTCGTAAATTTTTAAGCCTCCCCTGAGGTCGCCTTCATCATCATGCTGGTGTCAAACCAGTCCGGCGATATTGCTCCAAGGCTGCCGACCTGTGCTAGACACGTTGTCACTTTGTTGAGCCGAGCTCAACTTCTTCGGATCATCATCTCGGCAAGCCGAACAAGAGTCCGGCATCGTGAAGGATAAATCTTCACCAACATTGCCGCACCACGGATTACACGGAGCGGGCATACCGGCATCGCCGCACGGTCACTTCATCAAGCCGACATCGACCACGTCACGACCTGCATCGGCAATGCCGCACTATTGCTTCTTCAAGCTGGTGTCCATCACGCCGACCTACTTCGACTCATCGGTTGACATCGAGGCTTCGACATCTCGGCTGGACCGGGGGCTTCGCCATCTCTTCATCAACCTACTCCGGAGACTTCGGCGTCACTAGCCGCCCAGCTCCGTCACGTTAGCTGGACCGAGAGCTTTGCCTCGAGGAGCCAACCTTTGCCAGCATCGCCATACCGTCGCTTTATCGCCCATCAGGCAATGGGTGTGCGGATCGAGTCCTAATTTTGGGAATCACCTTTCTTCGGATTGCTAGAACAAATAAACCAGGTGCTATTAATCCTAGTATTTTTTTGCTTGTTTGGGTTTATTTTTCCCAAGGAATTATTAATCTGTTTTGTCCATCATCTGTACACAGGTCTATCAAATGATGGCCGCATTAACGACGGTCGCGTGGTGGTTTGGTCAGTTTCCGTACATAGTCCGGCGAATGCCGCATCCGGAACCTGGACCGACCTATGAATTCAGGCTTTGCCAGGCCTTTACCGCATCACGCCGACGCCCTGCATCAACATTGACTTCGGCGCAAGGCCATATTTCTTTTATTACTCACTTTGCATAAATTGTTTATTATGCAACGATTTTTTTAATTATTATTATTACTATTATCTCTGGTTTGCACTATTTTTTCTGCACAGGAAAGTGATCCGGGGACTTCATCGTCACTGTGCCGGTCTGCGTTTTTTAATTATTATTATTACTATTATCTCCGGTTTTAATTTTTAACATGTGTTCGGTTCAACCAAGCATTATACTTTTTTGGAAAAAATTGCTTGTAAAAAATTTCCTTGTCCAAACTTTGTTTGTGACACACATATTCAAATACCCCGTTTATTTGGGGGCTTCCCTTATGAAGCTTTTCCTTTTGCATATGATTATACTTGTACGGCTTCGTTCCTTGTTCGTGTATTACGCCACAATATGCACCATATTGACTTAAGCGATTTGCAAGCTGGGTTGCCTGCTCCTGTGCTTACCCCTACGTTCCCGATTGTTCGTCCAGGGAGTAAAGGGAGCACCTCTGCGATTGTCACGACCGGGTCCTCCGAGCTCTGACCTCAGACTAGGTGAAGCCAAAAGCTAGTGCTCTTATCGGCACACAACGAAACTCATGAGTACAAAAAATCTATTACACAAGTCTCATAGCAATAATGAGCACCAAAGAAAGTTATCGGTGGGGGTACTATTTTCTTCGAAGATGCTTCTTACACTTCATCTGTAATATAGCATAAGTTCCCTGAGCGTGCTTTGTCTGTTACAGCCTTATGGCCCGATTGCCTGGTTATCGGAAACACTGTCGATATTGTTGACAGGTGGAGTACATAACACTTTTCAGTCCTTGACCAAAGAGGGAGAAGCCGATGGTTGGTTAAGACGTGTTTAAAGTTCGGTTGAACAAATATATGATATAAGTACTTCGGTACATACAATCATTATACATAAAAGTCTTTTACCCAAGTCACTTGGGGGCTCTTAAAATTTATATGAGCTATTTTATAGTAAATGTGTTTTCTTCTTGGTCGTTGCAAAGTCTTTTTCTACCGCTCCTTTTTTGACGTGAGTATGTGGTCAATAGCCAGATAACCCATTTTCTCTCTAGTGACCGCTCGAGTTTAGTTCGCTAAACTGGTCTAACGAGAAGCACTCCGCCTTCGCGATAGGAGGCTGCAGCCGTAGGCTGACCCGCTTGAAGTCTTGAGATCGGATGTGTAATATTGATGCACGACAGAAGCACAATTTTTTCCCCAATTTTTGGATTGGCACCGAACACTTGATCTTGTTCAGATGTCAAGTTTTTACTGACGTTTTTTTGTTTTCCAAGCTTATGGCACTTTTAAACTATTTGTGCGTTTCCAGCACAAGTCTCACAGTGCAATGCCGGACACCTTTATAGATTCGGCAAAAACATTCTCGGATCTCACTATATATGCATTGGTTTCGAATTGTGTCTTCGGTCCATAGTTGGGTTGCCCGGCTCCTGCGCTTGCCTCCTATGTTCCGCTTTGTTCGGCTAGGTGTGCAAAGGGAGAACCACTGCGATTGTGCTTCCAGCTCACATGGTTAAGCACCTCAGTGGAGAAAGCCGAAAACTGACTGTCACAATAAGCGTAAACTGGTCAGCAATCCGATGACGGTGTTAAATGACTGGCCATTCATAACATTGGCCGAAGTGTTTACGGCTTGACCTCGACTGTCGCCGAACACTACCAGGGGCTAGTAACTGGCCTCCCAAACTAAATCCTCAATATTTAGCTCTTACATTAGAGCTGAGGTTTCATGATCATGCTCAGCATGACAACCCAAGGAAAGGAACCGATAGCGGGATTATTTTCTTTGGAAGACATTTATTATGTTAAATAGTGATATAACATATCTCTCTGCGTACCTTTGTTTATAAAACCGTATGGCCAGATTGCCTTGTTTGTCGTAAATCTTTGCCCTCATAAAGGCTTTATAAAGTAGGTAAAACACTCCTCGGCTACTGGCCAAGGAGGTGGAAGCCGATGGTCGATCAACAAAGTTTTGTACAATGCGGATCCGAGTATTAATGATGTAAAGTACTTGGATACATAGAATCATTACACATAATTTGTGATTTTACTCTGGATATCGTTCCTTAATTCAGCCACCCGTGCCCGCATTAAGGCTCGGGGGCTACTGGGCTTCAGGCTTATCACTTACTAATTTTAAAGGGGCGTATCAATCCCCTGATCTGGTGTTCCCACCCGACCAGTGTCTCGGGGGCTACTGCATTGGTAATCCAGTGCACAAAATTTAAGTGCAATATAGTTTTCGAGGAGATTATGATCCTCAGGTTGGTCGGCCGCACCCAACCTGAGTCTCGAGGACTCTGCACACCGCTTTTGTGTCCTGAAGTATTCTGCTGAGCTAGGAGTTGATCATCAGACCGATTTTGCAAATCAACCTGAGTCTCAGCAGCTACTGGGATAAGCAGTCTTATGTCATCCTTCAGGTGCATCTCGGGTTTAGACCGATACACACCTTGAGGGCTACTAGCTATATATCTCGGTAGAGAATAAATTGCACCAATCAAAAATATTGACAAAAAATTGGCCCACAGTCGGGGTGGTGCACCACCTCGGAAGCAGTCCAGCATAAAGCTCAGGCGCTTGTGGCTGGCTCCATAGAGGGCATTTCCAGCATTAAGCTCGGCTAAACTCCTTCAACTCTTTTGGACCAAGATGATCTATGACATCTTGGATATAGTCCGACGTTGGAGCTTGGACACAGTCCGGCGTTGGAGCTCGGATACATTTAGGCGTTAGAGCTCGAAAGCAGTCTGGCATTGGTGCTCGGCTGCAAAAGATACCTCGAATGCAGTCCGGCGTTAGAGCTCGGACGCAAGAGGACACTGCCTCCCAGGAACAACTTCAAACCCGAGGTGTGGCATAAAAATAACAAGGCATTGATAAAGGCCAGAAACTTAAAGGGGCTCCCGGGATACTCGACATGTAAACTCGTCGAATGCATTTCGGCGATCCTCAAGATCGAAGATGGGAAGATTTGTTGAACCAGTTTCCAAGACCGACAACCGAAGATGAAGAACAGTTCAGAAGAATCGAGGAGCGTCTCTAAGTTGAAGACCGGTTCAGGGGGCTACTGACGTTGTCTTGGACTAGGGGGTACTCACCATGTCATCTCCCGATCTGTTAGATTGGGCCGAGGACCCCCATGGCCGTATACTCATGGGCCAGTTCGGACAGCTTCTGCATACATGGAAGATTCTACAAGACTTGGTGATCAACAAGGACTCCTCCCCACCGGCATATTCGGCTAGGACTCTTGTTATCCTAGGCCTCTGGTGCATTATATAAACCGAGGCCAGGCTAGTCGATAGATAATATACATACAATCAGACCATAGGCTAGCTTCTAGGGTTTAGCCTCTCCGATCTCGTGGTAGATAAACTCTTGTAATATGTCACACCCTAGCTAGTTCATGCATTAGAGTGATTGCATCATGTTTAATTTTCCCAGAAAGATGAAATGGGGATGATAGAACCCCCAACACCACCCCTGGAACAACTAGGGTTTACTAAAAACTTTTTAAATGAACCTGAAATGCCCTTCTAAAAAGCCCACCCTTTTTGTTTTGGGTTAAAACCCTTGACAAAAATGGTGCACATTTTTCTAGGACATCTTAGGGCCATTGCATTAAATTATATAGTATTTGCATTTGGGCATTTAAATGCTATAAAATATTTTAAATACTCAAATAATCATAAACTAAAATGTTTACTGTTTGATATATTCTAAGCAGTAGCCACGATTAATTTTATGATTTTTGGAAATGCGCTGTCATTTTTAATAAAGCCCAGAAGTTACAGAAATAATAGAATAAATTATAAAAAACAGAAAAGAGAGAGGGAAAGGAACTTACCTGGCGCAGCCTACCCAGCCCACTGACCGGCCCAGCACTGTGATGGCCCGTGCCAGTCATCGCATTCCTCTGCCAGTAGGCAGAGGAGGGACACGGCGCGCGTGCCCGAGCTCGCCACGCCACCTCCCTGCTCACCTGCTTCACCTGGTTACCGCCTCGATGTCGCGCACGTCTCCTCGGTGCCGCCCCGGACTGCCCGGCACCTCACACTCCCCCCTGCTCTCTCCCTCGCTCCCCCGACGCCATGGACGACGCAGCCGCGCCCGTGCCGTCGTGAAAGCTGCGGCCACCGCCGCCCACTCGTCACCTCGCCGTGCCAAAAAGCTCCGCCGTCGTCCAGTGCTTCGCCTTGACCCATCTCCGAGCGCTCGCTCGCCCCGGAGACACTGCACCAAGCTCGTCCCTATCCGCCATCGCCGGAGATCCCCTCGCCGCCCTGCTCGCTCTGGCTCTTCCCCGAGCTCGCCGTTCACTCCCCTGCAACCGCCGTGAGCCCCTCTTCCTCTCCCCTCCTCTCTCAAGCTCGCACCCATCCCGTGGCCACAGCCATGCAAGCTCACAACGGAGCGCCTCACCGTGCTCAGGAAGCCCCCAGGAGTCTAACGCACACACCCACTCGCCCTCCTATGCACCGTAGCACCGACCCCGACCTCACCCGTGCCCCGGCGACCGCCAAGGTCGACGCCGGCGACGACTCTAGCCACCCCAGGCCCAACCACCTACACCACTCGACGCGGACGAGTGCCTGCATCACGTAGATGCCCTCTGCCGGCCAAATGGTCGTCGGAGGAGGAAACCCGCACCCCTCTGCCATCCCTGGCCTTGCCGGCGACGAGCCCCGGGTCAACTCCGGCGAGTTTGACCCGGGTTGACCCCAGTTTGACCCCCCCCCCCTGAGTCACTGACATGTGGGCCATGCCCCTGTCTAATTAGAATTAGTTTAGTTAACATTTATTATTTTTTAGTTAACAGGTTGACTCACTGACATGTGGTCCCAGGGCCTAACTAACCTAGCTTAGTGCTAACGAAACACTAACTAACTCTGTTAGTTAGCTGAGACACTGATAGATGGGGCCCACCAGTCAGGTTTGACCTGGGCTGGCGCCTTTGACCCGTTGACGTCACACTGACGCCAGGCTGACGAAGTAAATCCTTTTCTGGATTTATTCTTATATAGAAAATTCCAAAAAATAACCAAAACTTCTAAAAATCATAACTTTTAATCTATAACTCCAAATGCAAAGATTTATATATGCAATTTGATTAGAAAAATTCAATCTTTCCATCTGTAATGGTTTCATCCATGACAAAACGCTTTAACCTTGCTGTTTAGGTGAAACAAGATAATACACTTATAATGCATACGAACTTAAGCTTCTATTTTGAATCTTTGATTCAAATGGACCCATTTCAACTTGTTTCACATTGCATTAGGCAGGACACCCCATATTGCCATGTCATAGCATGCATCATATTGTTGCATATTGCCATGTGATGATTGTGTTCTGTGGTGTCTTTCGTGGTTGGTTCTGCCTCCGAGGATATCTCCGAGTATCCAGCTGAAGGGCAGTACCCTACTACCACTCCATCAGGAAAGCAGCCCCATTGACCATATCGATACAATCCCATGTTCTCGCCTCTGCTCTCATTTACTGCATTAAGAAAACAACATTTCAAACTGCTGTGTGCTACGGTAGTTGAACCCTATCCTCTGCATGACCTGTCATTGCCACAGTAACTAGATGAAACCCACTAGCATGTGTAGGAGTTGATTGAGCCATGTATGTGTTTCCTACCCTGTTATGCCTGCTGTGCTTAGAGTTGTGTCAGGTCTGGTTCATCTGGGTGGTGGGCTAGAGTGAAATGATTATGTCGGTAATGTGAGGGATGTGTTGAACATGTTTTGGTAAAGGTATCGATGAGAGGCCATGTAGGAGTACATGGTGGGTTGTTTCATTAAGATCGTCCCAAAGAACTGAGATCTGTATTGTGATTTAAGAATCAGCTACTACCATGCATTGGGATCCTTAATTCACCCTCTCGGCTTCTTAATCACCCTAGTACTCTGTCCAGGAGTTGAAATTAGTTTCTGGTGTTTGTAGGTTATGTGTTGGCGGCCGTGCGTAGCGCTGACCCTAGGGGTGGGCTATGATGCGGTAGATAGACCATGGTCGGGTATGCCGGGCGCCCGTTTGGCATCTCGGGACCCTGTTCACAATGTTCGGGGCCGTATGTGGAAACCTCGGCCGGACTCCCTGCGGATGGAACCTGGATAGGCGATAAACCTGGACTATAGACTTGAGTGTTTAGGTAGGCCGTGGTCGACACCCTCATTGGGCTTCCGCTTGAAGGTTGCCGAGCACATGTCGTGTAAACAACGATAAGTGGTGAGAGTGTGTATGAAGAAGTACACCCCTGCAGGGTTAGCATCATCTATTCGAATAGCCGCGTCCGCGGTAAAGGACTACTTGGTTGCCTATACAGTTCATAGACAAGTTAATGGTTACTACTAAAAGACTCAAGATAAGTGTGAGTACCGAGGATGGCCCTCTCGTAGGATGACGAGGGAGGATCCCCGGTGGAGTATTGTGTTGGTGATTAGTGGACTCGTGTGTGAAAACTATTTTACTAGTGGTGTCTCGTAGGATAACTTAGCCAAGAGTCAAAGCTGGCTTGCTGCAATAACTCCACCACCTTCTTGAGAATGAGCATGTATAGTAGGTTCTGTTGTAAGACTTGCTGAGTACCTTTGAACTCATGTTGCTTTAATTACTGTTTTCAGGCTACAACACCGCCCCCTCCGATGGGTTTTATGTAGACCTTGACATCGATGAGTAACTTGCCACCCAGGTGGTGATCCTAGCCATGGAGGGCCCTATGTAGATAGTCATGCTTCGACAAGCCTTCTTTCTTTCTAGTGTCTATACTCAGACTATTTGCTTCCGCATGTGCTTGTATGCTTGTATGACTTGAGTGTCGGGTCATGTGACCCCTACCTGTATGAACATGTTATGTATGGCTCTCTGGATCCTTTAAATAAAGTACTTGAGTTGTAGAGTTTTGTTGTGATGCCATGTTGTATTTGCACATATCGAGCATATTGTGTGTATGATTGAAATGCTTGGTATGTGTGGGATCCAACAATCTAGTTATTTATCCTTGGCAGCCTCTCTTATGGGGAAATGTAGTCTAGTGCTCCTTGAGCCATAGTAGTCCGCTACAGCCCGGTTCACCGGAGTCCTGCTAGCCCAGCACTACTGCTCAGGACACTTGACTGGCCGGCATGTGTTTCATTTTGTTCCTATGTCTGTCCCTTCGGGGAAATGTCACGCGGTGACATCCGGAGTCCTGCCTAGCCTGCTACAGCCCGGGTTCCCGGGAGTCGTGTTAGCCCAGTGCTACAGCTCGGATTCACTCGCTGATGACCGACATGCTCGATCTGATTCATGTATGCTTGTCCCCATAGGTTAGTGCCGCTTTGGGTTCATGACTAGCCATGTCGGCCCGGGTTCTCTGTCATATGGATGCTAGCGACACTATCATATACGTGAGCCAAAAGGCGCAAACGGTCCCGGGCCATGGTAAGGCGACACCCGTGGGGATACCGTGCGTGAGGCCGCAATGTGATATGAGGTGTTACCGGCTAGATCAATGTGACTTGGAATCGGGGTCCTGACATAACACCCATATCATCAAGAATAAATCGAGCAGGACGTAGGGTTTTACCTCCATCAAGATGGCCCGAACCTGGGTAAAACAACGTGTTCCCTTCCTCCTATTACCATCCGCCTTAGATGCACAATTCGGGACCCCCTACCCGAGATTCGCCGGTTTTGACACCGACAAGGACAAACTTACATTATTGGTGAAGGCAGGCTCTATAAAGCCCTTGTCCATGCTGATGAGGGGCAATTCAAGAAGTTTACCACAGAATCTTCTTCATAAGCATTGCCTTTATTCTACATTTTG
This sequence comes from Triticum dicoccoides, assembly GCF_002162155.2. Classification (NCBI taxonomy): domain Eukaryota; kingdom Viridiplantae; phylum Streptophyta; class Magnoliopsida; order Poales; family Poaceae; genus Triticum; species Triticum dicoccoides. The sequence continues at coordinate 429,332,971 of NC_041380.1, forward strand.
TTAAGAGTAAATATAGATGTGACAATATAAGAAAAAATGGAGAATATTTAAGATAAGATGAAGAGTGATGCTACATAACCAAGTAGCTATAAATGTAAGTACAACGATACAGGCAAAACAAAGAGCCAAGAGCAATGCAGAGCTAAACTTCTTCAGTACCATCGGTGTTATCCAACCTTATGGTAAGAGTAAATATAGATCTTATGTGTAGAAAATGGAGTGCAGAGGAAAATAAGCTGCAGAGTGATGGTACAGGAACAACTACCTGTCAATATAAGTACACTGATAAAGGACAGCATGTACTTACAAGAACAATGTAGAGCTAAAAATTTTCATTGGCATTGGATATATTCTACACTAATGTAACCATTCATACAGATCAGATAATTTGGAGCAAACAATTGATAAGCAAGCTATCAGGCATACTGCTGTCACATAATGAACCAGGTATGTATGTAAGTACAGTGATACAGGACAACAGGTACTAACAAGAGCAAAGCAGCGGGCAGCATATTTGTGATATCCTGTCGTTCTTTTCAAACCGGAATTCTTTTTCGAGTAGATTTCCTACAAAAAAGATCCATCAGGAACATGTAGAAAAGTAGAAGTTAAAATTGTCATGCGATATCATAGACAATAGGTCATCCTCGGAACGAGACCAGTGCATAACAAGGTTTTCCACTCAATGTCTTCTAAATTTAGCACAGGAGACTTCACCAGAAATCCGTTTATAGACTTGCCATCAAAGTGTGAATTCCTCAAGTAACACCAATACTGCTGCAATGCTTCCTTGAAAAGCGCAAGCAAGCTTTGCTCGTCATGACTATCCAGATTGACCCTCGCCTACTTACAACAATGTAATGTAAATCATTGATGTGTTCAATCAGCAGAAAACAGGAAATAATCACCATGAATAATAGCACTTACACGTAAGTGGGACAGGAAGATGTGAAAATGGTGTTTGTCTTCACTATAATCTTCCCATGATGGGAATATATGCACGTACTCCCTAACAACATTGAAAGCATTGTCTTTTAAACTGGAAATAACTGGAATGGGGTTCCAATCTAAAGGAATTGGCCGTCTCTGCAGTTGGGATAGGTCTTCGGCTGGTGGACTTGGTGTACTTTTTGCTGGAGTGGGATTTTTCTGTGGTACGGCTGGTGCTATGGCAACTGAAATCGGCATACCTTTTGCTGGAGTGCAGGTCCTGTGTGGTGCAGCTAGTGGTGTGGCCAGTGAAGTATGGGTAGAGTCTGCTGGAGTCGGTCCTACATTTTGTATCACTGGTTGTACAGCCAATATAAGTGGGGTGTTGTCTGATTTCTCTGACACAACCATGTTTTCAAGGACTTTGTTGGTGCTCCTTCAGGTTCGGCAATCACCCTCTTCCTTTTTGATGTCTGATGCACAAGAACAACATTTGAGTGGAAAAACATGGTATGATGACAGATGGAAAATGTATTGATAATGGATGGGCATGGCATCTCGACATATATGATGAGTAAACTAAGCAGATGGCGGTGCAACAAAGTAGAAGAAATGCAAGATAACATATGGAAGATACGCGAAATCAATAAAACCTTGGAAAATTAGAACATGCACCTTGATGGGTGAACAGGACAGGCCATCTGCCTTTGACTCCTCGAGGTTAGAATAGTCATTAGGATCATATTCTGAACAAGAATCAATAGGTGGGGAGCGTATGAGTTTCATTGCATCCAGAGTGGCACTCAATGCCTTGATGCCAATTTTGTAAGTCATTGCGGTGTTTAGCTTCAAGAGTGGACTGCTGCTAGTGCGACACAAAGCAGCTACACAGATCATAGTGTAGATATAACGGGAAAACCTTAAGCATCAGAGTAAAAAATCAGCAAAGTGGAACTTGCTGGAATATATGTGCTAGTATTGCCGGTATGGCTAGAAAGGCTTCGGATACCAGCTCTCTTCAACTGAAGGTGCGGTAGTGTTAATATCAGTGTAACTCTCAAAGGGGACACAGCTCCCCGCATTTCCTTGCTATTCTTATAGGATTCAAGTGGGCAGGCCACTACAAATCCTATTCCCATGTTTACAAAATCCTACGAATCAAAGAGGCCCGAAGAGTTCAGTGTCCATACCAACTGACCGTATAGACCTCTACACTGCAAATGTCCCTGCTCATCTTGACTACAAGGAACATACTGTACTACTATCATACTCCCTCCATTCCAAAATATAAGTCTTGGTAGAGATTTCCACTATGGATCACATACAGATGTATCCAGATACATTTTAGAGTGTAGATTCACTCATTTTGCTCCATATGTAGTCCATGGTGGAATCTATACAAAGACTTGTATTTAGGAACGGAGAGAGTACTTATTAAAGAAGAACAGAAGAGGAACATGCTAAAGAAGAGCAAGTGGATTTTGGATAATGAAATGTTCATTGCGTAGTGCCCACACATGATGAACCAGAGCGCATTAAGAAATCAACTCCCTGTTGTCTCTTTATATGTGGTGCACGTGCTTTTTCGAAAGTAAAGTAGGAACATTAGCTGATCAATTAAATGTTATCTGTTTTAGTAATATCAGCATCATATCAGATTCGTACTTGAGCAACAAGTTTGGAATTATGAGTGGCACATTGTTTAGCTTGATGGATTCAGGAGCAGTGCTAAGCAGGTACGATGATGGTACTGAATATAAAGGCATGTCTGCATGCAAGTTGCATGACTTTTGTCATTTGGGTCATTCGACCATTTCAGGCGGTTGCATGAAGATCCTATGTCTCCTAACCCTTCTTCTTCCTTGTCTATGATTCTTCCCATATAGAACACTGCACGGGCCGCCCGCCAGACCACCGGCCCCCATCGCCTGTATTCCTCCCCCACCCCCACCCCACCCCCCACCCCGCCCCCACCCGTGTCGAGTTTTCTTCGTTCGGCGAGGACCCACCACCCCCCCTCACAACCAAAGTCCCCACCTCAGCCTCTTCATTCTCACCGCGAACTTCGGTGAGCTCTGAAAAATCGACTGACCCAATTTTAAAATTTAGTCTACTGTGATTTAACTAGTGTGGAATATAAAGGGGGGAAACCATAAGCATTGGGAGTATAGTGTTGAGCGTGCCATGGCGGATCTAAAGGTGCAAACCAGACAAAGGCAACTTCGCAACCAATGTTTGCTTTCAACTAGCAAGTAAATGATGGACAAGAAATCAGAGTAAAGAAGTGGCGATCTATTATCTTGTTGCGATAAATAAGTTGAGAAGATGCGAAAGAGTACCGCCTCTGGTGCGGCGTCGTGTATGCATCTGCTGAGAATTTGATGGTGCTGCGGTAGCGATGGCTGTCGGCAGCGTGGAAGTAGATCTAGGAGGGTGGAGGGTGGCTGTGACGCCCTCGATTCAATCGTACACTAATCATACACGCAAATGTGTACGATCAAGATCAAGGACTCATGGGAAGATATCACAACACAACTCTAGACACAAATTAAAATAATACATGCTTTATATAACAAGACAGGGGCCTCGAGGTCTCGAATACACAAGAGTCAGCGGAAGCAACAATATCTGAGTACAGACATAAGTTAAACAAATCTGCCTTAAGAAGGCTATCACAAAAGCAACAACGATCGAGAAGGCAAGGCCTCCTGCCTGGGAGCCTCCTAACTACTCATGGTCGTCAGCGGTCTCCACATAGTAGTAGGCACCCTCGGGGTAGTAGTAAGCGTCGGTGGTGACATCTGGCTCCTGGACTCCTGTGACGCCCGGATAATTAAGCTACAGTAATCCTCTACTAATGATGCCACGTCATCTCGATTACTGTTGCTAACCTTGCGTTAATTCGAAAACGATTCGAATTCAAATTCAAAATCAAGCAAGCAACAAAATTTTTGAAAAGCTAAAACAAAAATGTCCTAAGGGTGTCGGATAAATCATAGGTAATTGTGGTGGCGAAACCAAACTCTAAAGAAGTGTTTAAAGGCTCTAAAATAATTATGACAGGATCAAAAACAATTAATTACATGCCTTTTTCAAATAACAAAATACTAAACTATTTTATTGGGGTCCATAGTTAATGTGGCAGTAGTATATTTAGATACACTAAATTAGAAACTACTTTTATCTTTCAGATTTGAAAATAAATTAAAGGCTAAAAGAAAACATGATAGGAGAATTAAATAAGCAGAAAAGAAAATAAAGAAAAAGGAAAAGATCAAAAAAAAGAGAACACCCCCCTCGCTGGGCCATGGCCCAGATGGCCTCGGCGCCAAACAGGCCGGCCCAGCCGGTGCCTACATCACCCATGGGGCGACCGAACCCTAAACTCCCCCCAGTCGCCCCACTCCCCACTCCCCTCGCCCCCACACACCCCCACTCCCCCGTTGGATCTGGATCAAGGCAAACG